>NC_090933.1:117775671-118083921 GCF_040938575.1 Ambystoma mexicanum
CCTTGCGAGGCTTTGCTTGTTCCTTGGAGCGTTGGTCCAGGTGTGCGACCTCGACCACAGAGCCCCACCCTTTGCCTTGTGGACATAAGTGAAGATCTTCGCCACCCTCTCCCGCAGGGCCTTCAGGTGCATGGACTGGCATGACCCGCAATCCTGCTTGCTCTTCTCCCAAGCAATATAAACAAATCTTTGCTCTTAACCATGGCCCAAATTGTAAATTAAGTTAAAACAGAATAAGGGAAACTAAGCCATAACTCGGCAGGGGTAATATGTCTTACAATGAAATGTTTGGATGAGGGGGCCCTCGTATCTATGCCCCTTCCATTTTAGGGTTATGATGCTTCTTTGATGTGATTGTTATTACAAAATATATAAAAATGGATAAAACAAGTGTTATCTTTTATGAGCATTTATATACATTTAAACTGATTATAATATTGAATTGGAATGTATATTGTATGAAACTTTTTTATAATTGTCTATACTTTTTATGGCTTTGTGCCGAATAAAGGTTTTACAACACCAATAAACAAATCTGGTGCAAATCTGAGATTGAAATTTGCCAGGCGCAGTCTGGACACGGCTTAAAGCACAAGGCCTTGGACTGAGTAGGCATGGGGTATTTCCCAAAAAGTATGTCAGCTTGACGAGAGTGTTCCAATCAACGAACAGAGCGCGCGGAAAGAAGGAAATAATGAAATCCCATTTTTTAAGTGGCCACAAATATAAAAGGGGGACAGTGAAAAGGGATGATTAGGGGCATGGATATGCCCGGGGTAATGTGGGTGTACACCTCAAAATGCAAGGGGGAGTGGGTGGACACCCTTAAATGCAAAGAGATGGGGTGGATGAAATTTTGGAGCAAACCCAAAGAAACCTCTATTTGTCGAATAACCATAGAGCACCCATAAAGTCGAAGTGACATCAGCATAGCGAACATACTGCTACACAAACAAACTAAAATGTTACCTTGCACCCTAGCAGCCTGCCCCCACACATGCAAAGCAATTTGGCACTTTGTTTGTGGGTTTATCACCACCAGTGACCGCCTCTAAACTCCACTGGATCACTGCTCTGACCCTACTGTGCCGCAGTAGAGAACCATAAATGTTGCCTTACTAAATTCATAGGAAGCACTTCCCATGAATTGCTCTAGATTTCCCACTTCCAGAGTGGTTCTACATTGCCCCGAAGGAATTCTCTATTGCATGTGAAATTATCAGCTCCCGATTGGCACTCCAATATAGAAGTGTCACTTGAGGGTTCCTGAGAGTAGCAATCAGTAGCCCTATGTTGCTCTATGGTAGCTAAGGGTCTTGCAGCCCCTCGGATTAAAGACATTTGACTACTGATAGATAGAAGAAAAGTGAGTTTGCCTTCAGCTTTTGAGAGTTCATCATCAATGTATCTAAGTGATTGATAGCATGAGGAAATTACAAATGTATAAAATGTCTAAACATTACTTTTTATGTGTAACATCCCCTCGACTGCTATAACCCAACCCTCCCATAAATACTTACCTCTTCTCCCTGTCTGCTTTTTTTTCGACATTGTTTTTGTAATGGAATTTCATAACAGGAAGTCATTTCGCTCCAGTGTAATTTGAGGGATGTCGGAAACTCCTGTGCCCCACTCATCCCCCAACCTTTGGCCTGTCTCCCCCTTACCTTGTTGTAATTTCAAGAAATATCATTCAACACAATATAATTTCCAGCCAATCTTAAAAGCATCTACAATAATGTTGACTCTTTTTGCAAGAGCGTTTTAGCACCAATTAAATCACGGGTCACCCAGCGTATTATATATCAAGTCCGGGCCTCAAATCCACTGAATGTTTTCATGACATCCACATGAAAACCATTTTAAAACTGAGCAACTACATCCAGTGATGTTTAGTCCAAGACATTGGTGTGGCTGGCTTCTTGAGGAATGGACATTTAAAATCCCAGGCATTTATGCTGAAGGCACCACTTTTGTATTATCAACTTCCATGCACTCGATTGGCGATAAAGTCAGTATGTGAAAGAGATCAATGTCAACATTGGAAGGAGAAATACTTTTCCAATCTGATAAGAAGAAGGCAAGATGGCACCCGAGGAGCTATTTGAAGGAACAAGAACGGAAAGGGATGTCTGTGCATTTGGGAGGCCGGATCTTCTGAAACGGACCAAAGACTATAGAGGTGGGTGGGACCATGAAGCGAGAGGCCACCTTTATGTAGTCAGTCTGAAAAGGTTGGAAGGGCAATGAGCTCTGTGGCGGTAGCAGACACAGAGGAATAACTCTAAATAAGGGTGGCAGGGTGGGTTCCACGCACACTGGAAAGACAACGATGCAGAAGCAAAACAGCCTCTCAGGCGACACAATCTATGGGTTTGTGGGTTATACGAGGCAACAGTAAATAAAGCTGTGTATTGTGCTTCACTGCGGGGGAACATGTCTGCACTACGTTAATCGATTGAAACTGTGATTAGACCAGTCGGTTATCAATTGGGGGTAGGAGGGGATGCACTGCCCAAGTGCTTGTTTTTAGGCACCAGGAGTGAAAGGTTGCTCAAAAATAAAATAAAAACAGTCAAAACATTATTTTACTTGTGTACGGTAATAAGGTTTACCCAATAGTTTGTGCATATTTACAAAGTACACAAACGAAATCTTTCAATTGTTTGGCAAAGTAACATTTGCATGGAGCTAGACCACAGCTTTGATGTTCTCCTTCTCTAATTTGCCAAAGAGCCTGGATGTACCCCGTAAAGACCCCCTTACCTTGCTCATCATACTTTCAAACCAATCCTTGTCCTTCTCATCCACGAACCGGTCTGCAATAACACGGGAGCACTCGTGCTGGAAGAGCGCCACCATGGTGGTGGCACTCTGGCAGACATCAGCAGTGACCGTCAGGATCCCCTGCCATATCCGACTCAAGTCTCGTAAGTTGAAGATGTAATGGAACTTGGCTGGGGTCGGTAGCATCTGCAAAGTAAAGAGAAAGCAGGCAAATCAACAACTCGAGTGGAAATGCAGCACCAGGCAAGCATCCTACCAGTGAAAAGCAGTGGCTGTCACCGGGCGTATTGTACACAACCTAATGTAGCATGCCTGCCCTTTATAAATGCTCATGTATCTCCTCCGGCATAAACTTAATTTTATGAAGTAATTCCAAAATATATATTGTGCTGAAAGCAGATGCATATTCTACAGCAGAGCATCTTGCATACATTTCTTGAGTATTCAGATCTGTGGATAACCAAGACCATAGTCACCAGATGACAATGTCACTGGGACACCATACTTGGACCTGGACTTTCTTTCTCCATGAAGTGCATTCCGGGAGTAGTAGGCTTGGATCAGTTCAAGTAAACACAATACATTTAAAAGTAAAGCAAAAGCAGCTTGGGACTGGACTGGGGTATCTCAGATGATATGAAGTCGGCAGGTAACCTTCATGTCGTCACGTTAGAGGCAAGAGTGGATTTTCAGACATAGGCAATAGAAAAAACATTTCCAGTTATTGCTGGTCCAGCTGTTCCCGCCACACAAGGCCAATTCGAACAAGGTTTGGGATGAGTGGCTAATCAAAACCTGCTGAGTGGACTGCACCTTAACATTTTAACAAACGCACAATAAATAGGAGATGGTGGAAAGAGGTGGTGATGAGAATGCCAGAAGCTGTGAGAAGGAGGTGGGCAGATGGAGAAAATAGGTGGTTGTTCAAAATGGAGAGATTGGGTGGGCAGAAGCTCTGAGAAGGAGAAGAACAGGAGTTACAAGTCGGCTGGTAAAAGTAATATCAGAAAACACATTGGCAGGGTAGGTGAGGACCGGTGTAAAGCGTCGTAAGGAAGGAATATCGAAACGGAGATGAGGTGAACGAGCAGAAGGGAGGTGGAGAAGAGTAAAGTGGAAGAGGTGGTAAAAAGACAGCAGAAGAAAACCAGAGAGTGTGGAACTTAGAAGATACAAGAAGAGGGAAGAGAGAGTAAGGGGGCGGCGAGGGGAGAGGAGAGGACAAAGCGGCGCTGTTAGGAAGGAAAGCATTACAAATTGTCAAGCAGGTAGATGAGGGAACCAAGATAGCACCTTGGGGCGGGGAGCAACAGAAAGAAACTGTATAAAAGCTCCGGCTATTGATTCCTAGGGGAAAGCTGTGTGGTTTTGCCAGCCCTTTCTGAGCCCCAGTATCTGTACTTGCAACGCATAGAATGCAAGTGCATGCACACCTGGAGGTCCCGGGAACAGGTCTTCTGTGACATCAAGGATGAGGACTTGATGTCCAGAAAGAGAATCACCAGGAGACAAAAAGAGGTGTCAGTGACAATCAATACGCCAAGACTGAGTGAATGTGAACATAGTGCCATATCTGCGTAGAGAACCTGGATGGTGATTTGATGAAGAACTTTTGAATCCACAGAGCGATCACCCTCTCGTCATTGCTGGACATTGCTTTAAGTTGCTTTTCTTTGACAGATTGAAGAGAGGATCTGGCCCAATAACTGGGACAGAAATAAGACTGTAAAGAGCAGCCTAAGAAAATGTGCAAGGAACTTTAAAGGGGGTCAGCTGCATTCATTACGATTTATTTCACAGCCACCCGAGCTGTAGGACGCGCTTGCACAGATGAGTGTCATGCCATGTCCTTTAATCATAGGCACAAACATGGCTTGTCCATGCCATAATTGTGCTTCCACCGTATCGTAAGGAGAAGTGGGTAACTGAACACCCCCAAAAGTGACTAGCGAAATTTCACTGGTCTCCAGCGCAAATGTTCAGTGGCCCATACAATTTCACAGATACTTTTTTGGGGGTGCAAACCAACAACCCACACTGCTCCTTATGACTTTCATCCCTCACCCCCAGAATGGTTTACACATTTGTACACCTTTTTTCTCTTTCCATCCAGTAAGCTGGAAATAGAAAGTGTAAACATGCCCCAGTGCCATGAGCGAGCCTGACAGGACCATGTGGGGCATGTTATAGGGCTCTGAGTGGTTTGAGAGTGGCTTTGAGTGGGATGAGAGTGCAGGATAGCTCCGGGCCAACACACTCGTCATGGGAACAAGACAGCGCCAAGCAGCATGGGTTCAATACCCGGTCCCACTCTCAGAAGAGGCTGGAGTCAGGCATGAAGCGTGATATGCCAGACTCAATATATTAATATGAAGTGAAAGCAGAGGCGGTACAAAGGAGTCAGAGAGAAAAGTAGAGGCAGGTTGCGGGGATACTGAAAACTCCAAATACAGTGAAAGGTAAGAATGTGAGGTTATAAGAGACTAAAAAGGACCCCGAGGACACAGGATGATAAAGAATGCAATCAAACAGAGATCAGAAGATTAAAAGAGAATAGCGCCAATGGATGGTAAGACATTGGGGCTAGGGGATGGTTAGTGTCCAAACAGGCCGTTTCTGTTTCTTCTCCTCTCAAACAAGTCCAATAGCTAAAAGAGCTAAGTGTTCCCTCATCCTGCTGAGATCAGGTCCCATGCTGCAAGGCACAAATTCAAATCAGCAATGCTTTGTCCCAGCTAACCTATATGGTCTTGCTCCATTAGCTATGCAAGATCTGACTTGGCTGAACAGGCTTGAAGGTCATATTGGCGCTTAGGATTGGGCCTGGGCCCATCCTGTTCAATGGAATTTCTCTGATTAGAGCTGGGCCTAACATCACTCAGGGGTATGGCACTTCGGGCCAGGGGATGCTTCTACCTAAAATCTTGTGCCGACCCGGTCTGTAAGTTGTTGGCAGTGACAGGGCGGAACCTTGACAATGAGAGGTTACCTCGAGGTTCAAAATTACAAGTGCTTAAATGAAATGTTCTTTACGGAGATCGGCTGGTCTTTGGCCCAAATCAGAAATAGGCCTTACGTCCACTCAAGAAAATCCTTTGAGAAGAAACTGAACAAATGGGATTGGTGCGGGAACTACGTACATCTCTCAAAACTAAAGCGGTATGAAGCAGTATCGCATTTGGTACATTGATACAGAAAAACTCCACCAGACCTCCTTTTGCGTCCCGCCCCAGAAGTTTTCTGTTGAAACTCTGCACAAACCAATTACCGGTTTTATTGGTTTTGGGACCTCGTTTAAAGTTAACCACTGAAGACAGTTATTGTCGTATCTGTGGCCTATCTGTAAAACCAAAAACGGCCAGATATATAGTGGACCCAGGTTAACACACTGAATTAATACATATGTGCAATTTGTGTAGGCATGTGTATTGTTATGAGGAAATTACCTCTGACTCCTTCTGGGACTATTGTCTAAATTCCGAATCCATTGCCATTCAACTTGCTTTATTTTGGGTGTGGCTGCACATTAAATCTTTGCTGACCAATTAAAGGGCTATATCCAATCTGCCTAGAAACCTCTGACGCTTCTGTCTTGGGGTCAGGCTAAGTTAAGTTTGGGTCTCCTGTTATCTAATGTACAAAACATCTGAAGGAATGATTGATTAAATCATTTCACATTATTCAACAGTTGATCAGAGGTTTGGGAAACTTTTTCTATTTTTATTCTTCGATTACATTTTTTTCTTTTTCTGATGAATTGTAGCGTTATGTCCTCTTTTATGTTTTATGCACTCAACTTTGACACCCCTGTAATTGGTGTTTAGGATTCTTAAATTTAGATTTTTGTATTAGATCATGCATTTTATTTATATGGTTAACTTTGTGTAAAGTTCAAATTTTGAACACAATCACTATAAACTTATTATAAATTCAAATCTCAGAAGGGGCAACTCCATCTTTCTTCATCCAAAAAAGCCACGCTGCTGTGTACAATAAATGGGGGTCGTAGTGAAACCGGTTATTAACAGTGCTATGAATGGGCAAGTACTGCGGTTGCAAATGCCATAGATAAACAAGGGAAGTTAAGATGACCCCAGATGACTAATGCATGTGAAACCTTAACTGTAGAGTAAATGCAGTCAATGAAGATTCCCACAAGACCGATAAGGCAGCGGGAGGCAGACTTGGAAATCGATGTAGTAAAAGTAGACTATATCTGTGATTACATAATGTCGACTATGTCGGGCTCTTCATGGCATGGGATGCAAATGAACCGCGTACAATATGCAAACACTAGCGGTGTGATGGAAAAGCAAGGGAAGGCCTGCACCTGGAATTGCACGGTAGTGTAAAAGTGCAGTGCCAGATATAGAACCCTAAACAGAGCACTCATACATCAGCTCTTCTTTTGAAGGCAGCTCCGTTGGTGAAACTGGACGTCCACTTAGTGGCCCTGTGGAGAGGCTGGGGTGCCAGGTATCGCTGTGTCTCAGTGAACAATAGTGGACTTGCTGTAGTAGATGAACATTCAAAGATCAATAGGATATAGATGACACGGTTACATCTGAAATGACAGGTATGGGTGTAAGTTCACTGAATGGAAAGCGACCACCGTGGCAGACAAGTCTTTCACAGACCAGATGTCCAAAGACTGTCAGCCGCAACGCCCTTTTCAACCACCATCCTGGATGTAGTTTTGGGGCCTCATTACAGGAAAGTTGCACAAGGGAAAGTACAATTTTGGGGGGAAATGTAGCTACTGGGGCCAACATTGTCCAGGTGAAAAACAAAAATTCTTTCAATGCATTTTACCCCCATTGCCATGTTTGTCCTAATGTAAATAGAGGATGGCATTACACAAGGGCAAATGTTGTTCGGGTGCAAAAATGCATTCAAAGGATACACATTTGCACATGGGCAGCTGCGCTATTGTTAATAATGTGCAAAACTGCACTTGTGCAGGAGAAAGATTTCTGTAATGAAGCCCCTCAGCTGCTAGAGTGATCATAAGCCTAAGATCAAGGTATAGACATGACAGTGTTGATGACCAGCATCCCAATTTAATGGACTTACAATAGTACCATATACAAAAACCGAATCAGACAGGTTTGAAGTTTGAACAAAGCCCATAAAATGTGGAAGCAGAAATAGCTATACACCCATTGACAGTGATTGGCCACAGAACTGAGATCATGGTGTTTACTCCATGAGTGGTGTCCAAGCCTCTCCACTAAGGATCTTGCAGTGGAGAAGTGGCCAGAAGGCTACAATGGAATAATAGCCATATGCAAAGTCCCCCAAAGAGAGACAATGTCAAACTGGAGGGCAGATTTTAATCACGCTGCATCATAGGGCAGAAGACACTAAAAACTGATAACAATTGCGCTCAGCTCGTGTGTTCGGAATTACACACATTCACAAAACACAAGTGCAGTCTAAAATAGGAAACTGACGCTTCTTGGCTTAATTGCGCCTCATCCATTATTTTCTAAGAATGCAACAAATTGCACAATCCTACAGCATACACACTTGCATGCATGCATGCATATGCTACACTCCGGTTCACATGGGCTCTTTATCGTAGCTGTGCCACAAAGAACCTGCTTACACCACATACTATCTAATTATTCAGGGATAAATGCAGTAAAATGAACAAAAACAAATGAATACCTAAGATTTTAAGACTGGCTGCATACAGGCACAAACAAAATATATCCCTCAAAGCAGTAGCAGATTTTGATGCCAGGGGTAGGGGGCGGATAATAGGGCACCATCGACAGGCTCGGGGCGCACTAGGCACCAGGGGGCAGCCAGGCGGGCGGCCGCCCTCCCTTCCCCCACCCTGGCTCTGCCACTGTGCAGAGACACACACGTAAAACTCAACAAGAACTAATAAAGGAAGTGAAGCTGACAAACCAAAAACAGTGCATTGATGCTTTTTACCAAGTATATTAACTCACTGCCGAGGTAAAAATGGCACATAACACGGGCATAATTAATGAATATTTCTGACTGAAAGACACTGCATTCAATGTACCTTTATCTTCGTAGCTTGCCAGACTCTTCGAGTTGATGGTACTAAAGCAGAGGCAAGTTTGCAGACCTCACTGGAAAAGCCTCGGTGCTCACAAAAATAACCCTCTGCGACCGTTCTGAATATCTTGTCAATGGAGGAGTTTGAGGGGAGGGTACAGTTAAACACAGTGAACTGTCTCTTCAGTCGCTGGGGAATGTCGTTTCGGCCACCACCAGGGTGAATCATGGCTGCAGCAAACTGGATGTCCACCACACTCGTGAACTCCCCGGGCTTCTCCAGGTTGTAGAAACCCTTCTGCTCCATCAGTTGCCGTACAATCTCATTGGTAATCTAGAAGATGAAAGCATGGCTGTTACCAAAGTCTGGCGGTTCCTGTCATGTTGTTTATTTCAGAAAAAAAGCCAGGCTGTGGAACCTCATACCCATTAACAGACTCGACCCAAACCTCATGCAATTCAGAGAAGAAATCAGGACCATTTTCATCAAGAAACACCTTCACACCCCGTCAGGTACCACTCCCAGATCCCAGCCAGCCCAGTATCCTTACCCACGTTTAGCCTTCATATGCCACACCCCTTGACCCGGCATAATTACATCTATCCCACTAACTTTAACTTGTGCCTTCTACCCCAATGGTTTGCCAGTAATCAATTATGTTTTAAACACCAATATGCAGCCCTGCACAGATTCCTAAAGCAGAGTCCGAGCTCAATAAAAAACCCAAATGAATTCATTACATGATCTAAAACATTATTTCTGCATAATACACAGATCATTGCCATGTTTTATAGTGCCAAAGGCGAGCAAGGTTTAGCGAAACTCCAGCTCCTGTATCTCTGGCCATCCCAAAGGAATGTTGCAAAGCCTCCACTTGCCTATCAGGCAAAGCGCAGTGCTGGGCCCTATGATCGTGATACTTAGTAGGTCGACGTAATGTAGTGTGCAACTTTTGGCATTCCTTTCAAAGTCTTTATCAAGCTTTTAATTGTTAACACTGGAAAAATTACAGTCAGAAAGGTCATGAAAAGGACTTTGGGGAAACCAAGCTATCCTTTACAGTAAGTGGCAAACCTATACTGGTCATGAACTCTGAAAACGGAATTCTGATTGACACATTTAAAAGGGGTCACCACTAAACCAATGTTTATGTCAATGATGCCCCACAGCTTCTTTCACTACAAAATGAATCTAGTCCTAACCAACCAAATGCAAGCTACAATTTAAGGACCAATAGGGTTGATTCTCCTCATTACGTACATCAGGCAGATTGTGGTGGAGACTCCAGTTGGCAGAAGAATTCCATTGGCAGGAGACTGCACCCAAAACTGCTGGCAAGGGGGCAGAGCTGTATTAGGATGTGGGTGTCCCCCAGGTGAACGAGGCCCCATACCCAGGCCCTGTGTTCACAACTTTAGACCAGCACTTCCTTGGCATGAAAGTCAGCTTCTTTTGGAGGGCCACTTCTACATTTCTTCAAAACCTGCAGCATTCCCCATGTCTGTAACGGGGACCGCATGGGCCTCTTCCCCAGGCACAGACATTTCTATATGTACCAGGCGCAAAATAACTAGGTGAAAAATACGCTGTTCGGTCCTTTTGCTGGCCTGCCCGGGAAGAATGTGATTACTTTTGGGAATCCCAGTCCACTCACAGGTTTCTGCCCAGAACGAACATTTTCAGCCGAATGAGATGTGTGGTAATTGTTCTGCCATCAGTGCCTGAATTAAGACACCAATGTTGTGTTCCTGGAGGTTTCAAAATGTGGTATAGGACGTATGTATTCAACGCACGCTCGCTCGCCTCAACTATCACTATTTGCAGAGTTTTGGGGGTCCAACGGATGAGAAACTGGCTTTTTATGAATTATGAAAAAGAAAATGAATGCATATCTTGACTCTCAAATCTGCCTGATCCCGTTTCCTAAATTAACCTCAGAGTTTGGAAATGTATATACTACATGCCACATTGGCGACCCCAGTTGGCATTGTGAAACCATTGGCACCCCGGGAAAACGTAATCTCCACTTAATCTGTAAAAATATTCTTAGGCTACCATCTTGATACTGACAAAGAAGGGACTCGTGGTGGAAGGAAGGGAATGAATGATACGGGAGTTCTATTCCAAAACATCTGAAACACCAATATTTCAATGCATAATGAGGGCAGGTGAACAGTGCATCTATCACGATCATTTATGAGACAGAGGTGTGGGCTTATGAGGCTTCTCTCCTTCTAAATGTACTTGTCACGGAACTGTAAGTATGGAAATGTGTCACATCATGAGCAATGGAAGACATTTTAAAATAATTTATTTCCAGCATCAACACAATAGTATTAGCTGTGTGGTAGCTTAAGTACTTATGTCAAAAATCTCAAGAACGGAAATCTTAAACACTCAGTAAGGAGACGAGCGGCTGGGGGAGGACTCGCTGACCACAACATTAGTAGTAAATGCCAATGTAGAAGAAAGGGGCTTCAGTCTTGAGGGTACTAGATGTTATGACATGTTATTTCAGATAGACACATGCGATATGATCGAGCAGGCGTACTGGATATAGCAGCACGCCCGCCTTCTGAGCAGCCTGGTTGGCTGCTCAGCCTCTAACTTTGCTCCCCTGCTTTCAGACTGCTTCTCCCCTTGCAATGCACGCACATCCATCCCACCCCTTCCTACATGTACCTCTCTTGGCTCCATTCAATTTCAATCTCAACTACCACCATTCACTCAGCTACCAGCCACCAAGGACAATGGTGGATGGCCTTCTCCAGAGTCCCCACCTGCCATTTATTGGCCAGTCTTCTTTTGCGTAGAATTTTATTTGTAAGAGAACATGTGCTGCACACCTGCCGTAGCCTGGCTTCTTTCAACAAATAAAGTGTTCTTTACCACATCAAACATCATGCAGAGGCACAAACAGCCCTAATGCAGAGTTTTGCAGGTTGTTCCTTGCAGTGGCAGAGGGCAAATTGACGGATGCAAGTCTTCAGTCGCTTGCTGTTTTTAACTGAACATTCTACCCTCAAGGGGTGGATTGTTATTATTCCATTATAGGTTGGGCTATACTTGTCATTACAACCCACGCCCATCACTCGTTAGACCCTATTCACATATTAACATGCTAAATGACATTGACTGTCAATATTAGCCTAGTGTTACACCACACTTCGATTTATTCATACATTTAATTTAGTTCCAAAATATCTATGTGAAATAAAGGCTCTTCCTCTGACAATGTGTCACTGAATAAAGAAAAGAGGACAACAATATTCACAACCCAAATAATCTGTGACAACCTGAAATAGGTGCAGGGACACTTGATCGGGAAATCCATCTGACAGTGAGCTGGACCCTTTCAACATTAAGTAAAGTTCAACATTTGAATATGTAATCTTGTCAGAGCAAAATATCAGAAACGAGAAACAAACCTCTTCTTTAGGAACCAGCGAAGGGGTCCTCTGGCACCATATGAATAAGGTGATGCTCCCATGTGGAACCCGTCAAGCATGATTCATTTACCTCTTACCACATTCTATTGCCATTTGTGGTGAAGTCAGGCATTCCCCATAACTCAAACGCACTCTTTAACTATGTCCATGTGGTATGATAAATGGAAATGGAACGCAACATGGTATGGCCATAGCATTCCAGGATGTAATGCTTTCTTGGCCAAGCCCCGAGAGCAGCCAGCAGACGTTACTCTAGTAAGATACAAAAAGGAGGATCAAGCAGAGTTTCTCTCCACCAGTCCATGGTGTATAAAGGTCAAAGATGAGGCTAGCACAACATCTATGGGAGGAAAGGAGGCCTCTTCCACAGAGTTGGCATGCAAAGTCAGATGACAGAAGTCAGAAACCAATACAGTATTGTGATGAGTAACTATCAACAACAGTGGCAATTTCCACCGAGGGGTTGCAAGTGGCATCTGATAGCCAAGGGACTCTGTGACCTTTTGCATAGAAATAAAATGTATTTTTTGCTTGCATGGGCTACTGACATCTGCCACAATTCAAAAACATTTCTTTCCATTTACACCACTAAAGACAGCTGTGGTCTCAATTAGCATCAGATCTCTAAATCCGTGTTCACCCAAAGTCCACAAACAACTGATTACCTTGCCTGAAAACCTTGCACTTAATAGCATACAAACTGAAGGCTTATCTAGGATCCCATTTATGAACCACACCTGTACCCTGACCAGTCTGGGAGGAGGACAGAGTAGTGCTAAATACATGTTTTGTTAGAGGTGAAATTCAGAGATAAGCTTATGCAAAAAAATTACTGGGATCCTGAGCAAAACATTCTCTTTTGAGAAGAACACTAAGGGCCTGAATATTAGAAACCTGCCCGGCCAAAGTGATAATAACCGAGAAGTGAACTTTAAAGTTAATATTCTAATTGGGACATGACTTCAGCAGCTCAAATCAGTCATTAAGTCATTAAAACCATGAGAACCAAATTAAGGTATCAAACGGAACAGGAAAAGAGTTAATAAGAGCATTGATGAGCTGCACATGTGCAGAAAAAGAAAGTAAGACCCCCCTCGTCGAGAGTCCTTTTCAGCTTTAAAGTACTGCTAACTAGCCCTTGAAAGTGCCAACATTTAAACCAGTTTTTACCAGAGAAATCAGAGATTCCAACACCGCCACTGTAGGGAAAGCCAACAGGTCTAAATCACCAGCACAGTACCAAACTGAAAGCAGCCACATTCTGTTTTCCGGGTAGATGGATGCTCCGATGTGAGGAACATACCACTCTCAAGTGCCTAAAAGCAAATTCACATGTCCTCCGTGCACAGAAGATTCGGTGTATGCCTCTCTGGGCCACATAATGCACGGCAGCTATGTTGTCCATGAGCAAGCGGAAGTGACAGAGAGTGTAATGCCGGTCTGATTGCCCTAAACTCAAAACGTTGCTGGAAAATGATCTCTTCTCGTATAAAAGGCTGAACACTACAAGATTCTGTTGGTACATTTTCTCATACGTGCACCAGCATACACATGACTAAAGCAAGACTGAAAATTCAGCTGTCCTGTGGCAAATCACTCGCCGCTTCATGGTCAAGTGGATTCATAATGACTACTGGAGCTAGCTCATCCCCAGTGTGACCTGAGGAACTAAGATGATACATGAGTCCATGAGACCCAGTACTCTGAGGAAGCCTTAACTAGGGTGTTCCTCTCCGAGGACAGCTGTGCCACTGCATTCTGAACAACTGAAACGCTCTCCTTATAATTTTATAATTATTCTTTTATAACGTGCTTCATACCAGAGACCAGTTTCTAAGTGCAAGACTGGGATTCGAACCTTTGTTGCTATGCTTTGACTTGCTTCCAAGACAAACGCATTGCTCCTGAGCTCGCCTCATGGCCTAAGAGGAAAGGCCTCCACAACCTTGAGCTCAGAACTAACCAATGAACTAGTGACATGGGTTCAGTACAAGGAAGAATGTGTTCAGTTTTATTGGAACTCCTTTAGAGTGGAGAAGGGAACATAGTGTGTGCAAATTCCATAACAGCAGCCCCTCTTAACTAGCTCCCTGAAGCCAATCATTGAGGCAGGGAAATGTATGAACCCACTCCTGTGCCACCACCACAGCCATTATCACTCATTCAGCTTTATTTCAATATAGACATAGCATAAAAGCAAACAGCACAACTACATTACAACATTTTCGGTTAAACATCACTTATGAAAAAATAAAATATATAATTAACAATATAGCAGTCATACCTAAAATGTAAAACATCTAATAGCAGCAAAAGATTAGATGCTAGAAATCAGCATTTCATACTCCCACATTTAAAATAATTGTGAAAAGCCAGGTATGTACAAATAACAATATGGCTTTGTTACCTAAGAATTACTGTATCTGCTAATAGCAACACAATCAGTGTATGTAGTGTGAAGCATTCGACGGATCCCTCACTGAATCCCTGCCTAAGTCTCCTCCGAGGTGGCCAGGGGAAGGCAGACGCTTCCTGATCCCAACCATGGGGGTGGTGTACTGCGGAGGATCACCTGTGGGGAGACGGCCCAGGGTGGTGAGGAGATTCCGTGGGATGACACACATTAATTTACCTCTGAAAGGAAGATTCTTAACAGTTCCTAAAGAGGTTATGGCTTATTGTCATTTTAATGTCTCTCAATCTTATAGGAGATCTAAGGCTGTGAACCCTAAGGTTAGAAAGCCAGAACAAACTATACCGAAAGAATATCCTTTTTGGTATCCCAAAATGAACACCTTTCTAAAATCCAAAGGTACAATGTAAAGGATTATGGAAATGTTGCCTTCACTAAACCATCTTCGTCTATGATAGCTTATTCTCCCGGAAGAGGGCAGGCTGGCTGTAGTAGCAGTAGCAGAGGAGAAGCACAAGGCTGGAAAATCACAAGAAAGTGGAAGAGCAGAAGGGACACCGGGGCATGGAGACGGCTCACATGCATGCTCTGGGAGAGTCCTGTTCTCCCAAGCTCTTAATTGCATAAACTGCACAGCTGAAGACATGCAGGAGGCTGTGTATTCTTCATGTGAGCTGTTTGTCAGTGATTGCAGAGCCGTGGAGGTACAGGAGACTAAGGCCAAAAGCAGAAGGCAAGCCGAGGGTCCCAAGAGAAAAGGGAACTCCCAATTCAAGTGACCGGACCAGAGACACCGGTGCTGGAGAAGGGGGTGGGTTTCCAGCGAGCCAGAAGTAGAGAAGAAGTCGGGAAAGCAGTGCAACCCACAAAACTAGTGTCACTGAAGCCGGTGAGTGAAGCACAGTGTTCAAATACACTCTGCAAACCTTGCCGGCAACTATAGCCAGTTCCTAACAGACTCAATTATGATTCAATGTAAGTAAAAGCTGTTCTTTATATCAGAACTCTAACCTTGAAAGACTTGCTGCATCACGGAGTGGTCGTGTGTTCCTAAACCATTACCGAATAACGAACGTTGTCCATATTTAAGTTACAGAGTGAAAACTACTTGAAAGAGATGTTGTGTGTGCCCAATTATAATTCCCAAAGGAAGTCAGAATCTAATCCTTTATCATTACATGGGAATATACATTATTACTCAACTTTAAAACTTAAAACCTACCTAAAGGAGAGGTTGTGTGTACCTAATTGTTTTTTCACGAGAGACTGAACGCTATGATGTATCCAGATGTGACATTTATTCTATTCCAAAGAAATAAAGAGTCTAAAGTATTGGAGAGAAGAACAAGCATTACCCAAGCCAATAGGCATTCCCTTTTCATAGTGAAACCTGTTTTGCTAAGAGTTAAAGAGCCATCTAACTCCACTGTAAAGGTGTTAACAATCAAGTGGCATAAGAAACAAGTAATCCATTGTTACCTGAAGTTGAGAGTGTGGCAAATAAACTTCTGAGTAATTACTTGGGCTAATACCTGGCGGAAAGGTGGGAGCAAGGCTGGGGAAGGGGAAGCAAATGCTTGTGAAGAATACCGTGAAGTAGAATACAATGTGTGGCGCGAACGACTGTTGAAGTTAGAACAGGTGGTTCTTGTGGTAGTTAGACAGACTGAAGAGGCAAAAAGGCTACCCCTTTTAAGAAAGCCATTAAAAGGAAGAGTGCGTTGCCTACCTGAAGAGGTTGACGTGTCTTGTCAAAACCTACCTAATAATTCAACAAAACTGAGCAGTAATAGTAATACTTGAACTGTGGTGGTATATAAAGTTGTCAGCAGATATCACATTGAAGTGGTTGAAGCAGTAACGTACTGTGGGACAAAGTTGACTATGCTCATGGTACCAACAATAGAAGTGTGGTTGTTAGAAATGGAAGCAGCAGCACAGAGAAAGAAATCTGACAAATATACCAAATGTAAAGTTGTAACTGAAGAAGTCTTAAAGAAGTCTTAAAGAATTGTATATTAATGACGTTGGGGAATTTTAAACTTTTTGCTTTGAACTGTGAGCATTACCAGTGGTGCTATTTCTTTTCTGGAAGTTGGAAGGGGATCTTTTTGTTCCAGGAATAAAAGAGTTGTTACCAGTGGAATTGTGTTTGTTGAACTTATACTTTTGAACTTTCAAGAACTGGCTAAAAACCTTTCTTTGTCAGACAGGCCTGTTGCCTAAATCAGGGATCTGGGAGAAGGGGGTTCATACACCCAGTGCTTTAGTGTACCCAGAAGAAATACCTTGATTGAGAGAACAGATATTAATATGCATCCAACTTTTGGTGGAGTTCAATTTGAAAGATCAATGGCTGGGGGGACGGGGAGGGAGTTTTATTGTTGGGATTAATGAGAATTGCATAACTGCTATATTGTGTTGTTATAACCTAAATGCCAATAAAATTTGATTTAAAAAAAATAAAAACCTTTCTTTTCTTGAACATTTTTGGGAGTGGACTGAAACCTGGGGAAGGGATCTTACCCAGGACAGGAGAAGGCCATTCAGATATCGTGCTGATATTGTTTATACTATTGTGTTGCTATATAATTTATTTTGTATATTTGTTGTTTCATTTGCGGGCCAGTTTACCCATGCTAGAGAATGTTCCCTTAGCCTTTAGAATAGGTAGTGAATTCCTGTGTAGAGCAGGGAAAGCAAGGTGTTTTCTTATTATAATTTCTTTAATAAAATGTCATATTTTGAGAAATCTAGAAGCAGTTGTCCACCTCGCATTACTGACCCCCTCACAGAAGTCAGCACCTTAGACACTTGAATAAATCGCTGCATCCTACAATATCTACAATTGCCTGGGTGCCAAGTACAGCCCTGGCAAACTCCCATCCCTATCTCTATTGGCTTTGTGATACTACCATCCATGCTCCATCTTTTACAGCTGCTATATTCCCACACTAGAGGCTTTCTGTAACCTTCAAAAGTGGGGGAGGCTGAGGTCGCGGAGTGACTTCCATAATCGCACTCTGGGTACAATGTCAAAAGCTGTAGGTAAATCAATAAATACAGCGTATATGCTCCTTTTCCAGAGAGTGGCATATTTGTCAGCTATTATCATGAATAAGTACTTTTATGGGGCCAATGTGAAGCCAAAGGGTAGAGCAGCAACATGCAATGGGTTTGGCCTACAACAATTTGCAAAAATGGCTGATGGCTGAAGTGGCTAGGGGTATGAAAACAGGTCTCGTTTATGCTCTCGGACAACAACCTGTCATTTTGAGCCTGAAAAATGTAAGCTACGGTATTTGTTCAGAAACCTTAATTCCAGAAGTGGTCTGAAACCGGTCTTCCATAACACTTATCTACCAAGAACACCAATCCTGTCTGATTTCTGAAAACAGGATAAACCCCGCTCTCTCTGTATTAGGACTTGAGAGATGTTCAGCAAAAGAGAATCTGGATGTCACTTTGGAAGGTGAGGTGGGGTCTGAAGAGGTCTCTGCTGAAACAGGAGGCACCAACGTTTTGAAATAATTTGAAGGAACCAGCGGTTTTAAACAATCACTGCACAATCCTGCTAAAATAACAACCCCCCCCTGACATGGACAGGGGAATGAAAAATAAAAAAAAGTGGTTTTGCAGTGGCCTTGGAAGACAACACAGAAGTTGTCCACTAGATGCATTCTGGAGCTCTCCCTCCTCAGGGACACAAATTGCACAACAGATGTTTTTGCTGCACCCGGAAGTCAGAAGGAAAGCCCCTCTCATGTCCTGCAAATGCATATGAGTGACAATGACACCTGCTCAAAGATTGGAAGGATGAAATGGAAGACAGTCATGTGGCTCTTAGGTATGGCCCTAGAGGCATTCACTTTTCCAGGGATTTGTTTTAGCATCAAGCAACTTTGCCTGGATATCCTGGACATCCTTGTCAATGAAGGTCTGCGAACAACTGTACCAGTGGCCATGGACCGCTCCACACAGTTCACCAAGTAAAGGCAATATTAAGATTTTGTCTGTCTGCCTTCTTTATTAATTTAAAAAGATTCTCCATATCAGAAGAGAGGTTCTTGGTAACCTCATACGCAACTTACCAGAGCAGATAGACAGACCGAGTCAGAGTGCATGTGACGCTGATCAAACAAAGTGCCAGGCTGACTGAAGCAAACAACTTGCACCCAAAGCCATCCAACTTCCTGGAGTACCGGTCTAGTGGTTGAGTGGGAAACTATGTAGGCATGCCCTCACCCAAGTATCTTCTACCACTTCACCCATTTGAACAAGACTACGCTGACCACAAGAGAAAATGTCCTCCTTTGAGCTCCGGTAGGCTCCGCTGGCCGCCAGATGGGTGCAGCATGTTGTCTATTTGCACCCCCGAGTGGGCGAGGTGTGCAGAAGGATAGAACGTCGTCCAACGAGCAAGTAGGAGGATCAACCTCCTTAGACTCAGCCCAGTGGCAAGACCTAGACCACTTGCTTTTCTACTGGCTCCTAGCAGCATCGCTCCTAGCACCCTGTATGATGTCTAGGTAAGCCTGCGAAAGACGCAGATGCTTCAAGTGACCTGTCCAGGAACCACGCTGCGAGGGTGTAGTATCTGGTATCTGGTTGTAGCTGCCCTGCATTAAGTGCACTAATGCAGGCAGCGGAATGTAGCGAGGTAGCCTGGAACCTAATTGGGTTCCAAGGTTCCAGGAGTGGCATTTGAGCATTCAGGATGTGAGCCGTACAAGAGAGGGTGCATATTGATTAGCTCCTACCTTCCTCTTCCTAGCAAACCCTGTAGCATAAATAAAGCCTACTTTCCTTTTATACTAACTTGTCTCCAGCGTCATCTCTGGTCACCAAGAACCCAGATACTTCAGAGGGCTAACATTTGCAGTGTGGGGTGAATGACCGTGCCCCCTTGCTGCGATAGTAGTTGAGCTGGGCCCAATGGAAGGTGAATCATAGGCTGGTCAGACAGGCTGAGCAGCTTCGAGAACCATGGCCTCGCCGGCCACCACGGAGCTATCAGAATGATACTGAGGGTGATCTGAGGGATAAGGGAGTCCCGACACCTCTGTACCAGGGGAGTGGGAAGTAATGCAAATGCTTTCATGTTGTTCCACTGCAACGCATGACCCACCTAGCCTACACCCTGTCCCTGCCAGGACACAAACTGAGGGCACTTCCTGTTGCACCAGGTGGCAAATAGATCCACCTGGGGATGCCCCCATCTGTTGAAGATCCCCTGAAGGACGTGATTGTTCAAATGCCATTCGTAATTGTCCGCACCCAACCTGCTGAGCCTGTCCGCCTCCAGGTTTGACTCCCCGCGGGAGGTGGGTTGCTGTCAAGTGTATGTTGTTCACAAGAGCCCATTCCCAAATGCTGAATGCCAGGGGGCATAGAGGAGATTATCTGGTGCCACCCTGGTTGTTGATGTAATACATGCTGGTGGAGTTGTCAGCTTGAAAGAGGATTGCCTTGCCACTGATGAGTAGTAGGAAGGCCTTGTGAGCTAGTTAGATGGCCTTTAGCTCTAGCCAATTGATATGGGCCTCCTGTTCCTGAAGAGACCAAACTCTGTGGACGCTATGGCTGTACAGGGTGGCTCCCCAGCTGTCCAGGGAAGAGTATGTGGTGATGGTAACCTGTTGTGCTGGTTGACGGCAGGGGCTGCCTATCCTCAAGTTGCAGTCCACGCTCCACCAGACAGGTCCTAATGGAGAAAGGGAGGAATGCTGACTAGTGCAGCCTGGGAACCCCGCTCCTGACTCCATGAGGCTGTGAAGTGCAGCTGTAAAATTCTCAATTAGAGCCTTGTGTAAGGCACGGCCGGTAGACATGCCGCCATGACGCCCAGCAGGTGCTGGTACCACCATGCTGAGCTCACCGCTATGTCAAGAAAATGACTCGTGGCTCTCTTGATGGCTGTGATCTTGTCCTCCCAGGGAAAAACTCTCTCAGAGCTTGAATCCCAGATAAGGCCCTGGAAAGACAGATTCTGTGTCGGCTCGAGCTGCAACTTCTTGAGATTGATGGAGAATCCCAGTTTGTGTAGCGTGTTCATGAGGGCCGAAGAGGTGTGATGGACTGGACTGCCTCTGGGTATCTCACCAAGAAGAGCCAGTCATCTAGGTATGGATAGACATGGTGCCCCTGGGCACTGAGAAAGGCTGCCACTGCATTCATAAATCTGGTAAAGACCCTGGGGGCTGAATTGAGGACAAATGGTAAAACCTTGCATTGCAAAGGAATGGCCATGATTCTGAAACTCAGGAAGGACCGATGAGGCTGCCAAATTAGGAAGTGTGGGTATGCGTCCTTCAGATCCAGGGAGCACATACAATCTCCCTTGCACAGTGTCTCTGCAATAAGCGCTTGGGTAACCATCTTGAATTTTTGATGCAGGAGGGAAAGGTTCAGGGTGGAAAGGTCCATAACTCTCAGGCCAACCTGGTTCTGGTGTATGGTGAAAATTCTGGAGTAGAAGCCAATGCATCACTGGGAGGCTGGGACTTCTTCCACTGCCCGACTCTGTACGAGTGCTCAAATTTCCGTCAATAGAGTTGTTGTCCCAATATGTAGGAGAGGGGAGGGAGGGAGAGAGGGAGGGAGGGACCGGTAGCCCATGGACACTGATAGGATCAAGGGGTCCGTGAACCTTGTGCGCGAAGGGCAAGTCTGCCCACCACGAAGACACATGGACCTCGAGGGGAATGTCATGCCTTTCTTCCCTCTGAGGCTAGGGCTGAAAAGGGGGACTGAAAGAAGCCCTTACTCCCTGTCTTGTGCTGTTTGCGGTGGTGCTGACTTGGAGATCGGTCTGGCTGCCTGGACCTTCATTCCTGGAAGCCCCGGAACCCACTGAAGAAGAGCCCCTTGTTGGAACACTAGTGCGCCTGGCTGTACATCTTGGGCGTGGACTTTGTGAGGATAGATGAGGATTTCACAGTCCGGGAACTGTTCTTATCAAGTTCCTCACCGGTTGTGGAATGAAAGAGGTCGCTACCCTCGAATGGAAGGTCCAATATGTACTCCAGGACGTCCGGGTTGAATTTGGTAGCCCACAGTGAGGCAGTCCTTCTCATGTCCGTGGCGATGAAGATGGCACGGCCTGAGGTGTCTATATGCGCCACTGTGGACTCCATGCCGTCTTGGGCCACCAACTTTGCTTCTGCCAGCCCCGCTTTGAAACATGCCTGACCGTGTACCGGAAGTTCCAGAAGAAAGTCAGCTATTTCGCCAAAGCCTCTGGTTAACGGGTGCAAACATGGTGTCCGCATCAGACTGATGAAGGTGCAGGGAGGCGTTGGAATAGACCTTCTTTCCATATGCCTCCAAGACCTTCTCCTCCTTGCCTAGCAGAGCTGAGGACGAGGTGGCCGAGGAAGACTGAGGCTTAGAGTAGATGGAGGCCGTGGCAATCACCCAATAGTGGGGGTGAGGGTGTGCTGACAGCAGGAGTGTCTCCCCCCTCCAATTGCCTGAACTTGACATCGAGGCACCGATAGGTGGTCTGCACTGAATGGGATTTAAGCCATCCCTTTTTGGCCAAAGCGACAACATCCTTCTGCATCGGAATCCCCGTTCTAGCCGCGGGGCATGGAGTGAGGACTCAGCCAGGACCCCCGCCTCTGGTTGTTCAACCTCGGATTGTGGAAGCCCCAAGCATTCGGCCAGACCTGCAGGTCGATCATAGAATGCCTTTGGAAGACGGAAAATTGTTTAAAAAACAATTCTCCTTTTACATTCCCCAGAGAGGTCTAAGATCAACAGACGCGGGTCTATTGAATATACCATGGCGTAAATCATGCTTCAGGGCATGGCAGATCTTTCCCGGTTAAGACTGCAAAATATTGGAATAAGCTGCCTGCTGCCCTGCGACAAGATGGAAACTATCTCAGTTTCAGGAAAGCATTGAAAACCTTTTTATTCCAATAATCTCAAAGAGCTAAGGCATTTCTCCCTGCCTATCTGGTTACGAGCTTCTAGTTAGTGATCAGGTTGTGAATTTGTATTTCTGGTTCTTCCGCACCCTGATGCCCGCAGGCTATTGGCGTGTTACAAGTACATATATAACATAACAGTGTCGGGGTGGTCCTCCTTGTCGGTGTCCACCAGGGTGTCCTGCTGGTCTGGGACAGGTGGAGTAGTACTGGGTGCCGCAGGCTGAAGTATGGCAACTGGGGCTGCTATAGAGGCTGGTAAGAAACCACCTGGGGTGCAAGAGGCAGAGGTGCCGGTACCAGGGGGGCCGGCGCAGGCAACTGAGGCTGCGCGGGGGCCTGAGGTGCTAGAGCTATAGGAGGAATGACTATGGGCGCAGGTGGTGGGACAGGAGGTAGCATATCCTTGATCACATCCCGAAGGATGGTGCCCATTTGAGGGCATCTCATAAGCGTGAGGAATTTCTGGAAAAACCTATCGTCACAGTCCTTTGGGGTGCTAGGTGGCGCAGGAGTAGGGCCCCGAGGTTGCTGAGGTCTGGGCGTACTCTGCCTTGCTGCCTGCGGGGTGTATCTGCCCTGCAACGCTGAAGGATATGCTGTAGGCCATGTACCTGGTGAAGACCAGTCTCACCTTGAAAACTCGTTCTCCCACCTCCTCCGCACAAGGGGCGTTATCGGATGAGCAATCATTTTGTCTGGCGTCGAGGGCATTTTGGCGGGCTGCATGCCACATGCTTGCGCCATGTTGCTTGCCACGCTGGGCGCAGCCTCCTCCAGGATTCTTGGCGGTGGAATTTGAGGCCTGTCCTACACCTCAGGACCGGGCCTGGTAGGTGTTGGGCTCAGGGTTGTGTTGCCAGTAGTGCTGCATACAGGTGCCCCTTCAGACATTTGTCCGGTAGTAGGCCGTAGCCCCTCGGGTGGACACCAGGTAAAAGAACGCTGCAGTCACTCATCAACATCACTGGTAGGCTCTAGCGACCTCTCCGCCTGGCGGCTGGTAGCTGAAGCATCCTCGGTACCCGTGCTGTTGTTAGAGCCGGAGGGACCATTCAGGTTCTGACATTTCCTTGGGAAGGAGTCGCCCTTGCGGGGTGCGGATGAAAAAAGTGGCCCTACCTTGGGCCTTCGACTTGTGCTTGACAAAGTCCTTCAAGTCCTCTGGAGGCGATCGTTCGAAGAGCTCCCTCCACCGAGCTAACCTGTTCTTCAGAGTGCATGGTGTAAGCGCGTCACATGCGGAACAACCTTGCAAGCAGTGATTGGGGCCAAGGCAGCGGAGGCAAAGAGCGTGGGGGTCAGAGGTAGGGAAGAGCCTGTTGCAGGCTGGAACCTGCTGAAGCCCAAAGAAATCGACGTGTGTCGGGGAGGAGCATGGCACCAGAGGACCAAGTACCTGATTAATGACCAAAGACTAAAGACAAAAGACAGTATCTGGGGAAGAGCGGGTAGAATTACAAGGCCAGAGCCAAACCCAGGAGCGCTGGTGAAAGGGGTCCGCTCCCGTCGACGCGGAAAAGAGGACTGGGGACTGATGAGTGGTGCCGGTGGGTGGAGTAAGGGGAGCGCATGCTTCCAGGGCCACGCCACGGGACAGAAGATTTGTTCTGGTGAAAAAGGTTCTGTCTCCTCTC
Organism: Ambystoma mexicanum; assembly: GCF_040938575.1. Classification (NCBI taxonomy): domain Eukaryota; kingdom Metazoa; phylum Chordata; class Amphibia; order Caudata; family Ambystomatidae; genus Ambystoma; species Ambystoma mexicanum. Next base: position 117,799,926 of record NC_090933.1, read on the forward strand.
CCTAGCGTGCAATACCCATACAGTATGGAGGGACGGGACGTAGGAGTATGTTGCCTAATAGAAAAGTCAAACAAATGCCTATGCACTAAATTACATTTCTTTTAAAACCCTGCCTGCTTCAATTCCAAACTATGTGACTTGAAGAGGTCCTTGCCAAGCATTGTTTTTGCCCATTTGTGCTTCACAGATTGCCAATCAAACTAAATATAGCTTCCTGCATCCCTTTTCTCTCTAAGAAGCAAAGAATTCCATTAGAAACACCATCATCTTAAGGCAAGGTTCCAAATTGTAAACGGGACGGACAGAACCATGAACACATGAACGAACCATATATTCCTGCAATTGGTAGTTAAGTGGAAAAACAGCTACCATACCACAACTGCGCAACACCAGCAGAGGCTTTAGGAAAGGTGAAAGGCTCATGCACTACAGGAAACAGTTTGCACTGGAGGTGGAACTTCTTATCTTGATTCTCGGTGATGGTGGAAAGATCATCAGCAAATATCAGCTGAAGGCTTTTCCCCCTAATGAGGTACATCATAAGTAAGGTTCACAGTTTTCAATTTTTACTGATTTTTACAGATAAATACCGACGGATATCACTCTTTTTCCTTTCAGTATTTATTTGAAAGAAAGGGATAAAAACAGAACTGAATGTCTCTTGATTTGGGTCTTTAACTTGTCCAACATGCATGGCAGGTCCGTGGCTGTGCAAAGTAACATAACAAAAAGGTTGAAAAGGGAATGTATTTATTTTTAATTTGTTTAAATGGCTGGACACATGCAGAGCTTGAATTGTGCAAGAACAAAGCTCTAGGAGTTTCTCCGTTAGAAGAATCCAAGTAGTAATGCGATTTCTTCTTGTTCCCAAATGTGGAAAAATACTAATAACTTATTTTATTTACATAACAAAAAATAAGGATAAATACTGAAAACATAACCGGACAATAAATATGGATAAATACAGACAGAAATGGTGCAAAAATAAATACCATAAAACCAAGAGCCGTAATCATAAGCTGTCCCATTCAACCAAAGAAAAAGTCGGGGAGGAACAGACCCTGATTCGTCCCCTGCCTTTTGCTGCCGGTCTTAGAACATGATGGTGTCCAGCAGAGTCATACAATTAGCACTGACTAACTCTACCAGATCCTTCTGGGAGGTCAGGAACCAAACAAACCCAAAAGTGGAAAGCTTTTAATTATTCATAACCACTGACATTGTTCTGGGATGCATTCAACACAATCGTTATTTTGCTCATTAGTCAGTTCCAGGAAGGAATCAGCCATTTAAAAATCTACAGTGGTCCTACCACCAATGGCAGTTTGCCAGGAACCAGTATGTCAGCCTTAACAGGGGGACCTATGCTTCATTTGTAAAAAAATTAATTGCCAGGGCCCACATTATTTCGAGCGCACCTTGGACACATCGGGCAGCCAACTCCCGGCCCACTTCAGCCAACACCCATGATTGTTCCCCCCACAGTGCCTGCATATTATGGGTTAACGCTACAACTCCACTGGCTATTTGGGTGATGGATGCACTAGCCATGGCAGATGTGCAATTTACAGATAAAATAACAACATACTAGTTTAAGACAAAAGTTTAAGTGCTTCTTTAAACACATCATTGTCAACATTTTACTAGGATTGTATAGGTGGCAATTGGAACATCTTGACCATCTATCTACATAGAAACATGCAAATCTGTTTTCCTACTTAGCTTAATTGATTCACAAATGCAGGAACAATTATTCCTGAACTGTTAAACTCGTCTGCCAAACATTGCAGTAAAACCTTTGTGGTTGACGTTCATGAGAGGCACTCCTATTAGGCAGTGACTTTTTCCCTGGCCTTTCCCCTACATTGGTGCTGCTGGCTGGTGACTGTCCTCTTGTTGCCAACCCACACTAATGTTGTAGTGTTGCTGTGTATTGCAGTAGTGTAGGAGCTCCAATGTTATGCAGCAGGATTGGAGAAGTGTACGGGTGTGGCCAGCCCAAGCACCCAGCAATGTCACCTTCCAACTCTGCAGACACTGAGTGACGATAATGTGGCCAGTGCACACTGTTGCTTGTTGTGCGAGAACTGTTGAATGAAATTTAATAATAAAGTTGCCAAAACACAACATCATAATCAGACTGAGTCTGAGAAAATAGGTGCTGGGGCTCATAAATAAGTCTCTGGGCGGCACCCTGGCAAACACCCCCAGAAATTAAGCACCGAGTAGGACCCAGAAGCAAAGATGTCCAGAAACTAAATCTATACCCGAACATTAATTCCAAGACACTAACTCACCTAAATCATTTTCATGGAAAGAAACTGCTTCTTTGGTTCTGAAAGGGAAGCAAAGCACATTTTTTCTGCCGTGTACAAGGATAAATCTTCTCACTGTCGCAGACACATTCTTTGATGAATTTACAAGAGAACACGGTAGAAAAAAAAAAAACCTAAGCGAGACACAGGATTTGTTTGTGGCTCCAAGCGGAAAATGTTTCGCACACTCAATTATTTGCTTCAGGTGTCATAATCAAAGGGATGTGGAAGTTTACAATGCGGGAGGCAGCAGATTTAGATTTTAAATATATTGCCTTTGCCAGATTTGCAAATGTAAGCATGTACTTCTGTTCTGTGTAGCAGTGCTTTCGTTGGACAAAAGCCGTCAGCGCAGCACAAAGAAACATGCTGCCTGAACGTCGTTCAGAGGATTCCCTCCAGGAAGGAAAAAAAAGCTTTGGCAGTGCAGATATGTGCTGCTAACGAGTGTTTAAAACAAACCCAAAACACAATGCTGAATGGTAAGGCTAGTCACACGTTCAGGAGTTCAGGGCCATACTGAGTAAGAATTGCCCCCTGCATTGACAGATATTCTGCCCACCAGGCATACAAGCGTGGACAGAGTGGAGTTACAGAATGTTATCCCCCTCTACCTGTGTGGGTGGGGTTAAAGGCCGAATTGCCTATTATACCACCTATTTGGCAATTTTTGCCTAGCAGCACACAAGACCAGGCTCGGACTGGCATATAGGGCAGTGTCCAAACCAAAAACACAAAATGCTAGCGTGGGCCCGTTTTTTTGGTCCAAGTGGGCCACTTTTTTGGCCCGTGTGGGTCAGTTTGATAAGTTACTTCACCATGCGGCTAGTACTTTTGACAAGTGTTACTGAATAAATATTCTTTAACATGCACAAGTTGCATCACATTTAATCAAAAAAATCTTCGTTGGGGGCGTGGCCTGGAGCGCCATCGATGAGGCAGCTTCTCTAATGGCCTCCGCGTGAAGCCCACTATTGCATCCAAATAAACATGGTTTCCTTACACAGAATGAGTGGATGAAACTTCCCAGAGGGACCGGAATGTCTCGTGCTCCACCGGCTGGAATATGAACCCCTAACGCGTATTCCATCAGCCTCATCGCAGCTGTGAAGGGCGGCACCCGGCGACACCTAATGGGCCAAGATGGCGGGCGGACCCCGCGGAGAGGAAAGGAGGAGGCACATCTGCAGATGACTGCATCGTAACCGACACCGGACCGAAGATCCAGCCAACGCCCAGATGCCGGCGCTCTTCGACCCCAGCATACAGTAGGGGCCCCCAAACCAGTAATCCTCGCCAGCCATAACGCCACCGTAGCACCGCCGACGTTGCCGGTATGGGAGGAGCTCTCCCCCTGCCTCGCTGCATGGAAGCGTAAACACCAGCACCCTACCGCGACGTGCAGCTGAGCGGGCCATCTCCCTGTTGGCCCATGGACCTGGGGCCTAATTGAAAGACCGTCGTTCCAAAGGAGACGACCAGCCTCAAGAGCCACCCAAGCGGAGTACACGCACCGAGGCTGCAGAGCCACCACCTAGGCTTCAAAGGCCACGACAGCTGCTGATCATACACAGCGTACAAGCCGCATCATCGCTGGCCAAGCAGAAATATAAGGTACTCCCCCTCACTCCTTTGTGCTGCCCTCCAACACGACGCACCATCAAAGCAGCATTTTTCTCACCAACCCATAGATCGGGCCCCACCAAGCAAAGGGGTGCAGCCTGCCCAGAAACCCGACTCGAACAAAGTAATTACACAGAAGCCTGCGGAACCCTCACGGGTGCTCCATAGACACCCACAACTGCAGCCCTAACAGTGCATATAATAAAAACACTGGAAAGCAGCCCACAGCCCGCTACAATGGAAATTGAGGCCTGAACCTTAGGGAACAGAACGGAGCACCAGCAGAGACATCAGCCTGCTCGTCTTCCCTCTACCGCCTACAATCCGGAGTGAATGATATACGGGACCTAGCGGAGCGCCCACTCCATATCAGCCTGCATAAGGGGTGGGAGACCTGTATCAAGGCCCAGGTCCCACCAGAGAAGCGAGACAGCCTTCGTGCACAAGTGATCAGGGACTGAAGCCCTAACAACACTTAAGCAGCACAACCAAGTACCCTAAGCTGTTAAGGCAGGGTGAAGCGGACCCCACTCCCCGATCAGGCGAAGTATCCTGTGGCATTCTACAACTCCTATCATCTACTCCCTAGAGTGGACCCATCAAGGCGCACCAGGATCCCGCCAACAATGTTGAAACATCTTAAAGCCCCAAAAAGCACTGACATCTCCACGATGCTACTCCCATCAGAAAAGGGAAAGAAACCAGAAACTTCCAAATCTGCACCGCCAGCGTCCCCGGAGAGCACTGGCCAGTTGGCCACTAAAGGTGACATCCAGGCTTTTATGTTGGACATCAAAACAGAATTTAGATCCTGCATGTCAGAGCTCACAGCGAAGCTGAAGCAGACCGACCAGAGGGTGCTGGAGGTGGAACAGAGATTGGGGAAGATGGAGGACTTAACCCAAGAGCACGCAGCGACGCTCCTGGCGGTGCAATGTCAGATTGAAAACCTTAACTGACAGGAATGAGATCCTGGAGTATAAACCGGAGGATCTGCAAAACAGGGCCCGCCGAAACAACCTATGTATACAGGGAGTCCCCTCCTCGATTACAGACCAAAATCTAGCGGAGTATGTGGGTGATCTATTCCAATCTCTTCTACCACAGCTTGAAAAATCCCAGCTCATACTGGACCGCACACCCACAGACCTGGGGAGCTGGAGGCCGTCAAGCCCCTATTCCCCATTCAGTGGAGCGGGAAATCTATACCTTACTTATGGTTCCGGGTCCCGGCATGCCCAAAAGATGTAAACCCACTGAACCTCCCCGCTCTGTTTAAAGAATTGGAAACTGAGCTCAAACGATGGTCCTCGCAAGAAATAGCTCTCATTGGGTGGATTACAGCCTGTAAAATGAATATCCTCCCGCGATTCATCTATGCTTGTGCCTCCCTCCCCACCACAGTCCCATTGCCTCCCCTCCTACGGCTGCAAAGAGAAATGCTCTGGTTTATTTATTTAAATTTTATTTTTTTATTTGATTTAATTGTACAAAACAATTTTTACAAAAGAGCAATCGAACATCCCTATGAGGGACTGTGAAAGGGATTTCCAATTCCCGAGTCGCTCCTTTGGAACATGAATAAAGTTCATTCGAGTAGACTCCATTAGTTACTACTGTGTTTAAATCCAGACCCGTCTCATCTCAATGGCGAGACGAGGGTCACAAAGTTTTAGTCTAGTTATCCTGCTTGTTGATTCATCACAACGTCACTAGGCTGGGAGGGGGCCTTCACGCTTGGGCCATCCAAGCCTATTTGCCTGAAGAAACCCACTGCTGCGATAGTCCACTGGGTTTTTTCACCACTGATTAAGCGAGTCCACCCTTCGTACTCACAAAAAGTCTGAAGGTCCTTAAAAAGAGGTCCTAGCCAAGTCTTCCTAGCATCAGTGACTCCAGAGCAGTAAAGGAGAAGATGCTTTATCGTCTCCACCTGGATTGTGTTTTCACAAAAATGACAGCTATTCGAATTTGCTAAGCCTCTTTTGGCTCGAATTTCATTAGTATCGAGCAGGGTAAGTCGGATTCTTGGGAAACTGTTCCGAAATTCCTGGTTTGGGAATTTGGCTAAGTAGGAAGGAAGTTCGTTCAGTTTTTTGTGTCTTGGTGGAAGGTCTTTAGTAAGAACATACATAGCAGCTTCCTCTTGTGTTTTGATCCAGTCAAAAATAAGCAGCTTTTTGTTCACTTGTAGCAGGTTTTGTAACAGTTCTTCCTCTGAGCTTCCTATTTTGTCCAGGATTTGTCTGTTTTTATCCCTCCAGTTAGTTAGCAGTGCGTTTTGATCACCCTCCTTTTCGTCTCTAATAATTTCAAGGAGAGCCTTTGGTGAAGGTGAAATGATTTTTCTATAGAGCATTAGCCCATTATGCTCCACTATTGCTTTAAGAGATGTTGTGCAGAGTTCTCTGCGAATTAGGGTCATCAGAGTTGACTGTGGAAGAGAAAGACTCTCCTCCAAAATCGCCCTTCCAATTTCTTCCACACAGTTGTTAGTAGTGCTGGAATGGCCTCGGCTCCGTAGGTTAAAGTGGGCATGACTTTATCTCTAACTCTAAAAAAGTTCAATATCGGTTGTAGGGAGAAGCGGACAAACTTTCTATTTACTGCCTTTGTTTGAGCAATCAAGGATGCAATCTTGTCGTCAAGGTAGTCTTGCATCTGAATCTCCGTTTTGCTGTTGTTCAAGACGATTCCAAGGTATTTTAAACTTTTAACCCTCTCAAGCAGATTCCCGTCCGCAAAGAGCTTTGTAGTTTTCTTCTCGGTCCCGCTTTTGGCAAAAGACAACCTTTGTTTTGGCTTTGTTTAGGTGTAAGTTGTTTTCGTTCAGATAGGTGATTCAATTCTGCAGCTGTCTCCGAAGACCCACCGGCGTCTGGTCAATTAAGATTATGTCATCTGCATAAAAGTAGTCTTGGGATTTTTGTGCTTCCTAGCGTTGGCGGGAATGCTCGAACATTTTTCTGCAAGTCCACAAAGTCTGCTATATATGCGTTATATAGCGCTGGTGCCAATGGGCATCCCTGTTTTACTCCTTGCGCCGTGGAGATCTCCTTGGATAAAAGGCTCGCCCTATTCAGTCTAACTCTCATGGATGTAGATGAGAACAGGGCCTTTATAGGAGCCAGGATGGAGTCAGGGCAGTTACGCTGGTCTAGTTTCTTCCAAAGTAGGTCCCGGTTGACCCGGTCAAAGGCTTGGACCAAGTCCACAAAGACCAGATAAACCAGAGGTTTCCCCTCCAATATTTTGGCTTTCAAGGAGTTGAGCAGTAGAATGTTCAGCCGTAGTGCACACGCCTTTGACAAAACCCGCTTGGAGGGGATCTTGATAACCTGCGTTGACTATCCATTGCTGCAGTTTATCCAAGTCAAAGGACCCAAAGAGTTTACCGATGGATTCCAATAGGACGATGGGCTGATAGCGGCAGAGATTGTCTTTGGCCCCCTTTTTTAAAGATGGGGACAAAGTGGGCTTGCCTCCAAGATGGTGGGATCTCTCTGGTTTTGATACAATTTTGAAAGATTGTGCTGGCGAACGTTGCCCAAGCGTCTGGATGTTTTTTCAGCTCGAAGTTGGTAATCCCGTCTGGGCCAGATGCCCTTGAGTTATTTAGTTTCTTGATCTTGGTCATTATTTGCGCTATCTTAGTGGGAATTTCCCATCTTAGTTCAGGAGATGGCTTGGTAGGGGACTGTTCACCGGCTGGTGCCTTGTACAGTTCAGTAAAGTGAGCTATCCAGATGTGTTCGGCAACATTGTATTGCAAGGCAGAGTTGGTCTCCATAGCTCTAGGTTTAATCAAAGTCCAAAAATCCCTAGACCTCTTCCCACACAGAGTGCGTAACATCGCTTCCGAATTGGATTGGTAAGGTTCGAAGCGTTGATGTCGCAACCATGACTTGTAGATTTTTTCTGTAGCCTTAGCAAGTAGTGGTGGGTTGCGTGATTGCTTGGCAATCCTCCACGCTCGTTTTACCAACCGTCTCTTCTCAACCAAGGTTTTATCATATGTGTGAGAGTTGGGTTTTGTCGAGTTGGGGTTTTGAGTCTTCAAAGTTTTGTTAACTGCAAGTAGAGGGTTGTAGTAAATTTTGGCCCAATTCTCCCTATTTACGTGGTTTGTGGCTGACTTGTAGTTCTCCGAGTGATCTTTAATAGCTTGTGCAGTTATTCTAAGGCGTCTGTTTCCATTACAACTTTCAACCTCTGCCATCATAAATGCAGGTGTTAAACCAAGTGATTTCCAAACTGCTGTCAAAATGTTATGGTCACTATTGTTGGTTCTAGTCACTTTGAAAGAGTCAATTAAGGCCAGAAAGACTTGTGATACAAAGGTATGGTCCAATATCAGATCCGTGCCGTTACGCTCCCATGTGGGACACAATGGTTCTGCATGCTCTCTAATTTTGTGTAGATTGTGGAGATCCTTAGCGGACATCAATAAATTCCATCTTGTACCCCTTCTTTGTGATGGTTGACTGATGTCTTTCACAGATGATTTTGTATCTCCATCAAGGCATGTGGCATTGAGGTCGCCAGTGATGATTATAAGATCCATTTTATACTTGTCCTGGGCATTTTCGAGTAGCTTATCCATCTGCTCAATGTAACACGATGTAACACGCTGTGGAAATTGCTGATGGATTCCAATACGGGTTTATCAGGAGTATCGACTCTTCTAGGGCCCTTTCCTTTGTCTTCTTTGGAAACTCCATGGTGATTAGAGTTGCCAAAATTAGCTCAGATGTTGATATGATGGTCTTCAGGTGGAGTCCACTTCCTGATCGTATAGCAGTGAGCAGACCCAAAGAGGGGCGGCCTTCGGGACCTTTTGTGGCTGGAGAAAATGCCAATTCAAAGCCGTCTAGAGTTGGTTCAGATAGCAGCCAAGTCTCTTACAAACAGGATGACGAAGAAGGCTCTCAGATTCACGTCAGAGGGCCCAGTGAGATGGCGAAAACTGAAAGTATTACAAGACCCTAGAGTATAAAATGTTTCCTCTGAACTGGTTGGGATCTTCTGTTCTCCGCCCTACCCCCCTTGGACCAAGGTACCCTTGGTGGCTAAGTCGGTTTGTGCTCCGTGTGAACTCTAGAAGTCCAAATCCAAATTTTTGTCCGGTTCCTGTCGCCATGGGTTGCTTGAGTTTCCAGGGCCGCTGTTCATTTAGGCTCTTTGGTTCCTTATGGGGTAGCCTGCTTGAATGTTATTCTAAGGTCGGGAAAAGGACCTTTTAAGAGGCTGGCCCTTTCACTGACTCTGAGCTCCTGAGCCGCGTCCTCGGCTGAATCGTAGCACCGTCTTATCTTGTCAGGCAAGTACTCCTCACCGGCAGAAGATTCATTCTTCCGGGTCGTTTTTTTAAAAGAACGCTTTCCTATGATCTGTGCTCTGTGATCTGCTCCATTGTGGCTCCTAAGGCCTTTAATTGCCAGAGTTGCATGTTTCGCAGGAAGTGATCTCTCAGAGTCTCTCTTTTCGTGCGCCTTTTTATCATTGCTTTGAGAGTAGGAGAATAAATTCCCCAGGCAGGATATCTTTGATATCATAAACCGAGTGACCAGAATTCTCACAGCCTTTTTCAGTAGAATATTTACTTTGTGGGAGGCAATATGAAGAAATGAGGCGTCTTTGCGATCTTCATATACTGGTTGAACTATTTTTATGTCATCAGGGTGAAAGCCTCTTAAACCAGGAATCTGGTCACATAGCTTCATTAGAGTGTGACGATTCAGGGTTAGATTGTCCTTCTTATATGAGATTCTTTTGAGCTTGAAAGATCTTGAGTCTTGTATTGATCTCCCTTTTGACTCATTAGGCGCGGACTCGTTGCGGCCAGCGGCTTTCGTCTGTTCTTCATTTGAGGTTAGATTATATCTGTGTTCATGGCGGTTACTCTCTCTCTCAGTAGTCAAAATTCTCAGCTTCCTTTGATGGTCGGGGATATAATTTGCCGGTGTCCCCAATTACCTAAAGTGATTTTTACGACTAGGGCTGTGAACGAGCCTTGCCCTAGGCTGTTGCTGGTCACGGCTGTGATGAGGCTTGGGCAAAGAATGACACTCAACACTTCTTGATCTAGGATTCACTCGTGCAGAAGAGGTGTATATGCCGTGAATCTGGTTGCATTTTGTCAAGAATGGAGGGGATCGGTTTCCATGATTAGGTGGATTCCTTCAGGTTGATTTCAAGCCCTCATCAATCTCCTGCGACTCTGCTTTCCTTTTTTTTGGGGCTGCACCATCAGTTCTGATTCCGAGTCCTCTATCGTGAAGAGACTCATGTTCAGAAGGTCAACTGATTCCTTGTCTGAGGTCGAACCTCCCTTGTTGTACTTTTCCTTAGCCCTAAGGCCTGAGGTTGATTTTTGACTAGAAAGTGCATCCTTAGCCGACACTTGCAATGTCACTGAGGAGGCACACTTGCTCCTCTCCATTAAAGTGCCTTTGCTGGAGGGCTTCTCTGTGTCATTCGCTATGACTTTCACTGTGGAGTCTCCTAAGGTACCTCCTAGTCTTTTAGAGAAGATTGCATAGGAAGAGGTGGATTCATTCCCTTTCTCCTCCACAACCAAGGTATTAGGGGCTTTTATTGATGGTAAACCAGTAATGTCCCCAAGGCTAGATGTGGCAAATATGACAGAGCCGTTGATCCTAGCTTTCTTCGCAAGAGTGGGGTTTCAATGAGGTGGCGCTCGAACCATTCTCTTTGTACATCGAGAGTTTGGTGCTTTCTGTTGACCTTCCTCATCAGAGCGGCCAAATCCATCATTTGGAAGAGTCTTATTCGGCGTCATAGGGTTACTTTCTTCCGTAAACAAATCGAATAATTTACCCGTTTGAGACGCCACAGTTGCCTTTGATGCAGTTAAACCTCCAGTTAAACCTCCACAATCGGTCTGAGCATCCTTTGTTGAAATAGAAGTTGTTTCGCCAGGTGTCTTTTTTTTCTCCTTATTAGCCGTCACGTAGCCTTCAAGAAAAAAAACTTTGTGTGCATTAGGGCTACAAGAGACATTAGGTCTTTCAGTGTGTCATTTAAAGACTCGTACAACTTACAAAATGGGGCCAAAGCTATCGTGATAGTAGACATTATCGTCATAAGGTCTAGCTTCTTAGAGGGAGTTCCTTTTGTTGATGAAATAGTTGACTCGCTTGTACGTCTCTTCAATGGAGTGATCAGTGCCGAAGTTTCCCTTGGTGTGAAGTAATCCAAACGTATTCTCGTCCGATGCTCACATGCTAGACGAACCCTCGTCTCTGTCCTCGCTCTAGATGGAAGACGGGGACTTGCACCCAGGTGGTTGGAAATAGAGTAAATGCTCTAGAGTCTGGAAGGCATGTTGGGATCCACATCAATGGAGAGGTGTCCCCGCGCCCTAGGGCTCAATGACTTATTGAGAGGGAGATCATTACAAAGAGGGAGATCATTGTGTGAGACGTGGTCGCTCTCACTATTTTTGCCTAATGCTGGTTTAACAAGGGAATGGTCCAGAGTTTGCAGTTCGTCGCCCTCCAGTGGGGTGGGGGAGGGCGGTGGGGTTTGGGAATTATGGGATCCTTCTCGTGCTCCAACAGGTTTTTCATGAGCGGTTTGCCAAAGTGCCACTTCCGCACAAGTTTTTTTTCTCTGGACAGTCTTTCTCTTTTCGAGTCTCTTCGCCCGTTTGTGGTTTGTCTGTTGGGCACCCCATTTATTAGGCATTTCCGGAATCTCATCATTGCTGAGTGAAGTATTAGATAGCGGGGGCAATCATGATTTCCGCTCCTTCGATCAATTCAGCATCAGAGATGTCGTTGTTTTGTGCACAAATTGCCATCAGTTTAGTTTTGAAAAATGTTTGGAGCGTATGGTAGATCACTTGTTTTTGTTGATTTGCATGTGCATTAGTCGTATTAACTTGCGTTTTTGTCGATTTGGAGGCCTTTTTCTTTTTTTTCTCCCAGGCTTTTTAATATTACGCTGGTAAGCATTCAACAGTTTGTATTTACACCCTTTAGATTGTGCTTCCTGCGGGAGCAAGTCCACCCGTTTGCTCAGGGGGGAAAGACCAGCAAGCCCCGCCCCCAGGCTATTGGGCTCCTGCAACCGCTCGCGCTCCATGAGACCGTACCCTCCACTCAGCCCGCTGCTTGGACCTTCTAAGGAATCAGCCTCTCCCCTCGCCACCCCTGGAGGGCTGTCACCTGGTGGTGAAGCCAAATCTTCCAGCTCCAAGCTCGGATGCACATCGACGTCCACTATCAAGCTGGGCAGGAGGGCGGACCCCCTGGCGAAAAGTAGAGAGGAGCACTGCAATAGAGCATCGGGCAGATCCACTTGGTTCCCTCACGGCTGGCCATCCACATCGCCGGGATCCTCTGTCGAGAGAGGCAGCGAGTGCGACATTGCTGCCGAAGGAGGAGCGAAAGGTAAGGTCCTGCCCCCCCCATCCCCGGGCCTGCTCCAGACTCTGCAGCCAACAGGGCAGGGTGAGTTACTTGAAAGTCGCTCGGGGAGGGAGAGGGCAGCTCCTCTGCAGCTTGATCATCGAACGCAGAGCCCTCCTCCCATGCGTCAGCCACGAGCGACCCAAAGTCTGGCCAGACATTGTTCCTAGAGGCGATGACCCGACTTGTCAAGTTCTGAGGCAGGTTGGAAATAGGAGGACTCAATGTGTTCGCGTCAGTCGGCTGACTAACGGCTGAGGTCATTTTGCCAATTGCGTCCTTAGAACCCTTGCTCTTACCTGGGTTTGGCGCATTAGGCCCAGCAGACACAGGTTTCCATGGTGGTGGAGTGAGTGGGGGCGCAGGTCGCTGTCCACACCGTGGAGGCGGCTGCTCCTAAAATGTCACGTTTCATCGTCCATTCGGACCACCACAGACTGCCAAAGAATTCAAAAACAGACTTTCCCCGCAGAGCGGACTGCTGAGTGGTCTTCAGAGTAAATGGGTCCTCCCACTCACACAATATGCACTGTAGATAGACGCAGCAACCAGCATACAAGGAATTGGGTGACTGCCAAAGACTGCAGACCACTCAGCAGTCCACTACGCCGGTTTATATGGAGGAGTAAGAAGTCAAGAATACCCCAGAAAGTTATGATGGGCAACTCTCACCTTGGGAATCCCTAATTTACGTAAATACCAGGTGGCATCACAGCTGGCACACTTGCAACGTGGTGCATAATAGATAAGCCCCCGAAATGGATCGTACTGGAGCAGTCTCGACTCTCGCTTCCACTCTGCTTCCTTCCACATGTCCCACCCCGCTGCGTTGGACCTGGACTGGGATCCTGACCTCCACCAAGGCCACCCTTAATATTGGGATTGGGCATTTATATCCAAGGGAATCACACGTGGCCTAGGACCGAACTCCCCAATCTTCCACAACCTGGCCTTCTCCCCTGGGTCTCACCATTTGAATTTTAAAAACTGGGTTGCGTGAGGTTTGGAATCCTTAGGGCAGCTCTTTTAAAATGTCCAGCCCCGTACCTTCGAGAGCTGCAAACTGGCCTTTCACTTAAACGAATCAGACAGATTCTCTTATGCACAGCTTCGGCACTGGTATACTCATTCGCTGGTCCGACGGGATGCTACACAAGCTGCCAGCCCTCTCGAACTTACCTTGCAGGGAATGCCAGCGAGGGGCAGGATCTCCAGTCTTTATAAACTATTACAAGATGATCTCCTTTCACCTAGACCTCCATATATGACAGAGTGGGAGTGGGACTTGGGGCACGTGCTGGACGAACAAACCTGGGTGGATATTTGGACCAGAGCCCACTCATCCTCTTTCTGCATCACTAAGAATGTGCCTATATAAACTGCTCCTCCACTGGTATTGCTCGCCAACACACCTCCATCGATTTAATCAATTCCTTAGCCCCCTATGTTGGTGCAAATGCGGACAGCCAGGGTCATTTATACATATGTGGTGGACCTGCACCACTATGCAATCCTTCTGAAACCAATGCATTGCCACTATAAAAGATATCACAAAGTGACGAGTCCCAATGACCCGGAAGTTATCTTACTAGGCACACCAGTCCCGGGATCCTATCCAAGGACTGGAAGGACCGCCAATCTTTTTACCCAAATGTCATTAGCGGCAAGGATCACGATGGCCCACACATGGAAAACCACGATGGCCCCTCGCTGAACCTGTAATGGAGCAAACTCTGGGACATCTTGGTGGCGAAAAAGGTCACAGCAGCCAAAGCAGGTCTCTTGCACCGGTTCACAGACATTTGGGCCCCACTTACAGAATACGACCGGAAGTTCCTGGCACAAACCTTTGGTGGCGAAAAAGGTCACAGCAGCCAAAGCAGGTCTCTTGCACCGGTTCACAGACATTTGGGCCCCACTTACAGAATACGACCGGAAGTTCCTGGCACAAACCTATAAACCTCGGGCCGCCCGACTGGCCCTACGAGATAGCCTCGAGCTAGCACCGAATGACCCTGAACTGTGTGACCAAATGGATGCCTGAACTGGTGGACTGAGGGCGGAGGGGGCACAAGCGGGGTGAGGGAAGAAAGAATATCTGTGCGATCCTCAAACGGTTTTCCTTTTGTGTCATGCTAAACTGCATATTTTGTATCTATGTACTATCTCTGCTTGTGCAACCGTTTCAAAAATAAACAAGTTAAAAAAAAAATTTAAACCTCCCCATTGGGTACTATTCAAATAGTGTCACAAAAGGAATGAATTGCTATTTGCAACTGTGGGCCACTTTTTCATTGGTGCCAGAGACCATTGTATGCCACAGTCTGATCCTGGACAAGACCACAGGACAATTCCACTGCCAAGTGAAGTAGGGCTTAGTGGTGCCACTACTAGAAGGGAGAGTCTCTAGTCCATCATCCCTCATACGTGGTTAGAATTGCCAGGGACCCCACCCACACAACAGTGTTTTCACCGAGGACCTTGGTTGGTCCCTAGCTAAAGCACTTTAACACAGGTTCAAAGCAGAGATAGCCAGCAGTGCCGTGTGGGTGGGCAATGCCACCTTATGAGGCACAGCCGCCGCCCTCCAGATCCCACAAGGCAGATGAAATTGCCACCTTCGACCGCCCATCAGGAGCTCTGTTTACCACCCTTTGCACCATCCCGTAATATAACGTAGGCCCCAGGGTTTTGCACCCTGGAAGGACAAAGCCCTACACCTGATAGAAGCTCTGAGAATCAAGGCGAAAAACAACCTTTTGAATGTTGCCCGTCTTAACCAATGGACTAACAGGTGACAACAATTTGCTCTCCAGAACCAGAGGACCAATATCGGAGAAGGTATGTCGAGCCATATGGAGGGCCTGGAATTTAATTTGATTTGGTATTTTAAGCAGTGCAGTCACATGGAAAATGCAACTGCTCTGGACTTTTTAATTGATTGATCAATCTGTTTGGCATTCCTGGTTAAACATTGTTTCTTTAAGTCAAGAGGGAATATACGCATTGATGTCCATCACCAATGTGAAAAATTGAAGAAAAAGCAAAATGTGTCTCAGTGACCTTAGTGAAATGAAGCCCTGCAATGATGCCACTGCTCTCCCCTGAAGTTCCTTTTCTGTGCTCAACTTTGCAAACATCTGAATTTCACCTCCCTTGGGGTACTAAATAGGCTTGAACAAGACAGAGCAGAGCTACAACAATGTTTGTCTTGCTGGAGCCCTGCCAGAGCTAGCCCAGGTAACACCAAGATCTGTTGCCAAGATGAGCTCTCACACAAGACTGGACAGCTTCAGAACAGGATGTGAGGCTCTGGCTGTTTCTGCACCCAAATTATATATGTCTTCCAATTTAATGCCATTTTTTTTTAGGCTGAGTATTGTGACCAATGAGCAGAGCAGAGTCCAACTTCTGTTTCTCGCGCAAAAGGTTTTCTTCCTAAACCACTATCACAGACATGTTTCATATTTAAAATTGTGGGCATTCTTATGTTCCCAAAGGAGAAATTACCTTACTGTAATGTTCTTACTATGGATTCTTCTCCCGCAGATTCCTCGTCTGATAGATATTCCTTCCAGCTTTGCTGCTTCGGAACATTTTCGAGGCCGGTTTAATTCATGGCTCCAACAGTGGAGCTTCCATTGTCAGGGTCTCGTCCACGATGTCTGTTATCTCATACCGCACCTTGGGTCTAGAAGGTGCAGATAATTGTAGGGTATCTACCACATTGCCATTAGGCACTTGAAAGCGGCTTGAGGTGTACCCGCCATTAGGCACTGGAAAGCGGTTTGAGGTGTACCCCGGAGTAGGAGCATTTTGAACTCCGACAAAGTGTCCAGCCCACTTGCTTTCTGCCGATCTGCTGCAAGGTCTTGCAAGTTACCTTTCTCTCCCTAAAACTGTCCCTCACCTCCCAGGTGCATAAGGGTTCCATCCCAAAGTCGATGTGGTCAACCTCCTCATCAGAAATTTCCCCCATACAGGACATAAATGCACCCGTAGGGAGTGGGCATAATTCCGATAAACCTTGACGTCGGTCCAGCACAGAAGGTGCTAGGAAGAAGGAGTTGGAAGCGGCATCAGAAGGAGCAATGCAGCAATTTGTCAGTTCCTTGCCTGTAACAGCCATGGCAGAGCTGAGTGCAGTGGACCCATTGGCAGTGCCAAGGCCGAAGCCTTCAGTGCCATGGCTGGAACCTTGGGTGCTGGGTTGAAGCAGATGGGGCCTGGGCAAAGATATCCGGATCTGCGTGATCCGTTCGCGGCTGGTGTTCCCGCGTACGGGCTATGCATTTTCGGTCTTTTGCTGCTTGCGGGCGTTTTTACGTGGTAAAAACGTATAATACCAAGATATCCATCATCTTCAGCCAAATGGTTTCCTATTCCTCTGGAGTGGAGGACTGGGGTGGAAACGGCACCTGTGGTGACTTATCCTCAGAGTAGTCTGTGGAGCAAGGAGTAGGAGGAGGAAAAGGTGAATGCGGAAAAGGAGGAGGCAGAGAAAAGTGTTGTTAAAAACCGCTGGGTGACAGACCTCTTGCAGTGATTTTTCTTTTGGACCAGAGATCATTCTTTGGTTCGGTGAGAGACGGACCCGTTTGAGGTCACAGGGTGCCAATCACCATTCTCTTTATGGAAGAAGGAGAAAAGCTTTGCCACCCTTTCCAGAAGCACCTTGGCGTGCATCTAATGGCACGACTCGCAGTTTTACATGTCATGCTCTTCTCTGCTGCAGTCATTTTCTATGTGGATCGGAGATGGATATCTGATAACCTCAGTCGATGTAGGGTTTAAACCCTGAAGACTTGGACTGATGAGGCATCACGAAACAAAAATAAAAATAAACTTCTAACGAAGCGGTGTTCCTGAAGCGAGCAGAGTGCACAGAAAAAAGGAAACAAGGTCAGTTGGCGTGGCACCTCAATATATACTGGCCCTGATGTCATATCCGGAACATGGTGCATTGGGGTGCTTTGTTGCACCCCCTGGCAGCGGAAAAACTTCCAAAGAGCAGCTGCCCTGGGAGATATAAATCAAAGATGCAGAATTTGTGGGAGCAAGGAATCCATTTGAAATGTCCATTAATACTTTGCATATTTCAAAGTTGACTTCGACATTTATAAGTTGAAGAGTTGAAATCCAATTAATTATTTAATGACAAATAAAAAAAACACGCATTTGAATTCAATATGGAGGTAAGCATGGCCCATTTTTTGCCCTATTCCATATATTCCATAGCATGAGCATGTTTTCCACAGCACAGGAAGCGGATTTATGAAGATGTCCTAATTGCTGCTCTCTCCATCCTGCTTTTCCCCAGGGCTGCAGCGAGCGGGCAGTGTGGGAAACCGCTGCGCTTTACAGCTCAGATGGAAGCCATCAGCTTAGGTTCTGTCCCGAGCAGATGCCAGGATGCACGCATTTCTCCCTCTAAATGGCGGTTTTTCCTGCCCCGTTATTATCACAAGTTTATTTTCAGCCGCTTGCATTAGGTTAGTGTAAGTAGGTGGACCTTCAGGCTTTTGGGACTCGCTAGAATGAAGCGCATTTTACAGTGCGCATTATATAATCCATTCCCTTTGTATCTACTCTCCGTTTTCGTCGGGGGGCAAGGGGCTACATTAGTAGTCCTACAGTGTTTGTCCTCCGATCTCTGCGTGTGACACTTACCGTTACTATGTGCGGACATCTGAGGGTGACCCAGAATTATGACTTGACTGCACTACCAGTGGTCAAACATGGAGCCTTTTCGGGAATACCAGGGTATTTCCGGAAATCGGCAGGCCATGGCTTGGCACCCAGAAAATGCCAATGTCCATCCCAGTTCAGGCGGCGGAAGTGGAAATGGCACTGCAGCAGATGACCCCCCCCCCCTTGTAAAATAATCCACAGTGGAGTCGGTAATGGCTGTCGCCTGCCTAGCTGTGTAGAGGTCTCTGGATGGGGCTTTCTACAGGCGGCCATTATTTCTATGGAGTCACTGAGAGTCCCAGATTAGTGTCCATTGTACGATGCAAGGGGCAATTCTCTAGCCTAAATAGTTTCTATGACGAGAATAGTCTGGGGCAAAGGGTAAACAAGCGGGCAATGATAATGAGGAGTAGATTTTAAATGAGGATGGTAAAGAGTGCAGCACCATCAAGGGCTGAGGCGCCCTATTTCAATACCTGGAGTCTATATATGGGTCCGGTAGTAAAGTTAAAAACAGGTTGTTTATGTTTTTGCCACCCATGTGATTACAGGTCATGAGGTATTTAGACCAGTTATCCTTCGTCGGTAATCCTGCATGCAGTAAATACAAATGGCTGTGAATATGAACTCCACATAGGGATCCATCCAATTTTTTACCACCGCCAAAATGGCGGAGGTAAATATTTCAACAACCAAAAAAAACAAATATAAAAAGGTTTTATTCTCTAAGTGTAGGGATGTGCATGGACACCTCTTCAACTTGAGGGGAAAAATGTGCTGGTGGATCTACAAGGGGGTGGGGTGAACATGTGGACATCTCAGAAGCCCACCTTCTCGCCACTCTGCTGTATATGGCGCAGAAGACTCAACAGCAGAGGATAACATTTAAAGGCCCCAACACCATATTGAGCCGCAATTGCAACTCCTGGAAACTGCTTCTTCTGTCCTCGCTTGTTAAAGGCAAATCCTTTCCTTCTGGATCGAGGCCAGACCCATCAAGCCCCCACCGCCCCCGTTCACCCAACAGATATCATAATTATAAGCATTATATTTGCTTAAGCGCAAACCTTTCCTGCACTAAAGAGGAAACAAAGGGAATTGACTGTTAGCATCATGCCAGTAAAAGGTTCTGCTTCTCTACACATGCCAAATACATTCATGTACTAGGTAGGGTAAATTAGGTGATACCTGGTCTCCCCATTCATTAATCACAGGCATGTTGATATCGTCCACAAAGACAGTCATTTTCTTTCCAGCTGGGGGGCCGTAAGTGGTGCCCATTCTTTTGTCGATGTAGCTTTCAAGGCTTCTCTGAAACATATTCGGTAGAGTGGCGGATGAGAAGTTCAAGGACTTTGTTGCGTGAACTTCTGGATCATATTTGCTTGCGTAACTCTAAACAAATACAAAAAAACATTGTTCAATGACTATTAGCACCCTTAGCAGGTGGATCCCCCAATCAGGTTTCTCAGGAGCCAGGCTGAATTCTACCAATCCGTGCCTGGGGTCTGAGCAAGCTGTATACTGCTCGCACGAGGCCACAATGCACCTCTCGCTGGCCTCCATGATCTTCCACACTGCTTCTCCCCTGATCCATCTCCCACCAACCAACTCTTCCCACACCCTAGCCCCCAGCTTACCTTGCTTGATCAAAGGCACATTTCCTCCTCTTCTCCGCCGCTGCTGCACGCCTCCCCCTACCTCCCTGATTTGCCATTAAAGTACAAGAGGGGCTACACACACAGCCACAAACATGTGTACCGTGACGACGATCCAAGGACCTCCTTTGTATAAAACAATGTGCCATGTGCTCACCGAGAGGAGTTATTGCACACAAAATAATTGTTCTTAACACCACAGTTAGCAATGCTGGGTGGGGTGTAAATAGTAATAATGCCCATTTTGAAAGATTGTAGCAGGTAGTAAGTAATTTTGGGATTCTAATTGCAGTAGAAGCAAGAATACCTGGTTCTAAAGGCTGTACTAAGTGGTAAGGGCTCAGGGGGTCCCGTGCCGTTACCACCTGTCACACCTCTGAAACCCAACATTATTGCTTAATTGATAAATGGCTAAAGGGATTCAATAATGGTTTATTGATGAACGGAAAATGTAAGTCTACATTGTCAGAGGTTAGACATTTCCAGCCCACCACCAGCCCCCCACCCCATCTGTTAGATAATCCTCACACTTTATTAAGTGGAAAAACCCTGACTCAGTGAGTTTGTTGCAGGCACTTCCCCAGCAGGAATGAATGCATGGTAGGATTGAGTTTCAGGTGGGTATGGAGAGGCTGGCTGCCTTTACGATGTCACACCACCATTGACCGGCAGAAACATAAGCTACTAGCTACATTTCAAAATAGGCCTTTCTGGCCGGAACAGAATTTAATATATATTACTATTTCATGGATAATGTTGGGATACGTTTTTTCAAGATGGGTTCCGAAAACCGCATCTGGGGTAAGAAATTAATTTTGAAATGTATGCATATGATATTTTTCCTTTTACCTTTAATGCACCAAATTCATGCTGATCGTACTGACAATCTGCATATGTATAGCAGAGGGCCTCTAGTTTATTTTTACCTGACAGATTCTTCTCCTAATCTCTCACTGATACTCTGGAGTTGGAGTACAGGCAGAAGGACACTGACGTGTGAGGCGGGACACACAGCTGGTTATTTACCTACCCACTAACTGCCTATGGCCATGATTATCACTTTGGCAATTTCCACCCACTACCTGCCCCCCCTGCACAAAATACATCCTTCTGGGCTCTCTGAGATGCCTCTCTCAAGTAGAAACAACTCTAGGCAGACTGCTTAGAAAAAACCATGCCAGGCTAGAGTTAATGGCTGAATTGCAGCTGTTAATGGCTACTGGTGCAGTCAAAATGTCAAAACCAAGTGTGTCTTAAGTCACTTGATTTATACCTCCTTCGGGCCCTGGAGTACTACTAAAAACAAGCAAAGGCTTGAGGTATTAGATAGACAGTTGTCCAGCATTGCGATAATATGCCCAGGTAATCAGTCAATTTTCCAGTTGCTGAGTTCTTATGGCCAGGTAGTATCATTACACAAACGCCTAGCAAATACAGATCCCATGCCTACACAATACCAAACCTGTTGCCTTTGCCAACGCTTATTATTATCATGGTATTTTTTGTGGACAAACCTAGCTTCGGGAAGCAACAGAGAACTTGATAGGTCAAAAGGGGAAGCAGACGGGGAGGGGATCACAAGGGATCAACGCTAGGAGGCGCGGGCAATCAGGGAGAAAGGTAGCTACAAGCAACCAGGGGAGGAAACGAGGAGCAGAAGATCACCCAGTCTCAGGTTGGTGGGGAGTGCTTATTAATAGTCTGTCTTTACAAGAGAACAACGGGGAGCACCCACAAACAGTGGCCAATCACGAGATCCGCCCAGTCTCAGTGGGACCCGTCAAGGGTCAGTCCTTGCTGCTCTACACTCGACAGCACTGAATTGTATGAAAAAAGATTGGAGTATGTTCCTTCACAAACACCACGTGGAATCTTGTGAATTCCCCAAATCCCTCCTCTGAAGAGCTGAGCCTCCCTCAACGAATGAGGTTTCAGGCCACTGGCTCCGCTCAATGTTTCTCTGTATATTTTCAAAGATTCATCCGATTCGCCCACCAACTTGTGCCCATCTAGCTGCACTTCAATCACGGGCCACTCCAAACAGTAGGTCAATCCTACTAGTTTGGGAAAGACACCTTACTGGTAAATTATCCAGCAAATAAACGTCCTTAGTACGTTTCGATTTGGTAAGGTCACATATGAGCCGTTTTCTATTTGTTGCGAGGGTTAAAACGACCCAATACCTTTAGAGATTGCCTAGTAATATACATGTGCAATGGCAACTGTAAACGGAGTATTCTTCTCGTGCTGTCCTCTTAATGTGCCAGAACACTGCTCTGGCTGCGACGTTGCCTAGTCATGAACATAAACGATTGTAAGGGGAGGGAGGAGTGACACAGACAGGTGAAAGCATACATTGTGGAAGTCCTGCGTATCATAATGGAGATCTGCTGTGCCTCATGATCAGTGCCTGCCTGCAGCATGCATTTTATGAAGAGAGGGCTGCAGCGCACAGCTGTTATGTTTGCACAAATACAGTTTGTGCATTTGCTGGCCACATTTGCGCATATGCAACCCGATTACCAGCAGTGCAAATGCATTACGAAGGTGACGGCACGTGAAGAAATGGCGTTGCTCTGTCCCAAGAGCAACGCCATTGGGGCAATTTGCCTGTGGGGCAAATGCCAAATTCAAGGACAGGCCTGACCTTCAGGATTTCAAGGGACCTACAAAAGGCTTAGCAAATACCGCTTGGCACCGACAGGCTGGGCAGGCCGGCGTCTGGTTTGTGCTTTCACTTGCACCATTCTGCGTTCACCGAGGACATCTTTCTGGGCATGTGTAGTAGCAGGGCATTGCTTTGTGAATAATGTGTCTTCTGATATGGCAACAGGTCCTGCCCACACAGCCACCTCCATTGGTGTAACTAAACAAATGAAGGAATCGGCGCATTTGTGGGTGAACATCTGGAGTGGTGCACCAACAACTGTGTTTGTGAATTCTTCCAATGTATTTAACTCCCAAAAAAAAGTTGCGCCAGAGCTCGTCATGCTTCCACTTATGCAAGTCTTCCATTAAGCAACCGCCCTTGTTCAGATGAGAGTGGAAGTTGTAATGGCAGGTGTATGTGCTGCTGTTAGACGGCGCTGGCTAGTGTCTACACGCCAACACTATAAGCATGGGAAATGAAGATGGGGTGTGAGGAGAGACACATTGCCTGCAGTTGTTTGGCTTTCTACCCACTCATTGCCCTGCCATGGCTGTGTTTGTCTCTACGTCCACTCTCACCCAGTACCTGCCCTCCCCTTACCTCGCCTCAATAACTTTAAGCTAGCCTGTTGCTTCTAAGGGACTGTCAATGCTGTGTCTAAGCAGTCTTTTGAGATGTAATGGCTTTATTGCGGCTGTACTCTAGCTCCGGGAGTGATACAAATGTCTTAACCAAGTGAGCCTTCAGCCATTTCATTTATAAGCAATATGTGTGTCCTTGCATTGAGTTCCTGTCAAAAACAAGCTTTGGCAAAGCCAACAGTGTTGGTGCATGAATAAACATTAGATAGAAGACAACTGCTAGGCACTGCCATATTACGGCCAGGTACTAACACCATTTGGCAGATGTTGCTGTGTTATGGCCAGGTATCACCTTTATGGTAGTGGGAGGAAAATGTTTACGCTTCAGATTTAATCCTGGGCCTACTCGTGAGTGAAGTTATCTTTAACAAACAGATGTGGCCAAATCACTCAGAACTTGTAGATTGTGGAGAAATCCCACAGAGACAGATGCTAAAACATCTCATTTACTGCCCGGCTTTACTACAAAGCAGGAGACATCATCTGGAACGATTATATAAGAATTTATTTTTTTTGCTCCCATGACATGCTATGGAATAGCCTTCTAAAGGGACACCAGAACGCTGTAATATTTGCTGCCATGAACTTCCTACACTCACTAAGATTAGAAGATTTATTTATTTTTTATTTTATTTGTATTTATAGAAGCGCTCACACAGCCCAGGGACATTGAGGTGCTGTTACATGAAAATGTCTTAGTTGCAGCAGAGAGGTGGGCTATAGGTTACATTAGCCCCCATACATGTGTTAATACAATGTTTAGGCGAGTGGCAGGTTACAGTCTCCTTTCATTGGTTCACTCATCACAGAATGGCTTAGATATCTTGGTGGGCAGCAGGGTTACATAGAGCTGCGGACATCATACAAAGTCAACTTTTAGATAAACAGTCTGTTTTTGCTGGCCTTGCGGAAGGCAAGGTGAGAGGATTCTTTTCTGATGGGCTCGGGCAGTGAGTTCCATTGTCTGGATGCAATGAATGAGAAGCTTGTGCCACCGCCTCTCTTGCCCTTTTAATTCTTGGGACCTGCAGTAGGTTGGAAGCTGCCGGAGGATTCTATTGGAGAGGTAGGAGGGCGTGGTGTGGTGTATGCATCTGTGTATGATTGCCAGTGTTTTAAATAGGATGTGCTGGTGGACAGGCAGCCAGTGGGCGTCTTGTCTGGCTGCAGATATATGTTCCCTTTTGGAGATGCGCAGTGCAGCGCAGAGGGCGTTATTCTGGAGGGTTTGTAACTTGTCCAAGGTTTTTGAAGAGGTTCCTGTAAAGAGTACATTACAGTAGTCTAGCCTAGAGCCTATGATAGCTCGTCCAATTGATAGGGAGTAGGTGGTGGAGAGGAACGGTCCGGTGGCATTAAGGAGTTTGCTACTTACTACTTCAGAGGTAGGTACTACGCTTACTTGCCTGGACATAGTGAGGTTGTCTCGGTAGACTCCTAGAGATGCGACTGACTGGGAGACTGGGATGGTGGTGTTGTCAATGGTGAAGGTTTGGTATTTGTTGATGCGTGTGTCAGTGGCAAGCAGGAGTAGTTCCATCTTGTCCCCGTTTAGGCAAAGCCAGTTTTCCGCTATATATGTGTGTATGGTGGCGTAGATGGCGTTAAGGGTTTTGGCATCATTCACATAGTTGCCTGAGAGAGGAATGAGGACTTGAATATTAGATCCACCTGTAACATGCCTCCACTAAAGAGCAGCTGTTATGCGTGACCAAAATTACCCAGGGCCATTTTAGAGCTATATTGTTAGACAGACACAAATTTACAAGCTATGCTTCAATAATATTATCTGATATTTATCATATTGAGTAGAGAGCCATGCTCCCTATAGTTATGCAGTCAAGCCTGAGCTTTCTTTAAAGTGATGCATAAGCTCCTTTTTTTATATAAAGTGTAAGGATAATAACTATAATGTATTTAAAGGGTCCACGTGCATATCTCATCTGTTTATGTTTTGCTATCTGAATTTAGCAATGTTATGCACTATGAATAGGTATCATATTTTTGCTCTGAAATCATGATAATGTATATATGAATTGCACCTTTTATATCTGATCTTTTAACCTTTCAGAAACGCCGGCACTATATATTTTTGTATGTAATTACTGTTGAAAGTTTGTAAGTCAACCGCAACAATAAAAATAAAATAAAAAATGTCTACACAAAAGCCAAAACTGCTGGCCTTTTCCAATGCTTGTTTTTAATAGGAATTCAGTGCAACTAATAGATGCAAGGACACATATGTTGCTTGTAAACAACAGCAACAGTTTTGCCTTTGTCAGTGCTTGTTAGTAATGTAAACAACCGCCTACCAGGAATTAAATAAAGCTCAGACATTCATTTTACGTTAACATTTCAACAACCCTCATGCAATGATGCCCTTATTCACTAATTACAGAGGACACAAGCTAGCAGGCACGCAGGTGGGACGATCTCGGCAAAGAACAAAAGTATCTGATCTTGTAACCAGATGTTCACTCCCATCAGCTTAGTTGTTTCAAATACGCGGTTCATCGGTGAGAAATTTGGCTGGCTTGACCTTAAGAGAGCCCTTCCATCACTTCAATCAGAGAGCAGAAGTCACCTTCATCGGGTTACTCGAGCTCTCCCCGGTGATTCCCATTAATCAATGGTGACATTACAGGGAGAGAGGGAGAAATAGCGGGGCGCAGAGGGCTGGACGGGGAGAGATGCCGGTTTGCAGTTAGTGCTCTCGCCTGCCTCTCCAAGATCTCCTAACATCGCCACGCGCATCAATCAAAGGAGCTGCAAGTGGGCGCAGGCATGGACGGGACGACACGTGACTTCAAATTACTGCCGAGGAAAGCAAGGTCTGCTGGGGAACCCTCAAATTGCCCCCTGACGGCCGGCAAGAAAGCAGCAGCGGCCTACAGGGAGGACATCTTTCTTACGCTCAGCCTCCACGGCAGTCACCTTCTCAGGGGGTGAGGTTTAATTGGAAAAGGAAAGGCTCGTGGCCGAGAAATCGCACTTTCCAGAAAACGTGGTTAATAGTGCGTCTTCCTCGCAAGCACCAGAGCTCGGGAATACCTTCTCTACAGAAGTGCAAATATCTAGGGCCGTATTCTGAACGCTGCATTAAGTCAAATGGACTGGGAGTGCCCCAATTAAAATAGGGCCTAAAGAATATGTGCTAATCTAGCTGTTTCATCAATAAATTAAAACCAAAAAAGTTCCAAAAACAGCCACTGCAAAAATAACAGGATGCATGTAG
The DNA here is from genome assembly GCF_040938575.1 of Ambystoma mexicanum. Lineage (NCBI taxonomy): Eukaryota > Metazoa > Chordata > Amphibia > Caudata > Ambystomatidae > Ambystoma > Ambystoma mexicanum. Next base: position 117,826,174 of record NC_090933.1, read on the forward strand.
CGTATGGGTGTCCCCTTGGAATCGGACGCATTGGCGTTAGGTGGTAGTCACCAAAGCTGCATTGTTCCCTGTTAAGCTAAACGCGTGTAAGCATGGATTCACATCAGAAAGTATCGTATCACTGGCATGCATCTCTCAGAAGGGACTGATGTGATGTTATGTTACTTGGCATTTGTATAGCGCCTTTTGTATCATTGGTATGATCTGAAAGCGCTCGTAGGTTGAACGCCCTCCTAAGTCAGAGAGGGAAAGGGTCATAAGGTGCAGGTGTGCACCGGCTATGTGTGCAGCCGACGTGGCAGTTGCGTGTTCGCTGCTTCTTAGCGGTAGGTTTAGTGGTTGGGAGGTCAGGCATATGTGTTCATTCTGGGGGGATGACGCCCAGACTGATTTGTAGCTGTGTTAGGCCTGAGGAGACGCTTAAGCTAGCAGTGTTCTCAGCTGATGTTTAGTCAGGATGATGGGGAGTATGCCGCAGGTGTTAGTATGGGAACAGCTATACCGAATGTGTCATAGTATCACTGTGTTCTAGAGGAGTGTTGGTGTGTAGGAGAGAGTAAGCATGGTGGTGTGATATGGCGTTTATCAGTTATGCGTTTGAGGTCGGGCACCCCATCTGTACCATCCACTCCATCCGTTCCATCGCCTTCATAGGTTTCATTCACTCTACCTGTTCCATCACTCTACCTAAGTCCAACCACACTACTTGTTCCATCCAATCCATCTGTTCGGTCTATTCCATCTGTTCGGTCTATTCCATCTGTTCGGTCTATTCCATCTGTTCGGTCTATTCCATCTGTTCGGTCTATTCCATCTGTTCGGTCTATTCCATCTGTTCGGTCTATTCCATCTGTTCCATCCACACCATCCGTTCCATCCACACCATCCGTTCCATCCACACCATCCGTTCCATCCGTTTAGTAGCCTCCTTATGTTTCATCCACTCTACCTGTTTAATCGCTCTACTTGTCCCATCCGCTCCACTTGTCCCATCCGCTCCACTTGTCCCATCCGCTCCACTTGTCCCATCCGCTCCATCCACTCTGCCTGTTCCATCACTCTACCTGTTCCATCCATTCCATTCGTTCTATCCACTCTGTTCCATCCATTCCATATGCACGAATGCCTCTGCCCCCCCCCGCCCATGCAGCTGTGCTCGGAGGGACTCACCTTGACCATGACTGTCTTAGCCGTCCCCTGCTCGCCTATCAGCAGGACAGCCTTTCCTTGCTTCATGATGGTGTGCATCAAGAAATCCGTCCGGACGTTGTCCACATTCGGGACGAGGATCGAGGCATACTCTGGCACCGAATCCTTAGGGTAAATGTATTCCGGGACCTGGATTGGAAACCAAAATTAACAATGACCATGTACTGCCAGGATGCACTTAAAGCTAATGCGGTGGATGGCAAAGCTGGTTGACAAGCAACTTAACAATTTTGTGCGTTTTGATGCAGTGCTTCATACTCGAGCTTTAAGGCACTGTCCAAACTGATGTAATTACTCCATTTTAAATTGCACTTGAGTTATCGACTGTATAAGGATGAAAGGGTAAGTCGGCCCTGAAGCGGGATACAAATTTGCAAAGTGCAGCAATATCCCCCTTGGCTGTTACTCTTAGGTCTAGCAACGCTTTTGGTTGCCGTTTGATAGAGTTTGACAAACCCAGTTAATGCAAATGTGCTCGAAGATATTGCCAGCCTAGTATACTGCTTGGGTTAGAGATGTGCTCAGTAAAATGTCAGGTATATAAAGTTACATATACAAAATTAAAATAATCACATTGAATCTAAGTACATGATCATGCTTATCTTTAACATTTACTGGGTATATCCTATACACTTGAATGGATTCAGGGGTCAACGAGCCCAGTTCTTGCGGTAACTCAAGGTTGTGAGTCAACAAACGGGTATCCCTATTTTATTTATTTATAAAAAATATATATATAGCGCAAACTTGCCTAACAAGAGTATCAGAGCGCTTAACAAAAACATGCGCAATATAGCAATACACACAATATAACACGACAATTAGAATAATCCACATAACCTCACAAAGAAAGCCCAAAACCCTACAATTCAATAAAAACGACACATTCCAACATTCCAACATTGCATAGCTATTAACTCGTGATGCTTATCTGTGTTGGCTAACATTTGCTTCTTACACTTTAAAGGTTTGATGCAAACCAATCAATTGATAAATAAAAAGCTATTAACTTTCATTTGAAAAAAAAGATTTTTCATTATAGCACATAATTGAGTCCTGATCACTGAAAAGCCTGTACACCCCTAGGATCCCCACAAATCCTTTGTCCGCTTTAGTTGTCTGACTTCTGCTGGTTTAAGGGGCTCAACAATAATTTATCCCCACAAGGAAGGGCATTATCTGGCATAAAAGTATTGATTTGGCCACTCTGTGTCATCTGGACTGAGACATGCTTGCAATGGATTTGGGACAGGGGTAAGCTCAGCACCTACTCCTTTTGTGAAATATTGTGTATTATGGGACACAATTACGCACCTTTTTCGACCAGTGGTCCCACTGACCGCTGTCGTTGATGACAAACTCGAAGATGGTTTCATCTCCGCTTACAGCGGGCAGCTCTAGTGTGGCGGCATGGCTCCTGATGAATGATTCCATCTTCACGCGGTCATCCAGCTCAAGCAGGGCTCCCACTGACCACATCAGGGCGAAGACAAACAGGCGAGACACATGCTCCTGGCTGGGCTGCTTATCATCCCGGTCAGCCAGTAGACCCTGTGAAGGCAAAAGTGGTGTGTTGTCGTTACCTACAGTCGCCATTGCGGTGCCACAGATGTACAATGTACTACCATGTGCATACTCTACCTGCAGGAGGTCGATAGCTTGCTTGATGTACATGCACTCCAATATGGCCATCTTTGGGTTAACGGCAGTGAACACAAAATTTATCAAATCCTGTGAGAAGACAAACATTGAATTCTTGTAAAGTTGAAATGATCTTCAAAGGCTCTGTCTACATTCAGCACTCCCACCACCTGGCCCAGGCTGCCAGCAACTGGTTTCAGCAGTTATGGATTTGTACAGTCATCACACCACTGTAGCTCCTTGCCAGCGGTCTTCTGATCAATGTTGACCAAAGGCTTCTGATTCAAGGAACTAGAGCCCAACCTACTCGTGTGACAGAAGAGCAATACATGTAATCATATCTATGCCACTAGAAATCCAAATACACATGAAAGCTGCCTCTGACAAATGATCAGGAACTGTTGTTTCCCTGCACCTGAGGATCTCGCCCCTACTACCTGCTGCCATTTTGCAGGATGGGTAAATCCATCTATTTCAGTAACTCTTCTGCCTGACAAGGTTTTAGGCCAATACATTAGGCACCACCTCCATCTTAAGCTTCCACCTCTAAGGATCATAGCGCATGGGGGCTCTATAAAGTATCAGAAAACTAAAGCCATCCAACACATAGCCTGGGCAATCTCCTGGAGACACTGGCTATCTCCCAGCTTAATCTCCACACTGAATCTGTTGGTTGTCTCCATGACCATCAGTATGGCTTCAGAGCTGAAAGAAGCACGGAAACTGCTCTCCTGAACATTCGTGAAGACCTTGACTCTAACACCCCTTGCGTCCTCATCCTACTTGATCTCTCTTCTGCCTTTGACACTGTCAACCATGCCATCCTGCTCAACCGACTCCGTGATAACCTGGGTATCACTGGTCAGGCTCTGGCACGGCTGACTTCTTTCCTCTGCGACCAACCCTCTCAGGTCTAACTTGGGTCCTTCGTCTCCGCTATCTTTTTCTCAACCTATGGTGTCCCCCAGGGGTCTAACCTCTCTCCGTGGCTGTTCAACCAATACCTGGCACTCCTAACCCACTGCATCGCTGCTCTCTGCCCCAACTTTCAGTGTTATTCAGATTCCACCCAGCAGCTCATCTTCAGGCTACTCTCGACCGCCTCCTCTACTTCCCTCATCTCTGACTGCCTGCTATCCAGGAGTGGTGTGCCGCCAATGACCTCTGCCTTAATGCCAGTAAGACTGAGATTCTCCTCATCGGCACACCCGCTCCCTCCTTTCCTGTAGCTCTCTGGCGGGCCTCTCTTGGCCCTCTTCCTGCTCCCACCGGTGAGGTTAAAAACATCAGAGTCATCTTCAACTCTACACTCTCCTTCTCTCCTCACATCTCTGACGTCTCTAAGAAGTCACACTACCAAATGCACCTCCTCAGAGGTATTCTCCCTTTCCTCTCCTTCCCCCAGAAGCTCACTGTCTCCATAGCTCTGGTTCTCTCTATGCTGGACTATTGCAACAGCCTCTTTCTAAATCTTCCTGCTTCTACTCTCCGCCCCTGCAACATATCCAGAACAGGACTGCGAGACTTGTCCTTGGCCACAAGCCCAGGGACCGTATCTCTCCAGGACTGAAATCTCTGCACTGGCTCCTGGTTGCTGTGAGGATTAAGTTCAAAACCCTCTGCATCATCCAGAAGGCCTTCTGGGGCCTGGGGTCCCGATACCTTCAACTCTCTCTTCCTAAATACCTTCCTTCTTGAGCTCTTCGCTTATCTGCCTCAAACTCCCTCAGGGTCAGTCGCTTCTCCAAGCAACAAGCTGGTGGTAGATCTCTTTCTTCGGCTGGGGCCTCCCTCTGGAACAGCCTCCCTGCCTCCCTTAAACTTGAGGAGAATCATCTTCGGTTCTGGAAGCACCTCAAAACCTTTCTCTTTGCTTCTGTTTTTTCTCCTCCCTTCCCTTGCTGACTTCCTGGCTGCACTGGTTGCCTGGCTGCCCTCTGATCCCGGGCCCAGGTCCCCTCCCTGCCAGCCGCACTCCTGCACTGCACTCCTGGCAACCCTGCACTATGGGACTGTTTCTGTATCCCTACAGTCTCACTACCATCACTTGACACCTGATGTCTGCACTTACCCTTGCACTTGCCACCTGCTGGCCGTACCTTTACTTATTGTTTATTTATTTTCTTATCCCATGTACTGCACTGTCCTCCTCCCCTCCCTCACCCTCCCAACTCTCCTCCCACCCCTTCCCATGCACTTGCGCCATCTGAATGACACTGTCTTCCCTCTGTTCCCCTCCCTTGCCTCGTCGCGCCTTGAAACACTTTTGTATAGGCATGTTATAAATGCCATATCATATATCACTGCAGCTACTGCAAGTTGCACTCTTTTGCCTGCTGCCACTTTAATCTTCCAGTCTCAATTCAGCGGGGACATCACGAGTATGTAATGGTGCAATGTACCAATAGACAGGTAACGTAACAGGTGATAACAATTCCATAAATTATAATTGTAGTTAAAAAGAAACTTCCATAGCTCCTCTAAACGAGTATAATACTGGGACCCCTTTGCCTCTAGGAAACACACCATCCAATACTACTACCCCACTAACACCCAGTACATTCATCCCTGCTTTAAACATTCCCTTTGCACACTGCCACCCTGCCATATTAGCTAGTCATGATATACCATGCAGCATTGGGAACTTAATGCTATATTTGCAAAAGCTATGTGATGCCCATGGCGTGATGCCTTGTTTGTGATTTTCTGGATGTGCTCACACATTTAGCGTTTGACTAACTCGAAAACCTGCACCTAAACCAGCACCCATGTGTGTCTGCACAACCCATCAGATTCCACTCGACCATTCCAATGAAAACACTTTCCATGAGCATCCTGGTTCCTCAATATTTCTTTTACAGTTACACAAAATAGTGGCCAATACTCTAAAAGCCAATCTGTGATAAGGCCAATGCCACTTGAGATATCTCCAGATACCAACAGGAATCAAGCAGTATTTCTCTTAATGTACAGAGGCACACCAGCAGCAAATCAAAGGTTCTCCGATCTGCCTTGCACCATCACCACATGCTCAACATGTTGACGCTTACCCATTGTAAGGAATTCCACCATCTGCAAGGTGGGTGTGCCCTCGCCTGGGCTTTTATTATGAAAAATGTAAATGAAATTGAACGATCATAGATAGACCTACGAAAAATGTGTGGGGCCAATCCACACAAATTTTCCTATGCTCAATGCACTACATAAACATAGACCTGTTTACTCAAGGGGGACTGCGCCTATAGGTTGTCCATCCAGTCATATTTATTTGGATATGACAGGAGGAGTACACAATGCATCTCCACCAAAAGAGGGAGGGCTAAAACTTCCCCCTGCCATGGCAAGCCTAATTAACTAAAAAAGGCTCCATGGATCCGCCTTTTCCTGTTTTTGGACCCTGCAGCTGGTGGCATGAATTTGCATACCAAATTAGGGTTAATTCAAACCAGTCCACATGGGGCCTGACTGCAGAGGCTAACAAAAGGAGGCAGAAAACCCCAACAACCTTTCATATGCAACTGCGTCAACCTGAAGTCAGCTCCTGCCCTCAGTATCGATTGACGGTGAACAGGCATGTCTGGGACTGCCTGTTTACAATAGTCAACCAACCCAATCATAAAAGGTACTAGTTTGCAGTTTCCAGGAGCCAGAAAATCTGGTCTTGCTGCAGCTTCAAGAGAGACCTGCCGCTTTAATCAGGCACCACAGAGAGCTCCATTAACCAGAGAGACCATTTGACCCACAACAGAAAGGAAGATGGTTTGGACTTATTACATGTTTTCACAAAACACTCTGGTTATGACCTCACATATACAGGAGATTGTTGGTGGGGACCCAGCATTGGTTGATTAAGGTAGGCTTAGCCTACACTAATCCCAGTGGCCCATTTGGCTTTAAAAGAGGGTCAAGCCCCTCTTTTGGCAGATCATCTGGAGGCTTCACCGGAAGCAGAAGCAAGAACTCCTAAGGCAGACTGTACCTTCAGCCAGGGTCATATTGTATCTTCTGCCAATGAAGGAAGGCCAGGACCTCAGAGAGGGAATCTAGACCCTCCCCTGACCATCTCCCAGGGAACAGAGGGAAATACCGAATGCAGAGTACCCTCCAGCAGCTCCAGAACCAGTACCCAGCAAGCACACAGTATGCCCTGCTAGGCTCTGCCGCAAGCTTCCTAGGTGGGAAGTGCCAGAGAGTCTCTGAACCCAAAACCAAGGACAAGGCAGCCGCCTGCAACACACTCCCCATCTTTGGGTCTTCCACCTTGGATGAGACAAGCCCAGCGAAGAAGCTAGGAGAAGTGTATCGACGAGCATCTACCGGCATTCGCATTAAATAATATTTTTGAGCCAGAGTCCCTCGAGCTGCCATCAACTGCAACACTGACTGTTGCTACACCGCAGTCGCTTAAAGCAATCCAAGACGTCTCGAACAGTGCTTCTGAACTGCCGACTTACACAGAGACAACGATTCCTGAGCACGAGCAGCCGTGTAGGCCAGCCTGCAGCCATCCATCCATCCATCCATCTTTGCTCGCTAAACTGTTTGCCCCCTGATACCTGCAGCTGTCTCCCGTCTTGAACTGTGTAACAGAAGATGCAAAGTGCCCTGAAATAGCCTGTTGAGGAACAAGAACACCTACAGGCACAAGGTACATTGTGGTTCTGTCCCCCTGGTCCTTCATCGAAGGCCCTATGAGACATTTTAAATACCCATTGCTTCCTTTGTGCTGAAGCCAAGTATCCTTGAACTGTTGCGATTATTTTCTTTACCGACAACCCACCTGTCAGTATGCAGAGTGCATCCATTTCCTTCTTTGAAACAGTCTGTCCTCTGCATTCCTTTATATAGTGGATTGTATTTCGTAGCATTGCTAGAACTCTCCGTTATGATAAAATATAAGTTACTTACCTGTAACTAATGTTCTCCAGCATGGATTCACATGCTCATGAATATTCCCCGTCAGGGTGGGAATCCTCGGTGAAAGCAAAAACTGTTTCACTTTCACTTTAAAACGTTCTCCTCTAAACCGATCACTGTGCTTTGGGTCATACTGCCCCATCCAATGACAGTCCCCCCCCCCCAAACTCCACCCATGGTGGCCATCTTCAGATTTGGTAGGCGCGTAAAGTGGCAGTGTGAACCAAGAAGAGCCACAAAGGGAAAGGAGGGAGGGGGTCGCATGTGAATCCATGCCAGACTCTGGAAGAAGACATGTAACACCAAAAGGTTAATTGAGGTGAAATTCTGACGGTACCTTTGGCATAAAGGAGGGGTGTGTACGTAGTACCACCCTTTACGCGTGGAAAGACAAGTAAGGCTGCCTACAAGACAGGGCCTGGATCTCCCCGACCCGCCTGGCCGGGGTGAAAGCCACAAAGAAGGTCGTCTTTCATGAGAGAAACTTGAGCGGGACATGATGCATAGGCTCAAAATGAGCTCTCATGAGATTAGTTAGTACTATATTGAGTGCTGGAGCAGGAGCCTTCACCGAACGAAAAGTCCTGAAGAGCCCATTGAGGAACTCCTTGACGAGTCTGTGCGACCACAGCAAAGGTTTACCCCGGGACCTGGTGTACCGGGATATGGCGGTGAGATGCACCTTGATAGAGGTGTGAGCCAATCCCCCCTTGGCCAAGGAAGGAAAGTACAGTAGAAGTTGCGGGGCATCGACATGCAGAGGGGTAATCTTTTGAGCCCAGCACCACACAGGGAAGCGCTTCCATTTATGGCAGAAGTGCTTACATTTATGGCCCTGGCCAGGATGTCCTTACTTTCCGCAGATAAAGCATAACCTCCAAATTCTAGGGTTGCAGGAGCCATACCCTCAGGTTCAGCGGCTATTGGTCATGGTGCAGATTCTCCCCTCCCTCTCTTGTGAGAAGGTCAGGCAACAGTGGCAGCCTGATGGTTGGTTGGAGCCACTGACAGGCGCAGCAGGTCCGGGTACCAGATCGGACATGGCCACGCTGGGGCGACGAGTATTATCTTGCAGTGGCACTGTCTGAGTGTGTTGATCACACGTAGCAGGAGTGGAAATGGAGGAAAAGCATACAGCAACCGTCCCCTTGCACGGGAATGAGAACAAGTCCTCCTTGCTACTCGGTTGAGGAAACCTGCTCGCAAACCTCTGGTACTTGGAGTTCATTGCTGTCACAAAGACATCGAACTGGGGTTGGTCCCATTTGTCGAAAAGCAGGTCCATTTGGTCCTGGGGAAGCTCCCTCTCGTGGCAAGAACGCAGCTCCCTGCTGAGCGAGGCCGCAATGGTGTTCTTGACGCCCGTCAGGTGGCAAGGGACGAGGAACATGTCTTGACGAATGGCCAAGCGCCACATATCCTAGGTCTCCTTGCTTCCGAATGTAGAACATGGTGGTGGTGTTGTCTGTGAAGAACCTCCCCACATTGCCCCTCAATAACGGCAGAAAAGACTTCAGGTTCCAGATACAGCCGGAAGTTCCAGGACGTTGATGTGTGCCCTTTTCCTCTGGTTGCCAGAGGCCTCTGGCGTACAACTGTCCGGTGTGGGCTCTCCAGCCTTCTAGGGAGGTGTCTGTGGTCACTGTCTCCTGGTAAAGTGGAGCTTGAAACGGAGACCCCTTGGACGAGAAGCATCTGTACACCCCCAGCCCTGTATCAACCTGATGGAACTCCTTGTTGAGGGAGATGTTGTCCGCAAAAGGTCCCTGATACTTGCATCCACCTCGCATCTAGGAACTCCTGGAGAGGCCTCATCTGAAGTCAGCAGAGGCGGATGAGGCTGATGCAGGCGGGGATCATGCCCAGCAGCGACTTCATGGACCACACCATTGACGTCTGTGCCGATGACAAATGCTGTAGCTTCCCTTGTATGGCCACCACCCTTTCCTTCCAAGTGGGATGCTAAACACGTTACTGCTAAACACGTTTCTGTGTTGAGCTAGGCACCCAGAACCAGTGCGTCCTGAGATGGCGTCAAGCAGGACTTTGGATAGTTTATGGAGAACCTTTTGCATCTACCTTCATCCCCCCTCTCTCCCCAGTACAGACTCTACCTCTGACTTCGCTCTCAGGAACCTCCATCTTGCCATTACTAATGCTCTTGACATTCTTGCCCCAGTCATGAGGATCCGCCTGAAACATGCCTCAAGCTTAACACCTGGTACGACTCCTAACTTGCAGCCCTGAAACGCAAGTGCATAGCTGCGGAACGGAAGTGGCAGAGCTAAGGCTCACCCTCTGACAAACTGGCCTGTCGCCTGCTCCAAAGGCAATATCACTTCTCCATTCGCTCCAAGAAAAGGGCCGCCCATCCAGGCTCGCATCTCAGGTGCATCCAACAACACGGCTGAACTAGCCAACCCTTCTCCTCCTCACCACCTCCCTCCCAGGTCCTCTGCAAACACACTGGCCACACACTTCACTGCAAAAACTAGGACATCCCGAGCACCCTTGCTTCCCTCTCCCCCCCCCTTGCACCACCATCATGCCTCCTATGGCCTCACATCCACCCTCTGCCCTTTCCTCCTCCTCCTGTCCCATCACACCTGATGAGGTCACCAGAGTTTCCCGCTCTATGAAGGTCTCCCTCTGTTCATCAGAACCATTAATGGCAATAATGTCTCTCTTGCCCCTGCACTTGCTGATTTCTACAACCACTCTTGCTACTGGATCTTTCCCCTGCTCCCTCAAGCACTCCCTTCTGAAAAAAACCTTCTGCATCCTCATCTTGGCCAGCCAACTACCGCTCCATCTCTATCACCCCTTTCCTTGGGAAACGCTTGGAGAAGCTGGTCTTCCCCCAATTGCCCAGCACACTGAAATTGTTGGTTGCCTACACAATCATTAATCTGGATTCTGAACATCCAGAGGCACGGAAACTGCTCTACTGAACACCTGCGAGGAACTGCTTGCATCTCTTCTTTTGTCTTTTTTCCCCTCTTTATTTGTATTTTTTATGTAATAATACTAATCAATGCATAAGTGAGTATAGTAATCAAATAATCCAAACTAATCCATGCAACCAACTACACTACCATTAAGACCCAATAACTAACAGCATAAAATACAGAAATCACAGGACATACAAAAACCCCTTGCCCTCATCTGCCATCTCTTGCCAAATCAGCTACTACCATTAACCACACTATCTAACCTACCATTACCCATATAGGTCATTAAAGCTTCCCCATCTTTCCAGATATTCCCCCTCTCGATTGAATCTTGTTGATTGGCTTTTCTCAAAATGTGAAAGTACATGCATATCCATCAACCAATCCTCTAGTCGTGGCTTTTTCCTATTCTTCCACACCTTGAGTATTTGTTTGGTCGCCATCAATAAAGCTCTATCAATCCAATACGAAGAGTTACAAGCCTCTTCACATCTACCCTCACTTGAAAAAAAAAATAAAGCCATTGCAGTTCGTGGAAAGGAAATATTCACCACAACATCAATTCTATCTAATATGTCTTTCCAGAAGTCTATCACCTTCCTACACTTCCATAGCATACGCACCAAAGTTCCCTTTATATGTCGACAGTCCCAACAAAGATCATTGTCTAACAAACCTAAGGCACACATCCTCTTAGGTGTCCAATATATGCGACCTATAACTCGTTGATGAATATAGCGCAATTTTAAATCCATCTTGGCCTTTACTGCTACCTTCCATGCATTATCCCATACTTTCATTGAAAGGTCTCTCTCCATATCGAACACCCAGGCTAAGTGTAGCTTCTCCCAAGAACTCCCCTATGTATCTATCGTCAGGCATCATTCTAATATAAGTTGATACCCTATGAGGTGGAGTGTCAGACCAATCACATATATTTGTTTTTTTGTTCATCGGACCATCTAACATCCGTTGCCTTTTAAACATTAATTCAAAGATCTATATCTACCCAATTCTCTTAGACCCAGACCATATTGCTCCACCAGCTCAACAAAAGAAGTCATTTTCTCATCCTGCCATATATCCTCAATCTTTATAATACCTTTAATAGCCCAGCTTCTCCAATTCAACAGCTCGATGTCAATTTGCAGCCCCGGATTGAGCCAAATAGACCCTCTCCATACATAAACAAATCTTGTCCACATCCCAGGATCCATTCTATCAATGCGGTTCTTGCCACAGCTACTGATTACAGTTTTACCTTCGGATTAGGCAACCTCTCAAACGAATATAGACTTTCCAAAGAAAAGGGTTTAAGTTTCTTTCCTTCCATAATAAGCCCAAAAGTTTCTGATCTTTTCCATTCCAAAAAATAATAAGAAGCCTCTTTAAGTAAATATCATCTATAGTATTTTTCCAGCACTGGATAACCAAAACTCCCCTCTCTAACTTGCAGAGTCAAGATAAAACGAGGTATTTTTGGTCTTTTACCCACACCCCACAGGAAATCCATAAATATTCTATCAATGCGTTTCAGCCCTTTTTTGGTAAATATTATAGGGAGAGACTGTAAATAATATAGAACTTTAGGTAAAAGCATCATTTTTATAGCATTCACTTTGGCCCAAAGGCTCAGAATTAAACAATCCCACTTACGTATATATCTCTTTGTAAAATCTCAATTAGTTTGTCAATATTAAAATCCATCATCCTCTTCCTATCCCGCACCAGATAAATCCCCAGATATTTAACGTAAAAATTTGCCCATTGACCATTCCAGTCTAACAAACCCCTAGTCCTAAGATTTACTTTAAGAGGAAAAACTACTGTCTTTTCCCAGTTGACTTTATAGCCAGATAGTGAACCCAACTCCTCAAACATATGTTTCAAAAGGTTACCCCCTTCCTCTGGGTTAGATAACACAATAGTCAAGTCATCCACCTATGCCAAGACTTTAACTTCCCTATCTCCTACTCCCCAAACAAGAAGGCTTAATTCCTGTCTTATGAAAGCTAATAACGGTACCAGAGCCAAATTGAACAAAAAGGGTGAGAGTGGACAAGCTTGTCTGGTTCCTCTAAACAACTGAAATGCTTGCAACAACTCATCATTAACCCACGATTTGCCTGAAATTCCATATTGTAAGGTTCCAAAAGCATTTAAAAACCGAGGACCAAACCCCATTTGAATTAAGGTATAATTTAAAAATGACCAATTAACACAATCAAAGGCCTTCTCAGCATCCAAAAATATGAGAAATATCTCTTCGGCCTTAGAATCAGATAATCTCATTAGATCAAAAAGTCCTGATGTTATTGTAACCATACCTATCCGCCACAAAGCCCACCTTTGAATGATCAATCAGATCACCGATATATTGAAGTAGCCGAATAGCCAAAAATTTGTGAAAATGTTTACATCAAGTAAAGAAATAGGCCTGTAATTGCTGCATTTAGTTTTACCTTTTCCAGGATTTGGTATCAATGTGATTACAGCTTCTCGCACAGAGGGGCAAAGAATTCCTCCTGAAAGAAACTGATGATATAACTTACATATCTCTCGTGCTAAGGTGGTACTAAATGTTCTAAAAAATTCAACCAGCAACCAATCCAGGCCTGGAGACTTGCCTAATTTAAGTTGATTAATTGCTGCACCCACCTCGAATACAATTATCGGAGCATCCAGCGCCTCTCACCCCTCCTCAGATAAACTTGGAATTTCTATTTTAAAACTTAGAAGAGTTAATTACAGAAGAAAGGGAACTAGATGAGTATAGAGAGGCATATAATTCCCTAAAACATTCACAAATATTTTTTTCGAAATACTATATCACCCTCTCTATTCTCAATCCTCTGACTATATGATCTTTTTGTTAATTTTATTTAGTTTATTAGCCAATAAACATCCACCTCGCTCACCATCATCCCAAAATGTTTGTTTTAAAAAAATATATACCTTTTTCAGCTTGTCACTGTATTTCATCTTTAAGCTTCTGTCTAATTCTATCTACCTTTATTTGATAATTCCTCTTCTTTGATAATGCATATTTTCTATGCACAACCCCTACCTCCATCTCCAGATCTCTAATCCTTTCCTCTCCCGACTTTCTTGCCCTAGAAGTCCAATTGATTAACTCCCCCCTTATAGTTGGTTTAAAAGCATCCCATACAATAAAGCTATCAGCAGAGTCAGTATTCTCCCTAAAGGAATTAGCAAAAATGGTGTTGATTACCTCACATACTTTCTCATCTTTTAAAATGAATGTTTTAGGCCACCATTTAATACCAGCAGGCCTATCTTTATCCTGATTCATTCTCAGATAAACAAAAGAGTGGTCTGAAAGGCATCGCTCTCCCAAAGTAGCGTCTAGTACACCCTCAATTAGCTTATCCAAGATGAAAAGGTATTAATTCTGGAGTAAGAGTTGTGAACAGCAGAGTAAAATGAAACTATCGTCACTGTGGAGTTTACGCCATACATCAATTAGGTCAAAAGTTTCAGAAGAATCCTGAAAAGCTTTACTTCATCTTTGGCCGGTAAACCTACAATTTGAGGATCTATCCATTTTGTAGTTTAATACACAATTAAAATCACCCCCAATTATAACAAAATCGCCTTTAATAGATCTCAAGCTTTTGGTTAAATCAGTAAAAAAGCCAGTCCCACTTGAACATGGTCCATATATTGAGCCTAAAGTCATTATCCTTCCCTCATGTCTTGCAGCCAAAATAATACGAACTTCATCATCCATGCTCACACTTTCAATTATCATACCTAACCTCCTACGAATTAAAATTCCCACCTCTCTCGACTTCGCAGAATAACAATTTAGCAAAACGTTCATAAATTTAGTATTGTTAAAAATGTTATAAGAATACTCTATCAAATGTGTTTCTTGTAAGAAGATAATATCCACCTTCTCCCTTCGCAGTCTGGCCAGTATTTTCCTCCTCATCTTAGGACAATTCGGTCCTTTCACGTTCCATGTGATCCCATCATGAGAAAGGAACCAATAATAAATCTCGACCCATCCGTCCTACCAGGGGAGTTGCTAGGTCTGGAAAAGAACCGGTGCTAAGCTGATGTCGGAACTGTTGGGACTGGGGGCTAGCTAGTCTTTTGGCTGTAGCTCCTGAGATTCTATCCGGGGCTACAACCAAAAGATCAGGGGCTATAGCCCCCTTAGCCCCCCCCTAGCAACGCCCCTGCGTCCTACTCCAACAAAACCTATATCAAAACTTTGGAAGGGCCATAAAATTCCACTCAGGTATAGAATAGTGTAGCTTAGCCCTTTCTTTCTCCCACACATAGACTGAACAAGACAAACATGACATAAAACTCAGTTCATTTTGATTGAAAACAGTCCACCTACATATGGACCACTTAAAATAATTATTATATACAAAATTCATATAAGTCCAAACTGCAATCCCAGAACCCAATCACGTTTCTAAGTATTAACTCATCCCCTTTCCTTATTATGTAAGTCATAGACCAGACCCTTACATCCACCATGCATAAACTGAACGAAATTCCCCCATAACCTTACTACTATCACTATGCTAAACCTAACCCATCCCCTTAATTAACTCATCACAAAATAAATCTCTTATACAGTAAACCTCATACTAATCCTAACAATAATATCACAACCATTCCTTACATTCCTAACTAAACTATAAACGTATGTAATAAGGCAACCAACATATGCTATCGTCCTAACAACATTTAATGGTACACTACACTATTCCTCTAAACCTTATATTCACTCCACTGAGCATCAACTACCCACTAACCAATTCCCCAGTGCACCCAAGGCCACAGTAAGAAAACCTCACTCCCGAAACTCCAGAGTCCATCCCAACAACACTGCCCCAGCCACCTCTCCCCCAATGCTATATCTGAATTGCTAAACCCCCAATGAAGGACATGGGTATCCCCACTTAACAGCTTAATGAATCATAAATAGCACCCCAAACATACTCCACCATACACAGCTCCCATAACACACATTCATTCCATTCAACCAACAATTTACAGAAGCACATTATGAACATGTGCCACTCCTGGGCCACGTCAATACAGCCACAGATCATAGACCAAACCACTGATGTCCTGTCAACTGGATTCCGCAAGACGGAAGGAAATATGGAGTGCTCCCGGTCCATTCAATGACACAACCAATTCATGTTTCCATAACCCGAATAATCATCATTCCATACGAAATCCAACCACCAGCCTCAAGAAGTCAACTAGGTACCACACCCAATAGAAGTTGGAATTTAGTGACATAAATGAACTTAACTGCAACAATGAAGTGCTCTCAACAGCGTCAGTTCCCATCCCATACCACTTGAGAAACAGCATCAAGTGTAAGTGGCCAAGTACTCAGTTAAGAAGCACCATGAAGCAGATGACCACCCTTTAACCAGTACTTTCAATATTTCCACCTGCAACACACTGCATTCAAGAGGCTCACTATGCGGACCCCCACCTTACAACAGAGGTAGCTCAACTCCAATGGCACAGAACACCTCCGCCACCCAGCACCTCATTCCCAACTCATCCATAAAACCCACCCAACAATCCAGAGGCCCAAATTTAATGGAACAACTAGGTAGGTATTTAAACTTAATAAATCCCCCACCGACCAAACCACAATTCAATCATGACGACCCAGTTTCTCAAATGCATATTCAAATGTTCTGTTTCATCTGAACTCCGAAGTTCCTTGCAACGAACAAAGCAGACTGTATTGAATAACAATAACTCATTTCCATCAGGGTGATATAGCTGTCCAGATCAAGGATCATCAATATCAAGCTTCCAAATGGGAGAATGCTGCTTCTAAGGATAATTTCTCCATGTTATTGCAGCCATTAGCCCTAGAACAGGCAATATCCCCATACTCATTCACCTCAACCGCAGTACGTGATGGGCCTGTAACAGTCACCTGAGGTAGTATCCATTTTTGACCTACGAGGAGAAGGGGTAATCATATTCAGAGCGACAGGTGTTATCCACCAAGGAATCATTAAACCAAGGAAAACTCTAGATTGAATCATTAAGACGGGGAAACACCAGATTTGCAGCCATTATCCCTGGGAATCCTCTCATCACCTCCAGTGTTGGCATTGGAACTGGGGACACAGCTGCAGTCAGTCACAGCTACAGGCACAGACATGTAAAGTCACTCATATCGGGCCACATTCTGTATAACGGCTGTGTAACCATTTCTGCATCCATGAGCACTTCAGAAGCCCAATCTGCGTCATAAATGAGCGTCAGAGTTCCTATTGTGTGTGTCATAGCGACACCAACTGGCTACCTTGTTTATTCCCCAAGTCAGACATATAGAGAGGCATTTATCTAACTGTGACCACAAAAGTGATGGGTGGAAGGTTTCGAATGAATCTGTACCACTGGCGTTGCTCTGGGCAACCTTCCACACCACCGTTTTGTAGCACGTCTGCGCCATTGCAAAAGGGGTCCAACTATATGCAAAACAGTTTGGTACTGCCAACAAATGGTAGCAGCCCAGCCCGAACTGCTAGGCCAGGTCCCCTCTGCATGGAAACACAAGCAACCCCAGACATGTTTCGGCCTTGTTGGGCCTCCTCAGTGAGGTGCAGCTTGGTTCCCTATGGTGCAGCGAGCAAGGGACCCATGTCTGGGCATACCCTCTCTCACATAGTGAGACAAACAGACCACAAAAGTGATGGTTGGAAGGTTTCGAATGAATCTCTACCACTGGCATTGCTCTGGGCAATCTTCCACACCACCGTTTTTTAGCCTGTCTGCGCCATTGCAAAAGGGGTCGAGCCATATTCAAATCAGTCTGGTACTGCCACCAATGGTAGCAGCCCAGCCCGAACTGCTAGGCCAGGTCCCCTCTGCACAGAAACACAAGCAACCCCAGACATGTTTCGGCCTTGTTGGCAGGCGAAGAACAGTGGTCTGGAGGGTTGCCCAGAGCATTGCCAGTGGTTAAGATTCATTCTAAACCTTCCAGCCATCACCTCTTTGTTTTTGATTTATACTTTAACAACATTTAGGGCATGGCATGCACCCTGAGAATAAAGAAGCGTATCTTTAATTCATTCCGTTCAGGCCTCGGAAAACTCTGCACACCCCAACTGTCGCCCACTCGTTGATCAACTAGTTGTTGCTTGCCTCACAGTATGTTGCTGACCTCTGCAGCCGTACCAAGCCTTCTGTTTGATCCGGCGTAGTGTAATCAAGTCATTAGCGAACCCCAGACCATACGCACCCATTTTCCTCTGTTCCGGATCGCACCGTGTATACTCTGCGTATTCATTCTTAAATCCTCCGTCCCCATCAGTACGCCTAACCACTCCTCGGCGCTCTGCTTCTTTCCTAGTCAAAGTCCTCTCACGCCGTGACCAGGGATCCGATTCGTCAGCCACAGCTGGAACACTTCGCGTAGCACGCCCAATATCACATGATTCATGCCGCCCTCGTCGTTTTCAAGGGGTCCTTTCCTTTTCATTTCTTCACCGTAGCATCTTTCAATCTCACCAGTATTCCACAGAGCCGTTTACCCAATGGTCTTTTCAACAAAGTATAAGCAACTATATATTTAACAATAAAAGAAAAGAAAACACCAAACCATGTACAAAAAATCATACCCCCAAGGAAGAAAAGATAATTTTATAGGAAGTACTTTTTCTTTTTTTTTTTTTGAGATCCGGATGTGGAAACAGTCTCCAAAGCCATAACATCAAGGTCTAATAAAAAAAAAGCCTCAGCACTCTTATAATCAGAAAAGGAGTAAACCTGTCCCTCAATCACCATCTGAAGGATAGCCGGGTACAGCATACATATAGTACTGCAGTGTTTTGTTCCTTGCTTATTCCTTGGCTGTATTTAAGGCTCTCCTTTTTTCCAGTACATCCCTGCTCAGGTCCCCAAAAATCATGATCTTATTTCCACCCCATGCTAAATCAACCAACTCACGTGATCTTTTAAGAAGCATTTCTTTAGTGGGAAATCCTAAAAACTTCACAATGAAGTGCCTTGGTCTTTGACCCAACACCGGTTTCTGTCCCAGAGACCTATGTGCTCTCTCGATCTCCAAAGGGGTGTTAGGGTCCAGTTTCAACATTGATCTCAAAGCCTTTTCCAAAATGCCATTGGGCTTCCTCACTCTACATTTTCAGGAAAGCCAGCCACTCTGATGTTGTTTCTTCTAGAGATGTTTTCTTGCTCAGACAGCTTAAGCAACAGTTTTTCATTTTGCATTTCCAAGATTCTAATCTCATCATATGATTTCACTGTTCTATCATGTGTAGAAGTCAGGTGGTCCTCAATAGCTGCAACCTTTGTAGTGAGGTCCATGTACCTCTCTTCAGCATTAATCATCTTGGTTTTTATCTCTTCTATGTCCAGAGTCACCTTAGTGAGAAGCTCCAAGAGATTGTCATCCCTTTTCTCAGATTCATCTTCTCCTTTCTGTCTCTTAGCTGGTTGGGAGGTTTCTGTAGAGCCTGTGTCGGTCATAGTTTCAGAGAATGTAATCTTAAGCAGGGCACAGGAGCACAGCCTCTATGCTGCCATCTCTGGTGCGGTCAGCTCTAGAATTCCACTGCTTCCATCTCTTGACTCCAACTCTCCGGCTGTTCTCATTCTACTTGATCTCTTCTCTGCATCTGACCATCTATTGTCATAAAACGGCTGTATGATACCCTAGGTATCTCAGAGAGGGCACTCGATTGGCTGACCCCCTTCGTCAATGACTGCCCATCCCAGGTTATTTTGGGCTCTTTCTCCTTCCCCACCTCTATCGCCACCTGCGGAGTCCCCCAGGGGTCCAACCTTTCTCCCTGGCTCTTTAACACCTACCTTGCTCCGCTTACACACCTCATTTCCACCTTCTCCCCTTGCTTCCAGTGTTATGCAGATGACATAACTCTTCTTCAAACTTCCGTCGAATCCTCTCCTTACTTCCTCCATCATTCCTGACTGCCTATCGGCCACCCAGTCCTTGTGTATCTCCAATGATCTCTGCCTCAATGCCAGCAAGACTGAGATCCTTCCTATTGGGAATCCTGCTCCCGCTTTCTTCCCCTCACTCTGGCCATCTTCTATGGGCTCTCCCCCTTCTGCTTCATCTGAAGCTAGAAACCTTGGAGTC
Source organism: Ambystoma mexicanum (assembly GCF_040938575.1). NCBI lineage: Eukaryota > Metazoa > Chordata > Amphibia > Caudata > Ambystomatidae > Ambystoma > Ambystoma mexicanum. The sequence continues at coordinate 117,846,046 of NC_090933.1, forward strand.
ATCTTCGATTCCTCTCTTTCCTTCCTCCTTCATATTCAGGACCTGGCCAAGAAGGCCCAATTTCAACTCCACCTCCTCAAAGGAATCCTTCCTTTCCTCACTTTCTCCCAGAAGTTTGTCTCTAAAGCAGTAGTACTCTCTAGGCTAGACTACTGCAATAGCCTCTTCCTTAATCTACCCTCTTCTTCCCCACGACCCCGCCAGCTAATCCAGAATAGGGCTGCAAGACTTATCCTTGGCCTCAAGCCCAGGGACCGCATCTCTCCAGCCCTAAAATCTCTCCACTGGCTCCCAGTTGCTGCAAGGATCAAATTCAAATCCCTTTGCATCATCCATAAGAATGTTTGGGGCCAGGGACTATGCTATCTACAACTGGCTCTCACTAAATACTCCCCCTCCAGATCTTTACGTTCTTCCGGCACCAAATCTGTCTCAAGCACTTCACTAAACAGCAAGCTGGTGCCTGATCTCTTTCCTCGAAAGGCTCCCTCCTTTGAAACAGTCTCCCCCCTCCTCTTTGTCTTGAGCCGGATATCATCAAATTCCGGAAGCTCCTCAAAACTTTCCTTTTCACCTCCTCCGTCCCTTTCTCCCTCCCTCTTCTGCTAAATCCCAGTTGATGAGATTGGCTTAACACACCCAATCTCCCTCAGCCACCGCCCGCTCCTAGCACTTGCCTTGGAACCCACTGGCCTATGCCACCACAGGCCTGCACTTATTTATTGGCAGATGACCACTCTCACCAAATCACTTAACAGCTACTTACTCCCTAGCACTTCCCTCTGTGGTACTCCTAGCATTTACCCCCCCGACTCTCTCATCCCTCTCTCTGTCTGCACTTGCACATTCCGAATGCTCACAAGGCCTAGTAGGTCCACCTCTATCTTTCATTGTTATATTTGCTTTTCATTCCCATGATCCCTCCCTGTTGCCCTCTGGGTGCTTTGAAACAATGTACTTGCTGTATAAGTGTCTCACAAATGCACAATAAAATTAAAATAAACCCAAACTCCTTCAGCAGCCATACCCTCTATGTGTGCTTGCTCACCAGAGCATGTGAGTGGGATATCACAAGCCAATCCTGTAGACAAAGGTGCACTGCCACCGGGCCAAGCACTTCGTAAAGACCCTCAGGGCAGATTTTAGGCCAAAGGGAAGAGCCTTGCACTGCTAGTGCTGATCCTGAACCAGGAATTGTAGGAATTTGCTATGCTTATTGTGAGTGGGGATGTGAAAGTAGGAGTCTTCAAGATCCAACAACGTCAGAAAATCCCCTTCCAGCTGGCCGAGCATGTGTTGTAACGGGACCATCTGGAACCTTTGGGACTTTTAGTACTTATTGAGACAACGCAGATCCTGGTTTGGCCTCCAACCCTCCCCCTCTTCATGGCTTGTAAAGAACAAACTTGCTGAAGAGGTTTTCACTGTCGAACGGCATATCCAGCACCTTAGCCTGAACGTCCTGGCAGAAGTTTGTCACCTTCAACAACCCTTGTCGAAGGGACATTTCGTTCCGCATCTGGCAGAAACCCAGGTCCACGATGTCCACTGCCACAGTGATGTCATGGTCCGAGGCCACCACCCCCTCTTGAAACAGTTCTAGTGCCACAAACTTCTTGTCCTTTGGTGGGAAGTCTAGAATAGGTCCCAGCTTGTACCATAGATCCCAGTCATATCGGGACAAAACGGCTAGGGCGTTTGTCGCCTTGATGGTAGAGGCTGCTGTGTAGATTACTCTCTTCCCATTGCATCCAGCTTCTTCCCCTCCTGGTCCGAAGGTACCATGGCTGCCAACAATGGGTTCGCCGAGCGTTTCCTGGCTGCGGCCGAACCACTGAGTCGGGCGAAAGCTGAGATCTTAAGCACATGGGAGATGAATCCAGTACTCTGTACTTTTCCTCCAATCTGTCACGCTTGGGTAGGGCCGCACCGGCATTCTACATTAGCAGCAGGCCCTCCTCCGAGGTATCATCCAGGAAAGCAACAAACATGATCTTTCTTCTGGACTGGCGCCGCTAGTACATGAATCATTCCTTCTTCGTTTCCTCGGGTACTAACTGAAACAGTTCAGAAGCCCTGGACATCATGGAATTAAGGGATCGAACTTCGTCCGGTAGGGCGGCCTTATGGGGTTCGTCCGCGTGTGGCATTTCCCTGTCAGGTGGCGCAAAGTCATCGTCTGTGCCTGTAGCTGTGGTAGACGTGTCTGTGTCCTTGCACAGAGCCTGGGCTTCGGGTGGAGTCAGGTCGCGATGCAGTGATGGTGGTGGTGGTGGAGGGGTCAGATGACGTTGAGAACCAGCACCCCCTCAGACATTCTCTTCTGACGAGAAGGGCTCAACATCGGTGGATCCTGAGGGTCCTGTGCTGGTGCAGGTCCGAGTGCAGGGGGTATCTTCTGCTGGATCTATGTGACCAGTGTTTGTAGAGTTGTTAGAATATTAGCAACATGGCCCCAGGTTGAGGGGTGAAATAAGCCATGGCGCAGTGTCTGGACTGATGCGCCACCTTTTGCGTGAAGGGGACATAGGCTCACCGTCCTCAGATTCACCTCCTTCGTGGTCTATATAGCAGGCATCAGGCAAATCATCGTTGCTGTGGTCAGAGTTTGAATAAATATGCTCCGGTTGTCCTAGAGAAGCACGTGGGTCCACCTCCTATGGAGATTCCCCTGGGGGTGCCTTGTCCTTCTCTCTTTCCTCCTCTGGCGGCTTCTGGGCTGATGCGGTCGCAGGGCCTTACCCAAACCCGGGATGCCTGCTGCCTTGGTCGATGCCTCCGCAGCTGTATCATGCCTCAGTCATAGGGACACCTTCACGGACCCGCTCTCCTTCAATACTGTTGTGGTGCATCGAGACCCTCGTCAACGGGGCTGTCATCAAATTGGCTGACTTGGAAGGCTGAGAAGGTCTTAGATTTGAAGGGTCCTCCCCGGACTTCTCCTTCGTCAATTTGTCCACTGATGAACAGAGCTTTGACGGGTTAGGGACTTTCTCTTAGATGAGGCCCCTTTCTTCTGCAGGCTCACTGTGGAGACTGATGGTGATGGCAAACACGCTCTGCCCGACTTGGGACCCCCATCAGCGGTGAACCCAGCAGAGCCAGCATCGTGGAGCTTGTCCTTCTCTTGGACCCCGTGGCAGGGCATCCTCAAAGGATCTCGACCTCCTCCCAGAAGGAGTTCGCTCCTTCGACCGGCCGGTCCTGGGTGAGGCATGATCCTGCCTGGAGGCAGAGTGAGGGCCCTTCCTCGATTTCAGGCACGCTACTAGCCTACTGTAGCAAGCTTTGTTAATTTTCTTTAAGAAACAACGGCACACCTCGCATCCCTCCCCATCATGGTCCGGATGCAGGCGATATAAGGATTTATGATGTCTATCTTCCACAACTACATTCCTTTATCCAGACTTTGTGCAAAGTTCGAAGTGGCTCTCGCTTTCCTTCTCCTCAGACATGGTCAAAAGGCGCGAAGCAGACCGAAGGCCAGGCCTTCTCGAAACTTCGATTGACGATCACACAGTGGGTGAAGATCTTCGCCGGCAGCGGATTCCCGCTGTCAGTAGCTGTCCTTTGTTCGAAAACAATAAGCAAAAATCGGTCAAAAACATTCAATTTTCTATGGAAATATTCAAATTGCACAAAAATTGCTCGGAGAGCAACATGAGGACTTCCAAAACTGAAGCGTGCAGTAGACATCTGAAGATGGCCTCCAGGGGTGGAGCTTAGGGGGAGGACTGTCATTGGATGGGGAAGTATGACACAGAGGACAGTGATTGGTTTAGAGGAGAAATACAGTTTTAAAGTGAAGCTGTTTTTTCTTTTACTGAGGATTCCCAGCCTGTCAACGCAGAATATTCATGAGCATGAGAAACCAATGCAGACCCCATGCTGGAGAATAATAAAGTAGATATGTTTATACAACCTTGACTGGACAGTCTCTTGTATCTTTGGGTAATAACTGTATTTTCGCTGTGTTGCAACTAACCAACGATACACAACCGTTCGGAGATGATCCTGTTGTTTGTCCACATTACCAAATTGTAAACACACGCAAATTATAAACCTTATTGTCCAATCTGTTCAGATCCCTTCTGGTATATTAGAGGCGTGGGGATGATTGATGGTTTAGAAACCGATCCCTGGACCACTGGTGCCCCGGAAGTTGATTGGTCACACCCATAACAGAGACAGGCAACCCAGGTCTGCCTCTCATCACTGCATTACCATATGCTCCTCAACATGTAGATGCTTAGCCATAACAGAGACAAGCATCCCTGGCCTGCCTCATCATCGCATCAAAAGCAACCCTTCTCACCTGCCGCTACCTCATTAGCAACCCCATCCCCACTTCTCTTAAGAGAGAAGGCCCCAAGAGGGCATGCAAGCGACAGAAGTCGCACTGCATAAGACCCAATAACATACATTAAACAGGCAGCAGCGATAGTGTTCTCGAATGAAGCATTTAGAGGCACATTGTGTTGGGGCGTACTGCCTATCACAGCAACACTCATGACTTATTTGGGATTCTTCATAGGCAAACACAATTATATTAAACATAGTGTAATTACTGCTTCTTTAAACATTAGTTGCATCTTCTAATGCGGTCGGGATGGAATTTATTTTTAGTGCTGTCAGTATGCCCATCACCGTGGAACTGTCAGCAGCTGTCAACGTTTCGGAAGGTATAATGGAGCTGAAGAAACCCTCAAAGTTGATCTTTCGACTCATCGAATGTGGCCATGCATGACCAGCGCCTGATTTCCTCCGGGTCAGATTGTACATAATTACTCCTCATTACTGCGGATGGAAGGGACAGTGGCAGGATTTCATCTACCTCGTTGCTTCGCCTGTGTAGACACTATCGCAAAGCCAATTATTCTGCTTCTGAGGTGGACCCCAGTAGCCTAAATACGAATTCCCATTTTAGCTCCATCTAATTAAATATTGCTGCCAAAAAGGCAATGTATTCGATCATCATTCTTATATGGAGTTACAGCGCCCAGCCAGACATCAAAACAGGGACATTCTGAAACTGTAATTGTTGGTGCAGCAGGTGGGGTGAAGAGAACTCCAATCCTGTTTTCTTTTTCACTAAATAGCCCCTTTAAAGAAATCAAATTCAACAATTTCTTTTTTTTTTTTGCTTCCCTATGTCTTTGTGGCTCAATGATGCTCTGTTTCACTTCATGGCCAACTGTCTTCACTAAATGAATTAATGGGTGGGTGGATACACGTATGGATAAACAGATGCATAGACAGACGGATACATTGGGGACTAAATAGACACACATGTTGACAAATTAATGAAAGAAGGAACGAACAACCAAATGAAGCAACAGAGAGATGAATGCTTAAGTATAGGAGGTATAAATGCATAACTGAATAATTGAATGACTGAATGACTGAATGAATACGCTGACTAATGGACGACTAGATGGAGGCGCACATGTGCATGGATGATTAGGTGAATCAAGGAATCACTATTTTATATTATACTTGTAGATGCCTCGGTGTATGGATGTTAGACTTCATACATGTGTTCCTTCTACGCTTTTTTAATGTAAATGTATAATGGATATCTATGCTGTGATGGCCATTTACCACATCTCCTGTAAAAACGTCCCCTGTCAGGCTCTGGAAACCACCTGGAGAGTTGCTTGGGGAGCTTCCCCAAGCCCCTGGATGATGGACCCAGATGTGGAATGGGAGGTCTCCTCTGGCCACTTTCCTTTGGTCCGTAACACTTGGCAGGTGACAGTCACACTATTAGCCCTAAAGTGCTGCAAGGCCCAACACCAGTTACCCCCCCTCCACCATAGCGGAATCTACCGAGTTTCAGATGTAATCTCATAGCCCCAGCAATGAAGGTGTGGCCAGGCCATTTAAGAGAAATCATTCTCCAAGTCCTATTAATAGTGACCAGAAACATTCATAATCACATGCCAGATCAGAAGATATAGTTCACCATGGTGAGCGCAGGAATATTGTAGATGAGCCATGTCACGTTTTCGAGTTCCTGGTCCTTCCACAACCAATGCACATATCAAGACTTCATTGGTCCCCAGAGCAGAGGAGCATCCCCCAGACACAGAAATATCAATTTCCGGAACCAGAAAACTCCTATGACTATACCACAGTTGTAACCCAGAAATGCATAGGAAAACAAGAGTAACAAACATTACTGGTTCCCCTTGGAGCCTCTGTTCGGTTACTGATTATTCTGGGCTCCAGTCTAAGCAGTTTTGGGGAACTCTGGAGAGAACAAAAGACATTTTGAAATGGTGGAAGGGTCTCCGAAATTTGGGCTAGACCCACCTCGCCGCACCCCAAGCCTCAATCTCGCCCAGCGTTGACCTAAATTAAGTGCCAATCACAGCTCTCACTCCATTCCCACACACAGGTGAAATCCTGCAGGAGAAAGCCCACACAGGAGGGAACGGGGAGGGGGAAGGTGAAAGCCAACAAACCCATTTGCAGGTTGTGGGTTGTTGGAGCAAGCTGTGGCTGGAGAATGGTTCCCATCTGAGGGGGATCGCATAAGCGTGAGGAATATCTCAAAAAACCTGTCCTCACAGGCCAGTGGGGAGTAAGGTGGTGCAGGAGTAGGGTCCTGCGGTTGCTGAGGTCTGGGCATACTCTGCCTTGCTGCCTGCGGGGTGTATCTGCCCTGCGACGCTGAAGGATATCATGTAAACCACGTACCTGACGAAAGACCAGTCCCACCTCGAAACTTGTTCGTCCACCTGCTCCCCAAAAGGGGGTGGTATCGGACGAGCAGCCATTTTGTAGGGCTGCATGCCACGGGCCTGCACCGTGGTGCTTGCCGCGCTTGGCCCGGCCTCCTCCAGAACTCTTGGTGGTGGATGTTGAGGCCTACCCATCACCTCAGAGTGGGCCCTGGTAGGCGGCGTGCCCTCGATTGTTGTGCTGGTAGTGTTGCGTACAGGGAACCGCTCAGACATTTGTCCAGTAGTCGGGCAGAGGCCCTCGGGTGGACACCCGGTAAAAGAACCCTGCCGCCCCTCAGCAACGTCACAGGCAGGATCTAGCGACCCCTCGGCCTGGTAGCCGGTAGCTGAAGCAGCCTCGGTATCTGTGCTGGTGTTAGAACCTGAACGGTCCATCCCGCTTGTACGTCTCCTTAGGAAGGAGTCACCCTAGTGGAGTGCGGATGAAAAAAATTGCCTTGACTTGTGCTTGACGAAGTCCCTCAAGCCCTCTGGAGGCGATCGTTCAAAGAGCTCCATCCAGCAAGCTAACCTGTTCTTCAGAGCGTGCGGTGTAAGCGCATCACACGCAGTACAACCCTCCCAGCCGTGGTTGGGGCCAAGGCAGCAGAGGCAAAGAGCTTGGGGAGGGGGGTCGGACGTAGGGAAGAGCCCTCTGCAGGCTGGACATCTGCTGAGGTCCAAAGACATCAACATGCGCCGAGGAGGAGCGTGGCGCCAGAGGACCGAGTATCTGATTAAAGACAAAAGACTAAAGACAAAAGACAGTATCCGGGGAAGAGTGTGTGGAATTACAAGGCCAAAGCCATACTCAGGAGCGCTGGTGAAAGTGGTCCGCTCCCGTTGATGCGGAAAGGAGAACTGGGTACCGGCACCGGTGGCCGAGTCAGGGGAGTGCATGCTCCCAGGGTCACGCCCCCGCGTGCCTCTCAATTTAAAGGGGAAGAAGATTTTTTCTGGTGAAAAAGGTCCTGTCTCCCGTCCCTAGCGAGGGACTCCCATACAGAATGGAGGAAAGGGGATGGGACGTAAGAGTATGTAATTCATAGCTCTCTACCTCCGAGTAGGAAATAGGGGTGGCTAAACTAATGCATAAGCAATTGATACGTAGAGTGAAAAAGTGTGGTCAAATGAGAAGAGCTGTATATGCTTGATAAAACTCAAAATACAAAAGACAACCTTTGTTGGGGGTTCTGTTTATACACCCAAATGGGATACACATTTTTTTCTCTCTCATCTTCTGCTGATCCAGTGCCAATCTCCTGTGCAGTCCCTCAAGGTTCCTGCGTCCCTGCTACCTTGCACAATATATTCACAAAGCTTCTGTACGACCTCCTTGATGGCTTGGGTGTCACTTACACCAACTATGCGGATGACACCCAAGTCCTCATCACCCTAACAGGCTGCTACAACAATGATTCAAAAATATTACACAACATTTATCTTCAGATCCAGGCGTGGATGGCCACCCATGGCGTCTGCTTAAATGACGATAAGACAGAGCTTCTCATCACATGCTCCCACTCGCGACTAAATAAGCTAGACTCACTCTACAAATCCTTCAACATTGATGGAAACCTCATCAAGGTCTCTAGCGAGGTAAAAACACTGGGTATCTACATAGACTCTACCCTCCCTCTTTCCAGACAAGTCAATACTACTGCTTCATCAACGGCATATACCAACAACTTAATCAATGCTTGCAAACCTTACCTATCCAACAAAAGTTGCATCACGCTTGCTAAGCCCTGATCTTATCCAAGCTCGACTGTTGCAACACTCTATATCTAGGCACCAACGAAAGAAACCTCCACAAACTTCAAGTGCTTCAGAACACTGCACTTAGATAAGCCTTAAACATTCCTAGATCTTGCCACGTCTGAGCTATCAGGTGGGACATACACTGGTTACCAGTGCGTGACAGAATTTCATTACGAACACTAGTAATCACTCATAAGTGCCTGGCCAATATAGCCCCAAAATATCTAGCTGACAAATTAACCAGGTACCAATCCACCAGACCTACCAGACCCAATTACTTAAATCGCTTGAACATTCCCCTTTACAAACTACAAAAATCAGGCAGATCCAGCTTCCCCGTCCTAGCAGCCAAGCTATGGAACTCCATGCCCAAAACTCTCAGAGCATAACCAGACTTTTGGTCCTTCAAAAACAGTGCAAAAGACTGGCTCCTCATTCGGCATAACTAACCTTCTTTCCTTTACACACACTACCATTTGTTCAAAGCCTTATCCTTTCCTGTACATTTGTCTAGAATTGCTATGTAACACAAGTCAACTGCTTGATAACTCTGTATCTGCAACTGTTTGTAACATAACCCTGTAACTATGTATTCAAGTCTCAGCGCCTAGATACCCCTGGGTGTGCTCTAGAAATAAACTAAACTAAATAATCTTAATAAAATCCTTACTGAGGTTGGAAATACTCCAGTGCTATTGGAGGGGATTGGAAGTTAGTATTGGATGAAACACTAGACAGGTCCAAAGGATTTGACATTTCTGGAGCCAGAGACAGAACTATTTTAAAGGATATTATTGCAAATCATGCCCTTCTTGAACAATTGCGAAAAATCTACCCCTTCTCAAAAGAATATACACATGACGTTCTCAGATGGCACCTGGCTAAGACTAGAATATTTTCTTGCTTCCACCTCTCTAATGGATTTGATTATTTCCAATGATATTCTCCCAATTGGCATATCATACCATGCCCCAGTGGTTTTTGAATTGATCACAAATGTTGTACGTTCTAAAATGTCTAGATGGCTGAAATAATATGTGGCAATTAATGATAACTGCTTGTCAGAGAATACTGAATGGCCAGTCATAAAGGCTATGAATGACACATCAGCTTCAGATGTATTTGAATCAGCCAATAAAACAATGCCAGCAGCACATTATGCCAGCCACATTCAACCAGATGGAATGTTGCCACATTTACCTTTTCCACCCCAGAGCCAGTGTTTGGACACTGGTGGGTCTGTGTGCAATCAGCATTTTTGGGTTCCAATTAATCTTTTTGGGGTACTCTCTCTGAGCCTGCCATTCTTCACCCCCAACCTCGTGCCCCAAACTCCCAAATCCTGTACTCGCTTGGAACTCCCTCAGCTCCTTTTGCACCTGCAAATCAACTTACCTGCCTATTATGCCTTGCCAGTGGAAATGTGAATATATTGCCATTCAAGACCTGAATATCCAGGGCCTTAACAGCATGTCATCCGAGGCCCATACATGAGGAATATTTGGTATGAGTACCGACAAGAATCTGTTCTTGTAACATAATTTGCAGTGAAGTGTTCAGCCCCCTGGTATCCTGCAGATCTATAGGGATCTCTCAGTCTAAGTCATCTCTGTTGACCTCACCAAAGTTTTCCTGAACTCTGGAATAATGTACTTCCCAGTATCCTGTACCATACCATTCATCCCACCCCCAACAAGATGTTGACTCCCTTCAGGACTCCAAGCAGGGCATCTCCACCTGGAAGCCCCCTTCAAGATCTCCATTATCCTCCCAGCGCTGCAGTCCATGCCATGCTCTCCTCTTGAGGTGTGCTTACCGTGCTCTTGAATCCACGGAGTGGAGGAGGTCTCTCTGGTGAACCACAGCCTCATGCTGCAAAGCTGTAGTGTCTGGAGTCAAAATGGCATCATCGCCACAGAGCTCTGTGGTGCAGGCTCTCCAGATCTGTGCTGTTCCGAAAGCATGATTGGAGCTCCACAAGTTGCTGACACATTTTAGTGAATATGGACAGCATTATGCTCACCCCTTAGCGCCACTGATGGATCACTGACTTCTGGAGCTGGCTGTGCCATAACCACTGACCTGACTGGGAGTTCCTTGGTGGAAGAATCGGATTTCTTTTTCTCTGAGCACATGTTCTTGGTTGACATAGAAGCACTGCTGGAATGTAACCTCTTCCAGAGCTGTTTTTCCATGGAACTGATGGAAAGGCTCCGACTGAAGTTTCTCCCCTGCAAGTGCTCTGCGTACGCCTGTTCTATTCCTGATTTGTGTGATATCATCTATATAGAATCAGGACTGTGCACATTGTTGACATTTCTTAAGTTTAGCAATACTGATATTGTGTTACCTATTAAGACCCTAGCCGGAAGAACACCCTGACCCTGCAGAGTGTTCTATCCCTAGGTTGAGAGTGGTGCATCGCCTATCTAAGACAGAGGATAGACAAAAAAGAACTGGTCCTAAATCTACAATGAGTAATGGGTCAGTATTTCCAAGATGTTATATGGGCTGTCCCATGTAAGAGCATGAAAAATAATAATTGATGGGAATGCTGCAGGGAGCACATGACGGGGGATTTCCAATTCGTTATCCACCCTCCACAGTGTGTGCTATCCCCACTCATCTGTAAGCTTGCATAATGCAAGTATACATTCACAATGGATAGAAATATCAAGCAAATGAAACTATCAAAGAAGTTTCTGTATTCCTGATGTCTCGTGTGTTTACATAACTTTACTTTCTTATCAAAAGACATCTTTTGAACTTCATTTCAGGAATCACTCATAAGTCTTAGTATACTGCACGTAAAATGCCATTATTGTATCATATAGATCCTAGGCATTAAAGGTTGATTATTCTCAACATGTGTCTCCTATTTGTTAGAGGCATCCATGAGGTATAGGGTCGACCGGTTTCAATGATATATCTTGTTCAAATCAACTTCGTCAGGACCAATTTCTTATCTTGTATATAGCCCCTGCGACACTTCAGGAGAAGTTGATGAAGACCACCTTGCTACCAAGACATGAAAGGCCTGTGTATCCTCGAGTGCTGGGACGTAGTATAGAGGAGGAGCCAAGTACCCCCTCTCCAACTGCCCCTCCTAGATTATCTGAAAAATATGAACCAAAGTATGTGACGTATACTGAACAATTAAACCAGCAAAGAGAAGAGCGTGGACTCTGTGTAGTACCCATAAGAATACCTATACCTAAGAGAATATGGGAGGTAAAGTACCCATTGAGGAAACCATACCTGCATACAAAACAATATGATGGACATTTGAACGAGATTCCTGAAGAAACAGAGAAACTAAATGGCAAAGATGAATGGTGACGTCCTACAAAATTGAATCAACACCCATATAGAAAGATAACCAGACCAGACAGGCAGATGATTTGTAAAACACAAAGTACCACCAAGGATAAGTGACATCTTGGGATCAAGATGAAGAGATTTAGGCCACAGACCTGATGAAGATACTTAGTTTCAACGTGTACAGATGCAAGAAAACATAAGCAGCAAAGCAATCATGAAGCTAGCCACAAGCTTTTGAATAGTCAGACCGCGGCAAGTGCCTATATATATATATATATATATATATATATATATATATATATATATATATATATATATATATATATATATATATATATATAGAAAGTAAAAGGTGGATGTTTCCACTACGCACATAAGCAGTACTGAACAAAGCAAGAAGAACTAATTTCAGTGTCGCAGTTAAGAAAAGCAATTGAATTAAACAGAATAAAAGTTCAGCTAAGGAGTTCACTGAGCTAAAAAAGCCACGGTTTTATCAAACTGGAATTGGCTGACATAAGATACAATTAACGTGAAAGAACAGAAGCTCCTGTTCAGAGAGGTCAAGCAAAAACAAAAGACGTCAGAGGACTAAGGAAGAATAAAATCAAAAGCTTGATTTCATGGTGTCCAGTCACATGGTAAAGGGAAGTTGGACGAACGAGATGATCACACCTACGCATGAAGGCCGGCTGGTGCCCATACACCTTAAAAATGTGCAGAGAATAGTATAGACTCAAGGCCAACTTCAAAGCACTCATTGACACTGGACCATTGTGGTGATGATGGATGATATGCTAATTGGTGGCAAGCTGGTGCTAAGTCGAGCTCACCCGCACCTGGTTGTTCAGTCTGCTTGCTGCTAGGCGTAGGTGGAAAAGTACTGACAGTGGTTAGGAGCTAAGCAATTGTAGGGGACCACGTAGTTGGGGGGGGTCCTATAGCTTGTGTAGCCAATGGAACGTCATACATTTAGTGATGTTCATAGTGGCCATTTTAAGGGGAGGGTTAGTTGCCCCACCTGATAATTATCCTACCACCTTCTTTTGTTACTCCATACAGATATAGAGCTTATACTTAGAGCTTATACTTAGAACTTCACTAAGACCCAATCACACCCCCGTTAGGTTTGTGTAGTTTGCCACGTAGGAAGACGTTGGTAATGATGCAGGTCAAAATGTCAATGATGACCAGTTATGGGTATAAGAGCCCAGTTCTTTTATGAATTAAATAGAGTCAGATAATCGAGCGATTGCAGATGTTCGTTGTACTCCCCGTTTTAGATGCTTGATATTAAAACAGACGAACTTCGACAAGCTATTTCTGTCATCTTGATTATTGATGTATGAATAAAATCTGCATCCCCATTCATCTCCTAGGTATTGCTAGTCATCTTAAAGGGCTGTCTGAGAGAACACCCAGCTCAGTAGGGGTCAGCCCCTGGCAGGCCTCCATTTTTACTATTTTATCACCTCCGTATATAACACATGTAGCGGTCACGGGAGTCAGTGATGGATATTGTTGGATGCCACATGCCAGGGACCGTAAAACCTGAAAGCTTCTTGCTCATTTGGGGGGAAATTGTTTTGAAAAAAACTTGTGTGACTCTTGGAGGCTCTGAGGGTTTTCTCAAGTCCAGCAACCCATGGAGTCGGAAAAGGAAATGTTGGGCTGAGAGGAGGAGGAGGGGTCGGGAACACTAATACCTTGAACACTATCACTTCTGTTGGAGGCCGCAAGAATGATCTTGCAGTCCTGTGCTTAAGGGTGATGCCACCTGGTGCCTTTCAAATGTGATTCAACATGTGCGTAGGCCTCAGACCACAGGCTGGATATTTCAAAGTTAAGGAATCTGCAGAGGAGATAGTATCCTTTAGAATAACTGATTTAATCCACCACTGACACCGGTTAAACACACTTACCCATAGCCAAATCCCATAGTCCTTCCCTTCCCGGATTAGCAGTTTCAGTAAAATGCTCCAAAATCTATAGTTTCAGGGAATATACATGCATTACTTTACCTGAAAGATGCTGTCAAAGCAATTCCACAGAATGTCTTGATGTGTCGGGGGCAAGGTTTTGAGCCACGCTTTTAAGATTGGCCTCCAGTCCAGTACTGAGGAGCTCATGAAGACCATACCATTTCGAGAGACAGTTGCCGGGGATGCATTGTCAATGTTGTGTGGTTCAAACACAACCTTGCAGTTTGGTGCCATCGGGATACGATCCCCATTGGCTAAGGTCAGTGTTTTGTTGTCATCAAGAACAGAGTTCAGATTCTCAATCCAAATTGCATCCACGGGACCATCCAATACTATCCAGATATGTTCTCCCTAAAATCAATATGAAGGAAACAGAAGGAAAGCTTGTTGACTCAGGCAGTCTTCAGTATAAAGACATAACAGCTATTTGTTGCAAAGTACTATTCAGGCGAAAGCACATCTACTTAAATCATGTATGGAAAATGCACATACATAATGTTGCTTTAATTATTTGATCTTATGAAGTGCATGGATCAAGAAAAAAGTAATGGAAAATAAAAGGCAAAAATGAATAATTAAACTTTAGTATCTCAAAATAACACAGGTTATGACACAGGGTAGGAAGAGAGGAGATGGAGGTGGTGGTTGAAAGCCTTATGTTATCTACTGCCCTAGTGAAAGATTAATCATCTGGGCTTCTTATTTGAAGAGTTTTATGATACATTCAAGCATACAATTCCAGGAACTTACACTATATTTTCAGAAATTCAGATTTAGTTTAGCAAGATACACAAGTCTCTTGGAATTCCGAAATAGGATTCATCATTCTACCGTCTGTTATTAAGTCCCATGCTTTCAGCTAGAGGATTGGACTGAGGTGGTCATGGGGGCCTGAGACCATCACCATTTACATGATGTGTGCTCCAGAGGATGAACATGGGTATGCCTGCCTTTTTTGCCACACTTGCTTAGCAAGTAAGGGAAAACTCTGGCCTGTGAGGTTGAGACATCTTCTCCCTGCATGGGAGGCATCCAATCCGGACATCCTGATATGATCAAATTCAATGTTAAGGCTTTGTTCAAATGAAACAAATAATGAACAAGGGTTAAGCATTCAAGCCCAAAAGGACCAAGCATACACTCTCCTAGGTGTCCCCAGTATGCTAATAAGAGAGACTGTTCCGTGCAGTTGTCACTGAGCATCACTGTTGGAACCAGAGGCTCCTGCGAACCCCAAAAGCCAGCTTTGACAAGTGCCTGCATCAGTGAAGAACTCTTGCATACCGGTCAAATCTAGTGAGGAACATCTGGAAATGTAGCATCTTGGTGACTGCAATCGATCTTGAGGACAATCCGAGATGGCCCCTCACATGCAATGGACTGCCGGTCTGCCTGCAAATCCGCCTTTCAACTCCATGCAGCTGGAGCAATCGTAAACCCTTGGCGAGTGAGCCAGCCATAGGCCTCTCTCCTGCACCTTCCCAGCTGAAACCATTCAAACAATTAGCAACCACATGAGCAAGGTCGTAAGAGTATAGAAAGGGAAACAAAGTTAAGAGGTGTGTGAGTCAGAGGCATGATTAGTGTATACTGCATTTCAAAGTGGTGAGGAGGAGAGGAGGAGAACGGAGCAGGTCAGAGGATGGGGGTTGAAGAAAGAGGAGGGGGGAAAACAGAGGAAAAGGAGTGGTGACAAAGGCAAAGAGGAGTGTTCAGGAGGAGGAGGAAAGAGAAAGACAGTAAAGGTGGAGCAGATGGGACCAAGAATGGAGGGAATAGTACAGAGAGGATACAACTGGTGCAGAGAGGAGAAGTGGTACAAAGGAGCTATGAGAAGGAGGAAGACCGAACAATGGAGGGGAAGAGTGGAACCAAGGAAGAGGAGGAGGTGGTGGACAGGGATATTAAACAGGATTAGCGAAAGAGGCTCACAAGGACGTTGAACACTATTGTAACAGCCAGAAGACCAGGAACAGCCCAGGAAACATGGGACTCAAAACGAACATCGAACACATAAACCCGGAGGAGGGGTCCACGGGAAGCACTGTGGTAGACGCCAGGGAAATAAAACAGGAGCCTGAAGAAATGGCCCGGACAGAGGAGGAGGGGGCCACAGGAGGAAGCCAGTCCTCGTGGTCGGAGGCAGACATAGGAGCCAACCGCAATGTGTGTTATCTGGGTTCGGGTAATAGCGACCCGAAATTAGGGCGGGTTGCAATACCAAGGTGGAGGACTAACTCCTGCACTGGCTGCGTGTTACATCTGAGCCGAGGAGACCGCGGCACGAACACTCAGCCAGAACGAGTGACAGGGGAGAGAAGAGCGAGGCTGTGCGGCTTCGTGTTTGGGGCCAAAATCCTGGGAGACGGCAAAGACAAACAGGATCAGAGCTTGCTTTCCCCACAAAACACAGAATACAGAAGTGTTATTGGGCCAAGATGCCACAAACGGGGGACGAAGCAAAGAGGTTCAAAAGGACCATATGAGCTGCTGCTCGAAAGAAGGCTGAAAGATGCCGAGAGGAGATACGATAAAAGTAATTTCACCTTACCTTACCAACGGTGGGGAACTCTGAAACCCGATCTTCACCTCACGGCAGATGGCAGGGAGGCATCATGGCGACTGGTAGCACAGAAGGAAGGGGGCGGGGCTTGGGAGGGTTTTTCAAGCCTCAGGGCTGAGGAGGGACCTGATTGGTTCAAGAGTGTCCAGCCCCTATATAAGTCCAAGAGAGAAGGACTGACGGGAAGTTCTCTTTCTTCTTGCAAAATCGATTTGGAAGCGAGGAAGCCACAAGCTCATATCAATGGGCTTATGAGGATTAACCCTAGGATGTCCAAGAACGCATATTAGACCTGACGTTCGAGAGGGGGACCTCTTCCACTCCACCACGGAACAGCTCGCATGCGGCCAAGTCTTTCTCCATCTTGACAAAGACCACGCCCAAATCATACACCCAGTCACAGCAGCGCTCCGACAAGGGGCGTACAGAGGGTTCCACGGCTTCCAGGAACGCAGGTCCAGGCAGCACGACCGCTCGCCTACTCCAAATCTGCGCAAGCAACAAAAAGGGGATGAGAGGGGAGTAAGGGCTTTTTCCAATCCCCCTCCTTTGCAACAGCCTCTGAGGGAAAGAAGGCATGACACGCCCCTCCGAGTCCACCTGTCTCCAGTGGGGGGCAGGCTTGCTCTCCATTCACAGTTCTGGTGCCAGAATTTCACTGACCCCTGGATCCTCTATGTAGTATCTACGGGGTACCTCCTACCCATCCCAGCCTCTCGTCCCTCATCCCCTCAAGTTGGAACAGCAACTCTTCTGACGGAGATCCGGGCACTCGTAGAGAGCCAGGCCATGGAGGAAGTCCCAGCCTCCCAGCAAGGCTTGGGGTTTTACTCCAGGATTTTCGCCAGGAAACATGGGACTCAAAACGAACATCGAACACATAAACCCGGAGGAGGGTCCACGGGAAGCACTGTGGTAGACGCCAGGGAAATAAAACAGGAGCCTGAAGAAATGGCCCGGACAGAGGAGGAGGGGGCCACAGGAGGAAGCCAGTCCTCGTGGTCGGAGGCAGACATAGGAGCCAACCGCGATATGTGTTATCTGGGTTTGGGTAATAGCGACCCGAAATCAGGGCGGGTTGCAATACCAAGGTGGAGGACTAACTCCTGCACTGGCTGCGTGTTACATCTGAGCCGAGGAGACCGCGGCACGAACACTCAGCCAGAATTTTTTAATATTATTACATTTGTTACTTGCCCAGACCCGAGGGTATCACGGCGAAAATACAGGTGAGTTGTCACAATTTATACAGTGTTGTAGTACAGTCATAGCAAAAATTTTTAAACTAAGGTTACAACAAGCATGTAGTCAAATTATTTATACCAAGGTACGTTTAGACAGGTAGCCACTCTCAATTTGTTTCAGCACTACTTGCAGTTCTGAGGGCGACCCCTAGCTGTATAGCTGTGGGACTCAAGCGATTAATATTTATTGAATAACCAAGTTTTCAGGGCTTTTTTGAATCTTGGTAGGGAGTCCTCATTTTTCAAGCTAAGGGGTAGTGCATTCCAGTGTGATGGGGCTAGGACTTTGAAGCTATTTCCTCCTGCTATGCTGTATTTGTATTGAGGAACTTCTAGGAGGGCCAGTTTGTTAGATCTCAGTGACTTACAGGAGATTTTTTTCTTAATGGAGTTGTTGAGATAGCTAGGCGCTTTGTTGGTGATACATTTGTATACGATACTAAGGGTTTTGAATATGATTCTTGCTTCAATTGGCAGCCAGTGGTTTTCTCTTCTAATGCTGGATATGTGTTCAGATGTCTTTAATCCTAGTGCTGCTCTAAGGGCTTTGTTCTGTAATAATTGGATTTTGTTTAAATTGGTTATGGAAGTTCCTAGAAAGAGGATGTTACAATAATCCAATTTCGTTAAAATCAGAGCTCTGGCCAATGTGATACAATTTGAGGGGGTAAGAAATTGGCAGCTGAGAGTGCGATAAGTTTTTTGTATAGGCTGTGGACGAGGAGAGGGCTGCTATTTGTTTGTGCATAGAAAGGTTGGCATCTATGTAGACACCAAGCGTTTTAACTTGTTTAAGTACTGGAATCAGTGTACCATCAATGTTAATATGAGAGTAGTCCGGGTGGAGGGTGCTTATTTTATTTTGGGAGCCCACAATGAGGACCTCAGTTTTCTCATCGTTAAGGCAGAGGCTGTTGAGGGCCATCCAGTTTTGGATTATAGAATATACTTTGTTTATGGTGACGGTGTCTTGGGTGTAGTCGCCTGTAATGGGAATGAGGATCTGGGTGTCATCTGCAAAATTGGTGTAGATGACACCCATATCGTCTGAGGCCGAGAATAGGAGTTCAGTATATGCATTGTAGAGGGTGGGAGAGAGGCAGGATCCCTGGGGGACTCCTATGGGTACTATAATGGGGTCCGCTGTAAATTTCCGATGGCAACTCTGGATGTCCGGTCAGTTAGAAAGGATTTGATCCATTTTGTGGTGTTCCTGGAGGAATTGAAATCTTTTTTTAGGGTTTCACATAGTTCGTCATGGTCTACCAGGTCGAATGCTGCTGATAGGTCCAGTAGCAGTAGGGTGGCTAATTTTCCTGAGTCTCTAATGGTGTCCAGTTGGATTTTCAGATCCAGGAGGGCTGTCTCGGTGCTATGGTTAGGTCTAAAGCCTGATTGTCTGGCTCCTAGCAGGTTATTTTGTTTGAGGTGGGATTGCATTTGGTTATAGGCTTTGGCCTTACGAAGATGCAAGGATGCATTGGAATAAAGCTTTTTCCCGTATGCCTCCAAGATCTTCTCTCATTGCCTAGCAGCGTTGCAGAGGAGGAGGCGGAGGACGACTGCGGCTTAGAGTATAGTGATGCCGCAGCGATCAACTAGGAGTGTGGCGGAGAAAGGGCTGATAGCAAGAGTGTATCCCCCTCCAACTGCCTGTTCTTGGTGTCCAGGCATTGATTGACCGTCTGGGCCAAGTGGGGCTTGAGCCAACCCTTTTTTGCCAGGGAGACTACATCAGTCTGCAGTGGAATTCCCGTGTTGCTCGACTTGGGTTGAGGTAGGCCTAGGTACTCTGCTAGCCCTGCAAGACATTCGTGGAAGGCCTTAGCTGACTCATCCATATCCTGTGAGTCAGGAGGATCCTGCGTTGGTGGAGGAGCAGGGACTGGGGTACAGGGACCGGAGCCGGAGGCTGCGCAGGAGGCTGGCACGGACTTGTCTGAGGAATCGGCTGGGGGGCCGGCGGTAGGGGGTGCTGGAAGCCCTGATGGCACCCCTGAGGACAACCCCCATCCGAGAGGACTTCATGAGCCAGAGGAACCTCTCAAAGAACCTGTCTTCACAGGCCGGAGGAGTGGTAGGGGATACATATGGGGTAGCAGGAGGCTGCTGGAGCCGCTGCATACCCTGGCCATACGGATGCAGTGGGACCCTGCCCTGCGCAAATGAAGGATAGGCTGTAGGCCATGTACCTGAATTAGGCCAGTCCCACCTTGACACTCGTTCCTCGTCAAACTCACGGAATGGCGCCGTACGGGTGCTGATGTCTGGCACAGCAGACAATTTGTTGAGCTGCCTGCCACGTGCCGGAGCCGTACTGCTCGGCTCGCTGGGCCCAGCCTCCTCCAGGACTCTTGAGTGTGGATCGCAAGGCCTGCCCTGCTCCTCGGGTCTAGACCTGGTAGGTGCGACACCCTCGACCCGAGGGCTGGTAGAGCTGCGTTTAGGCGCCCCCTCAGACATATTGCCGGTACTAGGGCGTAGCCTTCGGACATAATGTCGGCACAAGGGCGGAGCCCCTCAGTTGAAGATCTGGTACAAGAACCTTCTTGTCCCTCAGCACTGTCACAGGGAGGATCCGAGGATCCCTCATCCAGTAGGCAGGTAGCTGAAGCATGCTGCTACAAGAACCTGAGCGGTCCCTCCCGTGCGGGCGAGTCCTTGGGAAGGAGTCTCCCTTGCGGGTGCGATGGAAAATAGAGGCCCTACCTAGGTCCTGGATCGATGTTTCACGAAGTCCTTGAGGTCCTCTGGAGGCGACTTCTGGAAGAGCTCCCTCCACCTGGCCAGTCTGTTCTTCAGAGACCTCGATGACAGGGCGTCGCACACTGTACAAGCTTGCCAACCGTGGTCTGGGCCAAGGCAACGTAGGCAGAGGGCATGGGGGTCTGAAGTTGGGAAGAGCCCGTTGCAGGATGAACACCTGCTGAACCCTGTGGAAGTCGACATGCGCCGGGGAGGAGCGTGACGCCTGAGGACTGAGTACCTAAATGATAAAAAGACAAAAAAAAAAACAAAAGAGAAGAAGTATCCGTGCGTGGAATTAAATGGCCGAAGCCAAACCCAGGAGCGCTGGTCAATTTGGCCCGTTCCCGTCGATGTGGAAAAGGGGACTGAGGTGTGGCGCCGGAGGGCAGAGTCAGGGCAGCGCATGGTCCCATGGCTGCACCCCAGCGCGCCTCTAAATTTAAAGGGGAAGAAGGTTTTTTCTGGTGAAAAAGGTTCCGTCTCCCGTCCCTTGGAAGGGACGCCCATGCAGTATGGAGGAAAGGGGATGGTATGTAAGTGTAAGAGAAAATACAAAGAGGTCAGTTGGAGCATGGGGTGTTTGTAGTCTGTTGCAGAGTGGACGGGGCAGTGGTGTAGTCGGAGAAGGTTGTTGAATGCCATGATTCCGAGGCCAGGCAGTGGAAGAATGAGGCATGAAAGAAAAGGAGGGTGGGTGTGGGGCCCAGGAGAAATCCCTGAAGGGCAGAGTGAGTGGCAAGGGACAGAAGAAGGCAGAAAGGTAGGTGCAATGAGTGGGATAAAATGGCTACTGATCGTAACGTGTGGAACGCGGGCTTGGTCTTGCAGTTTACGGGCCAAGTTCTTTACGTCCTGTCTGGCTAATTAACATTCTAAGGCCTCTAATACTTCTTAGCAGCTGGGCCCAGAGGCATGAACAAGGGCAGGCCTAGTACTCAGTGTACAGTACACAATGATATGTGTAAATTATGTTGGGCACAACTATTTATATTAAAAGAACAGACTAGTCTAACCAGGACATGCTATTGAGGGACCACTTGTTTGACAAGCAATATTCACACTTGGCTTGTTTTATACTGGGGGCTTAACATATACTTTACATTTTGGGGGCTAAATGAAATTGCAACTATAGAGTGCAGGACCATCCTCGATGAAGGCCAGGCCTGTAAGTGGCATATGTGATCAGTCAGCTGTGACTGTTCACCAAGAGAGGTATACTAAGGATTAAGGTTATTACTTGTCTTGGTCATGTGATCTGGGCTGTGACTGTGTGGCCGGTTGGAAGGAACCACCTGGCCGAAGGGTCACAGATTTCACTGTATTGTGGAGCAGAAGCTGTGTGCAGCATGGCAGAGAGGATTAATGGCATGTTGGTGAGCAGAGGGGAAATATGGTGAACACAGAGGATGCTGATGGAGAAGAGCCCAAGGAAACATTGATGGTGTGGGGAATTCGACCATCCGCACAGTGGGTGTGTGCTCAGGTGGGCTCTTTTTAAACTTTAAATGAAATTGAATAATGCTAGATCAACCTGCGGAAAATGTGTGGGGCTAATGCGCACTCATTTTCCTATGCTCAGCGCACGACATACACATAGAACTGTGTACTCTGGGTGGACAAAGCCTACAGGCGCCATCCCATATTTAGTTTGAATATGACAGCCAAAAGTACATCAAGGCATCTCAGTAGGGGGAAGGCAAAACCTTCCTCCTGCCATGGCCAGCCTAATTAACTAACAAAGGCTCCATGGATCCGGCCTTTCCGTTGTTAGCTGTTGGTGGCAGCCTTGCATACTAATCAGACTTAATTCAAACAAGCCCACGGGAGGCCTGGTTGCAGGACTAACAAAGGACAGGAAAACCCCAACAACCTTTGATATGCAATGTTTCAACCTGAAGCCAGCTCCCGCCTCTCAGTATCAAGGGCAGTGACCTGTCATGTCTGGAACTATGTATTTACAGTAGTCATCGCCGCATGCGGACTCCATTCAGAATGGACGAGTAAGTGGTTTGGCAGAGACCAAAAGTCTGGTCCCGCTGCAGCTTCAAGGGAGACCTGCCGCTCTAATCAGGTACCACAGAGAGCTCAATTAACTAGAGGCGCTTTGATCCACAACAGACAGGAAGATTTGTGGGACTCAGCATTACATCTTTTCACCCCTTTACCTTTTCTGTTGCAAAACATTCTGGTTATGACCTCATGCATACAGGAGATTGTAGTAGGGACCCAGGATTGGTTCATTAAGGTAGGCTTAGCCTACACCAATCACTGGGGCCCATTTGTCTTTAAAAGAGGGTCAAGTCCCTCTATTTTGGCAGATCATCTGAAGACTTTGCAAGGAGTAACAAGAAGAACTAATTTGGACCCTGGCTGAAGGTCCAGTCTGCCTTACAGCTTCTGCCAGTGAAGGAAGGCCAGAATTTCCAAAGAGGGAAGCAAGATCCCTCCCCTAAACATCTCCCGGGGAACAAAGGGCGATACAGAATCCAGAGGACCCTCTAGCAGCTCCAGAACAGGTACCCAGTCAGCACACTGCATACCCTACTAAGCTCGGCAAGCAAGCTTCCTAGGTTGGAAGTGCCACAGAGTATTTGAACCAACCCAAGGATAAGGCGGTGCCTGCAACACTCCTCAGGTTTGGGACGTCAGCCATAAAGGACGAAACGAGCCCAGTGAAGAAGCTAGGAGGAGCGCATCGTCAAGCATCAACCAGTGTCCACCTTAAATGACATTTTCAAGCCAGTCGAGCCCCTCGAGCTGCAACCGACTACACCAGACTGTTGTCACGCAACACAGTTGCCAACATCATTCGAGGTGCCTCGACCAGTGCTTCAGACCCACCAACCAGCACTGAGATGATTCCTGACCCTGACCCGCTGTGTAGGTCAGCCTGCAGCCGTCCGTCCAGCCCCGCTCACTGAACTGCATGCCTCCTGATACCCACAGCTGTCTCCCGTTTTGAACTTTGTCACAGGAGCTGTAAAGCACCCTGAAACCGACTCAACGCTGTTGAGCACCAAGAACTTCTACAAGCACAAGGTAACATTGTGGTGCTGTCCCCCTGGTACTTCTCTGAAGTCCCCTAGGTACATTTACGATCCCTTTCTCCCTTTGTGTTGAAACCAAATAGCATTGAACTATTGCAATTAATTACTTTACCGACTACCATCCTGTCAGTATCCAGAGTGCATCTCTGTTCCTTCTTGAAAAAGTCTGTCCACTGCATTCCTTTAAAGGGTGGGTTGTATTTTGTAGTGTGCTAGAACCGTCTGTTGAATAATAATAAAGTCGATATTTTTGTACAACCATGACTGGACAGTCTCTTATATCATTGGCTAATAATTGTATTTTTGCTGTGTTGCAATTAACCAACGATCCATGACCTTGCATAGATAAGCCTGCCGTTCGGTCCATGTTACCAAAATTGGACAAGGAGGTATATAATTTGCTTGTGTTTCCAATATGTTCGGATCCCTTCTGGTGTACTAGAGGTGTGAGGATGATTGATGGTTTGGAAACCGATATTTATCCCTGGACAACTGGTGCCCCAGAAATTGATTTGTCACATTGGTGGCAGGCGGTCGGATCTAGTTGGAGGCTTGCTCACAGCTTAGTCACCCAACGATAAAAGTACTGTTTTAAAGCAACGTTTAGACACTGCTAGGTATTTGTAATAATCATGGATCTTGACAGACTGTGAAAGGCATGAGCAAGAATGTCCTGCATGTCCTACGTCAAGAGAGGGGACTTCTCCACAGCACTAAGGTTAATAAACCTGAGTTACTGAGCAGCCTCCAAGCTTGGGTAGAAGCGAGGGCGGTTGGAGAAAAGACCAGGCGACGGGCTAGGCCTGTGTACCCGAACGAAAAAGACCTTCTGGAAGGGGAAATGGAAGGTGACGAAGACAACATGAGCAGGGTTTCTTGCCAACCATCCCGCCGGGGGGGTTGGGGGGGAGGGCAAGCGTGGTTTCTCAACACTCTAGAGTGTCAGTGAGGTTAGGGGCTAGTGCGGCATCCCGCAGGTCCCAGGACCCAGCACACTGTCTAAGTGGCCCCGTAATTGCTCGGCTGTTAATGAAGAAGCAGCTACAAAGTTACTGCTGGAGGAGAGGAGACTAGTGCTAGAGGAAAAGAAACATCGGGACAAGATCACCATATAGCAGGACAGGACCGCCATAGAGCTACGCAAGCGGACGCTTGAAAAGAAGTAAGTCAACAGATCCACCTCTAGCGAAAGCAGTAGTGGCTCAAACCAGAGTGCCCGGGATAAGCCCCCGGCAGCACATCCCCAAAGACTTAGTGCAGGCTTACGAAGTGAAGAAGGATATTTTTGACTGGTTTGAAGCATTCAAGCTGGCTTTTCAGCTACAGGAAGTGGACAAGGAACTGTCGGGTGCAGCTCTGATGAGTCGCTTACCGACACCACAGACTCATGCAATTCTTCAGTTAACTCCAGAGGAAAGGCCCATTTGTGAAGCATGAAGGCAGCCCTCCTCAGGAAGTTCTGTAAAACCCCAGAACAGTATCTCAAGAGCTTCAGAGAGCTTGGAAAGAAAAGTGGGCAGACATTTGAAGCCTTCACACACTTGTCGTTGCAATATCGGAGCGGGTGGGTGGCTGGTAACAAAGTTGACAGATTTAAAGGGATGTACAATTTGATTGCGTGTGAGTATGCATTATGAATTGTGAGGTTGACCTACACCAGCATCTTGTGGACAAGACTATAACAGACCATAGGGAGCTTGCAAGGCTGCCAACAGGTTTGAGAGTACTCAAATCCAGAAAAAGGCTCAGGCGAGCACACCCAAACCAGAAGAGAAATCTTCAGATAAAAAAGTTTTTAAAAAGGATGGGAAGGACAAAGGTCCAACCCAATCTTCTTCGAATTCTGGTCCTCAAAAGCATGAAGGTAAATCCCAAAACTTTAGTTCATCCAGTTGGGCCATTGGAAAGGGGATCCTGCTTGCGAGGGCTTAACCAAGCAAGCCCAAGTGAATGTTGGACAAGAGGTCATCATGAGTGCGGGCCTCCTAGGCCAAGGAGTGGTTGAATGTGGATTGGTTACGCTGAGTAGGAACAGTCCTGGGTCTCCAGGAGAGATCCCACTTCCCAATAATACTCAACTCTATTTAGAACATGTGTATATCAATGGACACAAAACTCCTGGGGTCTAAGACTCTGCCGCTAGCGTCACTGTTGTCACCCAGCAGCATGTACAGCCAGGCCAATATATTGATGGGCCCGATTTTCCGTCAAACCCACTGAGGCTACAGAGTAAGTGCCCCTTGGCCATAGTAGAGTTCAGCTGGTGAGGTGAAACGGCCCAGCGCCATGTAGCTGTGAAAGACTGCATCCCTGTACCATGTCTGTTGGGTAATGATCTTCTTGATTCTGAGATAGTCGCAGCAGCTACCCGGTCGAGGGCAAAAGAGATTGCCAGATTTAACACTCTCAGAACCTTAGGACCCAATGTGCTTCCAGAGGGCTTGTTGGAAGAACCTGCATGGCCTGTAGCCCCTAGTCCAGTTCTACAGACTGCTGAGTCACCTACTCCTGCGGGAGATGGGCCAGTGGCCACTGAGGACCCTACTTTGGTGGCAGGGGACTCCGTGACTTCAAAGTTGCTTGGCACATCTCAGGGACCTGAGGTGGGGGACCAGTTAGGTGCAGCTCTGAAGGGCCTGCCCAAGATGAATGAGTTAGTCTGATCTGGGCACCAGCTGATGCAGATTTCTTCAGAGACCAGAAAGAGTGTCCCCACTCTGGCGGGTCTGTGAAAGCAGGCAGTGGAGCAGGCTAAGGGTAAGGCCACTGGACTGATCAAAGTATACTGGGAGGTTGGACTCCAATACAGTGAGCCAAAAGACTCTGAGGGAAAGGGCACCAGCAGTTTGGCGCTTTAGCAGTGGCACAGAAAGTTCCTTTTGTATTTGACTCACCAAATTCCTTTAGCAGGTCACTTGGGAGTGACTAGGACATTGGATCGGTCGTCTGTGCACTTATACTGGCCGCAGTTTGGCGTAAAGTTTAAGGAATTTGTGTGGTCCTGCCCAACCTGTCAAGCTTCAGGCAAGTCAGGTGGTGCCACAAAGGCCCTCTTGAAAGGCCACCCAACCATGGATAGTGGAATTAAGAGAATAGGCATGGATATTGTGGGTCCTTTGAATCCTCAAACAAGCTCAGGGAATAGATACATCTTGGTGGTGGTAGACCACGCCCCAAGCTACCCCGAGGCTGTCCCTCTGAGGAGCATCAAAGCCCCTGTGGTTGCAAAGGCTCTGAATGGGATATTCTCCCATGTTGGATTACCCAATGAAGTCGTTTCTGACGGGACCAAACTTCATATCAGCATATATGAAGGCTACGTGGGAAGAGTGTGGAGTCACCTACCAGTTCTCTACATCCTTCCACCCACAAACAAATGGGCTTGTTGGGCGGTTCAACAAGACCACGAAAGGCATGAAAGGTGGCTTGAAACAGCACCTGAGGAGAAAATTGAATATTCTCCTGCCATGCCTTCTGTTCGCATACAGGGAGGTGCTACAGAACAGAGTAGGACTTAGCCCCTTGGAGCTTCTGTTTGGACACCCTGAACGAGGACCCCCCCAGTCTAGTGAACAAGGGATGGGAGGGCAACCCCTCGTCCCCTACACGAGATGTGGTGGACTATGTACTTGGCCTTCGGTCTAGAATGGCAAAGTACATGGAACAGTCAATGTGAAACGTAAAGGCCAGTCAGAAGCTGATGAAGCACTGGCACGACCAGAAGGCCAGCGTGACAAGTCTAATCTTCAGGCCAGTGGGTGTGGATTATGGAGCCTGTCAAACCCAGTGCCCTTCAGGACAAGTGAACTGGGTCTTACTGTGTGCTGGAAAAAGTCAGTTTGGAGAATTATCTCATTGACGTGGAAGGACCTAAACAGATGTGCAGGGTCTTTCTAGTAAACCGGCTAAGACCCCATTATAGCCGGGATGACTTAGTCATGGCATTAGTGACTGATGGAGACCGAGGAGATCAATCCCCCCCCAGACCTCCTGCACATTAAAGCCAGAAATGTGTCAGTTGAAAGTGTCAACCTTGCAATGGACCCGTCAGAACAACAACTGTCAGACTGTCGCGGTTTACTGGGACTGTTTGCCGGTCTGTTTTCAATGACTCCAGGTCACGCAGATTAGTGTCCCCATGATGTGGACACAGGAGACAGTAAGACGGTGAAGAGTAGGATTAAACGGATGTTCGATAAGGTCAGGGACACCATCAAGGAGGAAGTTTGCAACATGCTGTCCCTAGGGATGATAGAACCATCCCACAGCCCCAGGGCTAGTCCAGTGGTACTGTTCCCCAAAAAGACCAATGGTGGGAAGACAAGTTCACTTTTGTGTGGAATAAAGAGGGCTCAATTCTGTCACAAAGACAGATGCTCACCCCATTCCTCGGGCAGATGAGCTCATTGACAAGCGCGGTGCTGCCAAGTACACAAGTACATTGGACCGCATGGCTGGTTATTGGCAGAGGTCGACTTGACAGATGGAGTGACAGAGGTCAGCATTCTCAAACCCGGAAGGACATTATCAGTTCACTGTGATGCCCTTTAAATTGAAGAATGACCCTGACACTTTTCAGCGGATGGTTAACCAGGTTTTGACTGGTCTGGAAAACCTCAGTGTCGCCTATTTAGATGACATTGCAGTCTTCAGCCGCACCTGGGAGGCTCACTTATCCCACCTGAAACAAGTGCTTCAGGCACTGCAGAATGCATGTCTGCCTATCAAGGACACCAAGTGCCAGATATGGAAGCAAAAGGTACAGGCTGTGAAGGATTGGGATATTGCCACCACAGAGATGCAGGTGAGAGCCTTTCTAGGTCTCACTGGGTACTACTGGTCATTCATCAAGGGGTATGGGACCACTGATGCCCTTGAATGATTTAACTTCCAAAAAAATGCTGACGATGGTAACTTGGACCCAGTCTGTCAAACCACCTTCCAGGATTTAAAGGATGGACTATGCGGTCCCCAGTTCTGAAATAGCCAGACTATGGTCAGGAGTTTCTTATTTTAGAAAGACGCCTGTGATTTTGGGAGTGGAGCAGTGTTAGCGCAGCTGAACTCTCAAGGGGTAGAGCAGCCTGTCACCTACATTAGCAGGCCATTGACAAAAAGGGAAAGGGACTGGGCAGTCGTTTAAAAAAAGGCTTACGAAGTCGTGTGGGCTGTAAAAAAGCTGAAACCCTACATCTTTGGGTCTCACTTTACCAGACAGACCACCAGCGTCTTTGATGATTAATGGCTATGCAAGGGGAGAACCCTAAGCATTTGCATTGGGCCATATCCGTACAGGGATCAGATATGGACAACCAGCACAAGCCAGGCATCCAGCAGGGAAATGCAGATGGCCTCAGCCTGTACTTTCGCCTTGATGATGAAACAGACCCTCAAGTAGGGTGGTAGTTCACATTTTGAGGCTGAAGGGTATGCGAGGAATTCGACCATCCGCACGGTGGGTGGGCGCTCACCTGTGCTTTATTGAAATTTTAAATGAAATTGAATGATGGTAGATAGGTCTATGTGTATGTCGTGCGGTGAGCATCAGAAAATGTTTGCACATTAGCCTGTCTACTCTTGGTGGTCACAGTCTAAAGATACCCCCTGCGCCCCCAATCATATTTAGTTGGAATATGACAGCCAAGAGAACATCAAGGCATCTCAGAAGGGGGAAGGCAAATCCTTCCTCCTGCCATGGCCAGCCTAATTAAATAACAAAGGCTCCATGGATCAGCCCTTTCCTTTGTTAGCTGCTTGTGGCGGCCTTAGATACTAATCAGAGGTAATTCAAACAGGCCCCCGGGAGGTCTGGGCCCAGAACTAACCAAGAACAGGAAAACCCCAACACCTTTGATATGCACTGTGTCAACCTGAAGCCAGCTCCCGCCACTCAGTATCAAGGACAGTGACCTGTCATGTCTGGAACTATGCATTTACAGTAGTCATTCCCACAGGGGGGCACCATTCAGAAGGTACGAGTATGTGGTTTGGTGGAGACCAAGGAAGTTGATTCATCACAGATGGCTAATCAGAGTGGTGAGAGCCTGGAACGTATGTTACTGTAGCTAAAATCCTGCCTTTGTGAAGAGATGGCGCCAGATATTGAACAAGTGTTCGTTAGATTTGATATTGCTGACAATTGAGGAGCTAGCCCAAAATCTAACGTCCCTAGATACGGAGATCGACAACATTAAAGCAAGCCTTAGCAAAAGAGCAACAGCAGAACAACTGCAATCAATTCTGGAAGACACAAACGCTAAACTGGAAAAGTATAAACAGGAGTTGGAGACGAAGAAAGTACAGAAATTTAGAAGGGGCACTGAAGACTATAAATTAGATATAGTCTATACTTGGCAAGAATATCATGGTCAAAGACCAAAGCGACCTTTCCAACCAGTAAACCGAGCAAACCTAATCCTAACCAGGAAACTGCATCATCTGAAGCCTCTAGCACTGAGTTGGAGGAGAGGGTCACAGTCACTCAAACGGAAGAGGTACAGGCTCAAGACACAGAGGAAGCAAGTGGATCAACAACACCTTTTTTAGAAAAGGGCCCACCAGAAGGGGACAGAAGAAAAAATCCACAAAGAAAGAAACCAGTGGTAAAGAAGACCTAGTAGTCAACATCAGCTCCTACCAACTCACACGACTTGAGTTGGATGTACTGAAGAAAGGACTGTCATTTGTTCCTACGTCCAACAGCAATCTCTTAAAAGAGAAGATTGATTTCTTCAAACTTATGAGGAAACTGAAGCTTAAAACCTTTTTTGACACTGTCGCAACAGAATCAGAGACAGAGGAAACAGAATTCTTGGAACGTTGCCCTAAGAGCACTTTTAACCCCCCTCTACAGAACCACGTGTTATCTGTCTTCGAGAAATCAGTTTTGGAAGACTTCAAGAAGATCCGTTTTGAACATAAGGGACGAGGGAACTTTACAAACCGTGAGAAACAAACACTCAAGAGTCTATTGGATAACGAGGAGATTATCTTTAAGCAAGCGGACAAGGGGGGTGCATTAGTCCTTATGGACAAAAAGGATTACTTAGACAAAGTACTGCGACAACTTATGGATATTGATACATATATGGAACTACCCAACAACCCGACAGAACAAATACGTACCCTGATCCATGAAGTCCTTGATGAAGCATTATCCAGAGAAGTCATATCGGAAAAGACCAGGAGATTTTTTGCGAACTAACATCCGATCACTCCGGTTCTGTACATTTTGACAAAGATTCATGAAATGTTGATCAAACCCCCAGGCCGACCAATCATAGCAGCAACACAGAACTTGCTTGAACCTCTAGCACAATACCTGGAAAAAGTGCTACAACCCCTGGTCCAGGAGACAGACGTATATAAAAGACACTATGCATTTCCTTCAGAAGCTAAGATCAACGGAGTTTGTGGTAGGAAGGGATAACCTCTTCACCATGGACGTGACCTCACTGTATACTAATATTGTCCATGAATCTGGTTTGGAAGCAATAGAATGGCTATTGTTAAGAACCCAAAGGTGTCAGGGAGACAGACTATTTGTGCTTACCGTACTAAAACTGGTCCTCATGAATAATTTTCTTAAATTTCAAGACCAATACTTCCTACAAATATCGGGCACGAGTATGGGAGCCGCCATTGCCCCCACCTATGCAAATGCATATATGTTCTATTTGGAGCATGAGCACATCCTCTCCTCACCGCCTTGGGTGAGACATCTTTCCATGTACGTCCGATATATTGACGACGTGTTCGGAATCTGGACAGGTCCCACAGATGAATTGCAGGAATTCTTTGGGATGATGTACCTTATGCATCCCAGGATCAGATTTACCACTGAAACCAGTACCACATCTGTAAACTTTCTGGATGTTGAGATCTATGTTCAGGGCAATTCCCCGCCAACTAAGATTTACACTAAACCTACGGATAAAAACAGCTTATTACTAGCAATGAGCTTTCATCCCAGACGTACGGTGGACAGTGTACCTCTGAGTCAATTCTTACGGTACAGATGTAATATCTCAGACAATGAGGAATACAGAAATCAATCCAAGATCCTTCGATGCAAATTCAAGGACCGAGGTTATAAACAGGACTTGATAGCAAGCACTGCAAACAGAGAGGAACTGCTAGAGAGAGACTCTCTCCTGGTACCTAAACCAGTGAAACACCAGGAAACTTTGGTGTATGTAACAACCCACTCTGTCCAGAGCCCCATTTTCAAGAGGATCATTAAGAAATACTGGCCGATGTTACAAATGGACCCCCAACTCCAGCCACTCTTTCGCCAGCTACCTACATTTGCATACCACAAAACAAGTCTTTACGCAACAGTTTGATCAAAGAGAAATTGGAACAACTAAGAGAGAGGATACGCAGAAGTTCAAGGGCACACAACCATGCAACAACTGTCAGCAGTGTAAACAATATTCTACAGGGGAACAGTATACCACATCCTCATTCTGGCAAACCTCTACTACTGAGACATTCGGCCACGTGTGATTCAACTAACGTGGTCTACGCATTGAAATGCCCTTGTGGCTTATATTATGTAGGGATCACCACAAGAAAAGCCAAGACGCGCTGGACCGAGCACAAGTCCAATATTCGGACAGGTAATAATCAGCAGTAGCAATGCGCTGCATTGAAAATAGACACACGATAGCCCAACTGAAGTGCGTCATTCTAGAACAGGTCAAACAAGGCCCCAGGGGCAGGGATCTGCACAGGAAACTTTTACAGAGGGAAGTGTTGTGGATAGACTTGCTTGGCTCCATACACCCAAGAGGCATGAATACTGAAATGGATCGAATGTGTTTTGTATAATTGTTTGTCACCCAATTGATTGAATGTAATTGATGGAATACCCCTTGACATTACACAACGGTCAGGTCTATGTTAGCGGTGTTTGGTGGTACTGTAATATGATTGTATCATCACTTATAACACCCCTCCACTATGAATGTATGTTTTTGACAATTCAGTTATTACCTTCCGATGTTATTCATGTCTGAGATTCGTACACTGTCCTCTTTGCCATCCCCCTAGGAACTCGTATACTTTTCATGAATTGGGTTAGGGGTTCTTGGGGCACCCGACTGGACTTTGTTCCGGGAGAGATGCTCCTCCCACTTTCCCATTACTTCTCAGGAGGTATGGATTGGCATTTTACACTCCTTCCGCCCCAAGGACCTTTACATATGCCACTTCTGCAGACTATCATTCTTCTCCTTTTGTTTTACAGCGCCCTCCTGGGCACTAGGAATTATCTCCTTTATCCTCGGATTCGGGACACACGTATCAGTCCCCATCATCTCACAGCCCTTTCCGGGCTCTCTCCTAACATGCAACGGTCCCGTACATCTCGGTGTTCGGAAACGAGGGCAGTGTTGCCTCAGCAACGCATCCTCGTATTGCCCACACCAAGATGGCCACCGCCGTCTGGAAGATGCCACGCGCATGCGCTGGTGTCCTTGGCAACACATTTACTCCTGAGGGTGCGATCGAGCAGCGATCGGGACCCTACTCTGTATCGGGCACTTGCACTGAGCAGAAGGTGAGTTAGCGCACTGCTGACACTATGTGGTTTGACTCGTCTCGCCTTAGATATCATAGGGCTCACGTACTTCAGCGGGTTTTACCGCGTGCATACACTTTAACGTAAAATGTTTGGAGGTGACCACAGAGGAGTCCATATGGATTCATCACATAGTTTCGACCAATTTTTACTGAGTTGCATAACTCTTTGATCTTGCCCCTCATCTCTCTCTCTAGAGAATTTCGGGCACATACATTTCAGCGCGTCTCTCTGCGTGTATGCTGCTTAATATGCAGTGTGTGTAGCGGCGCGCAGATGAATACATACTGTCTATTTTACATGAATTGGACTGGTGGATGCGGGACAGCTCCCTAGCAGTTCATAGCTTTTATACCATTGAGCATATGCATATCCTCAGAGGTGGTACTTATTTTTTGTACGTTAACTACTGGCTAGTCTGATTTCTTTCCTGTTGTTTCCCACAGTTCAGAGCAGCTCTGTCTACATCCCTATAGACCATATTCCCTCCTCTCCGACTAACATTCGGGTAAGTGCTATTGAAGTTTCTAAGCTCTTCTCTACACGTGTAATTAGGAGACACTTACATCCTATCCTCTGGGTATTAAGAGGAGTTGTTTTCGTTATTTTGCAGGTCCAGTGAGTGACCTGGAGTCACTAGGAAACGGCAAGGAGGTCAGTTTCATATTTAGCCTTATATTTACCGATATCTACCATTAAGTATTTATTTTTGAGACACATACTGATGTACATTGTTTTACATTACCTTGTAGACACATTGCTGAAACAAGTTGCATCAAGTCTAGGAAGCTGAGTACGCTCAAGCCCTGAAGAAGGATTCTGTTATAATCTGAAACGCGTTGGCAAACCCTGGTTACCATCATTTGAGTGTATTAGGGGATACCTTATGTGATTTAATTTGTTCACCAACAATTTCCTAAAATATAGCAGTGTACATGTGAATGCAATATTACTGTTCCCTTACTTTATTTGAACAGAATTATTTACCTTGATGCAACATACTTTATTTTGAATGCTTAATTTCAACTTATGGATTTGGGGGGCATCAGGCCTCTTTAATTGTATGTAAATAGATTTTCTTTTTGAAATACAGACTCTTATGTGTGTTTTTGTCTACTTTTCTGGTTCCAAAGCACATATATAATTGATTATAAGCAACCAATCGATTGTACGTAACCAACCACCCAAGAATTTCCACTGATTATACGCTCGATTTACTAGTCTGTTTTAATTTAGTTACTCTTTCAGTAAAAGTGGGGTATTTACCCCGTAAGAGTGCACTAGAGGGGGTGCCAGTTAGCAATAACTGGCTTACGGTTCACTGTCAGTCTGGGACCAGGTGGAAGCTAAAAGGTGCCCTATTGCAATGTCATGGGTATAGGTGGTGCCACCGGGTACCTTGGGGTTTGTGATGTAAAAGAAAATCCGAGGTTCCAGCCTGGAGGCTGGACATTTTAAAGATGGTGTCAGCAGGGCAGATAGAGAAATTAAGGTTTTCTTTCACTTTACCAATGGTGTCTGTACTCGGTCTATAGCGAGTCTAAGAGATAAAGATATCACATACATCAAAGGTACATGTAATGTTATCGGCAGTATAAAGGTTTCTTTTTAAATTATTCAAATCTAGGGAGTATGAGGTGGCCAGTTGGAGCATTTCCAAATTTTGAGTTATATGCACGTGGGTGATATTTTCGAAATGCAAAGGGCCCGATTCATGGAATATTTATTTGGTTTAAAGTGAATTATTAATCGGGCCAAATATTCCATGAATCGGGCCCATTGTGTTTTTACAATTATTCTATTTTTTTTTTTCACCGGAGGTGCTGCTGCATACATGTTTTTTCCGGGTCTGCTCCTAAAGTCTCGTTTATAATTCCAATTCATGTAAACATCATTTGGATTAAAGGTAATTAATTATCGCGCTCATTGTAGCACGTATTCAGTAGTGGATAGCTCAATCACGATTTATGGAACGAGAAAGGGAAGTAACCGAATGTTTATTATTCCCTCTGAAAATATTGTATTATGTATCGACACACTGATGCTTTGTAGGCCAAACACCTGAATGCGTCCCACAAAACAATATGGGGGGCGGCAGCGATGGCGCAGCCAGCCCTCACAACAGCGCGTGCAAATCAGCCATCAGAATCTGCCACCGAGTTTCCGAGCCAGGAACAGGACATTCCAGACATTGATAAAGGACAACAAATGTTCCAAGGCGAGAAATCAGCAGCAAAACAGCGCACCGCTGAGAACAAACATTGGCGCCACCAATGACCATCTGACCAATGTTTGGTAAAGGCGCAAAGTAAACAGCACATTGCTGGACCAATCGTCCACACTCGTTTGGAATAAAACACTAATTTTCAGGATTGCAAGCTTGGCTGGGAATCGTTTGAGCAGCAGGCTGCGTGGGGCTGTACTGAAAGGCAAAGCCCTTTGAATTTTTATAAAGTGACTCTTAAACTTGTGCGCGGTTAGCAAATCTCTTGGAAAGATAGTCGCATGTATCAAGCAGCACTGAAAACCCAGTGTTTAGCTGTAGTAACAGATCGCATAAAGGTATGGAGAGTATGTTTTACAGCACCATTCTGTGAAACAAATCCTCTGCAGCAGCTTACATCCAGCACCCAAAAGAGAAGTAGAAAAACGACTCAGAGAAATAAACATAAGGCCCGATTCACAAAAATCTTTTTTAAATGCTAGTTCCTCCATTCACTTGCGCGGGAATGAAGATATGGCCTAGTCATAAAGGACCTCTGCATGCACCCATACAAATGCCCTTTCTCATGACTATGGAACACTTGGAAACTTAAAACACTTTGGAAACTCGAATATTGACCCTGCAATGGATGTACAACTTCGACTCCACAGCCCTCAACTACTCGCCATACCTAACTTCGTCCAATGATACCTGTACATTTGATGTAATCCCCCCCACCATGAGGTGAGGCTTCCCCCGATCTGTGCATCTTTACTATGTTGCATCTTAACTACTAGTACCTGTACATTTGATGTAGCCACCCCCATCATGAGATGAGCTCTCCCGATCTGTGCATCTTTACTATGTCGCATCTTAACTACTAGTACCTGTACATTTGATGTAGCTGCCCCCACCATGAGATGAGCTCTCCCGATCTGTGCATCTTTACTATGTCGCATCTTAACTACTAGTACCTGTACATTTGATGTAGCTGCCCGCACCCGGAGGTGAGACTCTCCCATCTGTGCATCTTTACTATGTCGCACCTTACCTACTTGTACCTGTACATTTGATGTAGACCCCAAAGGCACCATGAGGACCCACAAGGGCTCTCGTGATCCTGCAGATGTCCAGATATGAAAGATGGAAACTCTATAGACCCACCTTAGTTTATACTCACATAGAGTGAGCTTTTTAGAACATGGACTAGATACCAACAATTTTTAAACAATTGATTTAGTGGACCACACTGATCATACCTGGTGATTGCAATATCAAGGGTGGATTAAAATATACAATCTACTAGGTTACAAGAGCTGATACAGCATCAGACACGAGCTGGTACCTGACCGAATCTGGTACCCAGTTCTGTCACTACATCAATAGCCGATCAGATGTGGTCTTGTTTGTTTGCTTGTAATCGGTGTTCTCGGAAATGTATTCGAATGCCAGAATTATTAGTGCCGAGGGACAGCTTTCTTCAAAGTATCCCTATTAGATAGGCATCCCATCACACACTTCCCAGGGATAGGCACTCCTGTCAGGGACAGGGTGTTCTTCTCTTAGGAACAGCTAGTACACTGCTTTTCCATTAAACAAGTGTTCACTTATGATTGATATGCGCACGGTGATAATTTGTTCTCTCAATGAACCGTTGTTTTTGTGCTTCAAGAGAGACAGTGCCACAGGCTCACCTCATTGAGGATGCCTTCCAAGACATTAACCTGTATCTGGGGTTTGCTGTTGGTACTCTTGTTCATAGGAGAATTGTCTAGCATCAGTACTGGACTGTCCTTGTGGGTGGGACCAGACTGATATGTAAATAGCTATTTCTCATCTGGTATGGTACAGAGAATTAAAACATGGATGCAACTGTAACAAAGCAAAACGGAATCAACACACACACACACATTTGTGTTCAAACAATTGTGGAATATTTATAGTTCAATTTTGAATTGGCCTAGTTCAGGTCTTTGAATATAAATTATAAGTTACTCACTGTAGTGACTAATGTACTCCTAGTCCATAGTCCTCTTTCCTAGGGACAGGAGACAGAACCTTTTTCACCAGAAATAATCTTCTTCCCCTTTAAATTCAGAGGCGCACGGGAGCGCAGCCCTGGGAGCATGTGCTCCCCTGACTCCGCCCACCGGTGCCACTCCTCAGTCCCCATTGATGCGTTGACAATATTACCGTTGCCTAATGACACCAGTTTTATTAGGGGGGAGGATGGTGGGTCATATGAAGGAAAGCAGACTATGGACTAGGAGTACGTTAGTCACTATGGGGAGTAACTTATAATTACTCCTACGTTCCATCCCCTTTCCTCCATACTGAATGGGTGATTACAACTGAATGTAGCCCCAGGGTGGAGTGGTAACACTCCTTAAGAAAACAAGTTCCTTAAGGCTGTCTGCCCGAATGCTACGTCTGACCTGGAGCCAGAATCCAAACAGTAGTGCTTGCAGAAGGCCAAAGGTGTGACCCACGTGGCCGCCCTGCTGATGACCAGCCATGGGACATGCCATTGGAAAGCAATTGCTGTGGCCTTGGCTCTGATCGCATGGGTTATGCATATTTGCCGAAAGCAGTTTGTGCTGCCCCTCATAGGCCTCCTTAATGGCCGAAACCATCCACCTTGCTATGGAGGACTTAGAAGCATGATATCCTGGTCTTGACCGCCCCGAAGGTGACAAAGAGTGCCTCAAATTGGCAGAAGCTCTTGGTTCTGCAGGTAGAACTTTGGAGCACGCCCAACATCTTGACAGTGCAGTAACCTCTGAGAATCATCCTTGGGGTCTGCGAAGGAGGTAGGTAGCACTATCTCCTCATTTAGGTGGAACGAAGAGACTACTATAGGCAAGAAAACGGCATGCGTTCTGAGGACAACCATGTCCCTATGGAAGGTAGTGTACAAAGCCACCAGAGCTTGAATTTCGTGGACCCGGCAAGCAGACGTAAGACCTAGCAAAAGGGCTGTCTTAATGGTGACCAGCCTGATGTCTGTGGACGCAATTGGCTGAAAAGGTTTATGCGCCAAGGTGCCCAACACTATGTTGAGGTCCCACACTGGGTGTGGCTTCTTGATGGGCGGATAGAGCCTGGTGAGGCCCGCCAAGTGTCTTAACCACCGGGTTGGAGAATGAGAACACTTCCTCCTCCGACCTCCGGTAGGCCCCGATGGCCGCCAGATAGGTGTGGGATGTGTCTATTTGCACTTCAGAGTGTGTGAGGTGTGCGGAGAAGGATAGCACATCGTCCAATGTGCACGTGAGAATAAACTTCCTTGGACTCCGCCCAGTGACAAAACCTAGTCCACTTGCTTTTGTACTGGCTCCTATTAGCATCGCTCCTAGCACCTGGGATGATATCTCGGTTAGCCTGCAACAGACGCAGATGCTTTAATGTGACCTGTTCAGGAACCACGCTGCAGGCGCTAAGTTCTGCAGGGCTGGTGGATGACCGTGCCCCCTGCTGCGACAGTAGATGAGCTGAGCCCAGAGGAAGGTGCATCAGAGGTTGGTCTGCCAAACGGAGCAGCTCTGAGAACCATGGCCACACCGGCCATCAAGGAGCTATCAGAATGATGCCTAGGTTCCGGGACTCCCTTATCTTGCAGATCACCCTGTGTACCAGGGGAGTTGGAGGGAAGGAATATGCATTCATGCTGGTCCACTGTATCTGTAGCACATCGCTCAGGGAGCCTAGGCCCTGTCCCTGCCAGGATGCAAACTGAGGGCACTTCCTGTTGTACCATGTGGCGAAGAGGTCCACCTGTGGATGACCCCATCTGTCGAAGATCTCCTGAAGGACCCGATTATTCAATTGCCATTAGTAACTGTCTGCACATAACCTGCTGAGCCTGTCCGCCTCCAGGTTTGACTGCCCCGGAAGGTGGATCGCCATCAAGTGTATGTCATTCGCCAAAGACCATTCGTACATGCCGACTGCCAGGGAGCATAGAGGAGGAGACCTGGTGCCACTCTGCATGTTGATGTAATACATGCTGGTGGAGTTGTCTGTTTGAATGAGGGTCACCTTGCCCCTGATGAGCGGTAGGAAGGCCTTGAGGGCAAGCCAGATAGCCTTGAGCTCTAGCCAATTGATATGGGCCTCCTGTTCCTGAAGGGACCAAACTCTGTGGACGCTGTGGTTGTCCAGGGTAGCTCCCCAGCCTTCCAAAGAAGAGTTCATGGTGATGGTAACCTGCGGTGCTGGTTGTCAGAAGGGTCTGCCTATTCTCAAGTTGCAGTCTGTGCTCCACCAGACCAGGTCCTGGTGAAGAAAGGGAGGAATGCTGATGAGTTCTGCTGGGATTCCATGAGGCAGCGAAGTGCATCTGTAATTTCCTCATTCTGAGCCTTGTGTAAGGCACTGCCAGAAGACATGCCGCCACGATACCCAGGAGGTGCTGGTACCACCATGCTTAGGTCACCTCTCTGCTGAGAAAATTACTTGTGGCTCTCTTGATGGCTGCGATCTTGTCCTCCAAGGGAAAAAAACTCTCTGATCTTGTATCCCAGATGAGGCCCAGGAAAGCTAGACTCTGTGTCAGCTCCAGCGGTGACTTCTTGAGATTGATGGAGAATCCCAATTTGTGTAGCATATTCATCAGGGTGGAGGAGGTGTGATGGACCGCCTCCGGGGATCTCGCACTGACGAGCCAGACATCTAGGTATGAATAGACATGGTGAGCTTGGGCCCTGAGAAAGGGCTGCCACTGCATTCATAAGCCTGCTAAAGACCCTGCATGCTGAATTGAGGCCAAAGAGTAGAACCTTGTATTGGAAATGAAAGCCCATGATCCTGAACCTCAGGAAGAACCGATGAGGCTGCCAAATCGGGATGTGTTGGTAAGCGTGCTTCAGATCCAGGGAGCATATCCAGTCTCCCCTGCACAGTGTCTCTGCAATAAGCGCTGGGGTAACCACCTTGAACATTTGAAGCGGGAGGGAAAGGTTCAGGGTGGAAAGGTCCAACACAACTCTCAGGCCAGCTTGGTGTTTGTGTATGGTGAACATTCTGGAGTAGAAGCCCATGCACTGCTTGGAGGCTGGGACTTCCTCCACCGCATGATTCTGTACGAGTGTTCGAATTTCCGCCAATAGAGTTGTTATTCCAATCTGTGGGAGAGGAGGAGAGTGAGGAGAGGAAGGGACCAGTAGGCGGTAGCCGTGGACACTACCGACCGGATTCAGGGGTCTGCGAACCTTGTGTGCCAATGCTGTGCATGGAGGATAAGCCGGCCCCCCATCAGAGACATGGACCCGGAGGGGCATGTCATGCCTTCTTTCCCTCTGAGGCTGAGGAGGGGGACTGAAAGAAGCCCTTATTCCCCGCCTTGTGCTGTTTACGGTGGTGTTGGCTTGGAGATCGGTCCAGCTGCCTGGAACGTCATTCCTGGAAGCCCCAGAACCCACCGAAGGACCCCCCCCCTTGTCAAAACGATGTACATCATGGGCGTGGACATTATGAGGATAGATGAGAAGAACCGTTCCCAGAGTGCAAAATCCTTATCAAGTTCCTCATCGGTGGTGGAATGAAAGAGGTTGCTACCCTCGAATGGAAGGTCCAATATGCGTTCCTGGACGTTCAGGTTAAACTTGGTACCTCGTAGTTAGGCAGTCCTTCTCATGTCCGTGGCGATGCAGATGGCACGGCCTGAGGAGTCAATATGTGCCACTGTGGACTCCATGATGTCTTCAGCCACCATCTTTGCTTCTGCCAGCCCCGCCCTGAAGCGTGCCTGACCGTGTACCAGAAGTTCTGGAAGGAAGTCGGCTATTTCCCACCAAAGCCTTTGGTTAATGGCTGTGAACATGGCATCTGCATTAGACTGACGAAGGTGCAGCGAGGCATTGGAATAGACCGTCTTTCCATACGCCTCCAAGATCTTCTCCTCCTTGTCTAGCAGAGCCAAGGACGAGGTGGCTGAGGAAGACTGCAGCTTGGAGTAGATAGAGGCCGCTGCAATCACTGAGGAGTGTGCTTGAGGGTGTGCCGACAGAAAGTGTATCCCCCCTCCAATTTCCTGTACTTGGGGTCAATGCGCCTGTTGTTGTTTTAGCCATCCCTTTTGGCCAAGGCGACAACATCCTTCTGCATCAGAATCCCTGTTCTAGCCACGGGGCATAGAGCGAGGACTTCTGCCAGCACCCCCGCCTCTGGTTGTTCAACCTCAGGTTGCGGAAGCCCCAAGTACTGGGCCAGACCTGCGAGCTGGTCATGGAATGCCTTGGCTGAAGACGGAGTGACGGGGTGGTCCTCCTCATTGCTGTCCGCCAGGGTGCCCTGCTGGTCTGGAGCGGGCAGAGGAGTACTGGGTGTCGAAGGCTGAATCGTGTTGACCGCAGCCAGAAGCTGCTGTGGAGGCTGGTATGGAACCGCCTGGTCTGCGGAGGCAGAGGAGCTGTCTCCGTGGGGCCCGTCGTGGGCAGCTGTGGCTGCCCGGGTGCCTGAGGCGCTGGAGCCATAGGAAGAATGACTGTGGGCGCTGGTGGAGGGTCTGGTGGTAGCATGCCCCTGATCACATACCGAAGGATGGCTCCCATCTGTGGGGATCTCATAAGCATGAGGAATTTCTCAAAAATCCTGTCCTCACAGGCCCGTGGGGCGCTAGGTGACATGGACGTAGGAGCCAAGCCCGGAGGTTGCTGAGGCCTGGGCATACTCTGCCTTGTCGTCTGCAGGGTATATCTGCCCTGTGACGCTGAAGGGTATGCTGTAGGTCACGTACCCGGTGAAGACCATTCCCACCTCGCAACTCGTTCTCCCAACTGCTCCGTGAAAGGGGGTGGCGTTGGACGAGCGGCCATCTTGTCTGGCGCGGCGGCCATTTTGTCGGCTGTATGCCTGTGCTGTGGTGCTTGGTGCACTGGGCCCGGCCTCCTCCTGGACTCTTGGCGGTGGAGCTTGAGGCCTACCCTGCACCTCAGGACGGGGCCTAGTAGGCGTCGTGCCCTCGGCTGTGTCGCTGGCAGTGCTGCATACGGGCACCCCCCCAGACATTTGTCCAGTAGTAGGGTGTAGCCCCTTGGGTGGACATC
Organism: Ambystoma mexicanum; assembly: GCF_040938575.1. Lineage (NCBI taxonomy): Eukaryota > Metazoa > Chordata > Amphibia > Caudata > Ambystomatidae > Ambystoma > Ambystoma mexicanum. The sequence continues at coordinate 117,888,272 of NC_090933.1, forward strand.
CGGTAAACAAACCTTGTGGTCCCTCAGTGACTTCACCGGCAGAATCTAGCGACCCCTCTGCCTGGCGGCCGGTAGCTGAAACAGCCTTAGTACCCGTGCTGGTGTTAGAACCTGGACGGTCCCTCCCGCTGTCAGGGCTGGCTGGGGTAGGCCTGTGGTGAATCATAGAATAGGAAGGTGCTTCACGGCTAACCATTACAGACTTCCCAAGCAAAGATGGAGGAGTGAAGGGAGAATCTGATTGGTTGGGAAGACAATGGGCAAGGTATTAGGCTGGAGTGCAGAGTTCTATAACTGCCTTTCATCTAGAGTAGTACAGAGACTGGTTGTGTATTTTAAAGCTCCTTATTTTAGGCCATTCCCAGAGTCAAGAATCCTCAACTAAGAAGTAAGAAGGTGTAGAAGCTGTGAGAGCCTTTCCCTTGAAGACTTCAGGTGGGAGCGATTTTCTAATCCAAGAGTCGAAAGAAAGCACCAAAGCTAAGTACAGATCTTGGCTAATGTAAATATTCATTCTGAAAAGACAAATTGTGAATAGAGTTTTGCTAGCAACAACACTGTTGAATCTAAAACTGTATAGAAGATTTTCAGTGTTTTAAGGAAAGATCTATCAGAAAAGCGTGTAGTGCCAGAGTTTTCAGCATGGTTTTATAAGCAGAACTGAGTAAATATTACAGCGTTCGACATCCCAGTTCAGTTTAGATCTGTGTTAATATAATTGAGAAAGTCAAAATAACTGAACCAACAAAATGCCACTAAATGAAATAGGAAACGCGCAGCAGTGTTCATTTGAATTAATATTGTGTCGAGTTGAAAGCGTGCAGCATTCCGTGAACTCAGCAATAATATATTGTGTCGGGTGCAGTGGTGCGCGGTGAAATCATACGCGATAGAGCGTGCAACCTCTTTCACTACAGAGTGCGTTGTGGCAATATGAGTGCGTGTTAAGTGAAACTCTGGTGTAGCGCGGGTCAACAGTAGCTCTAAGCGCGGCGTGAATTAAGTAATTACCAATTCATTTGGCGTGAGTGCGCGTCAGCTTAGTTCAGCGCAGGAAGGTGGCAAAAGCAAGGTGTAAAAGAGATTCATGTAGCGCGTGTGCAGCGATTCCTTTCACACGGTTCCCGTTCGGAAACACAGCGTGGGGTGAAAAAGAATGCACAAGTCTTCAAGTGAATGCGCGGTTCTTTAAAGGAGTTTGAATCAATACCAAATAACTTACACTAAGGATTTGTTGAAGTAGAAAGAGGACTACAGCTTTTTAGGATTGCTCAAGACAAGAGGAGCAAGTGAAGTAGAAAGAGGACTACTGATTTTAAGAAGCACCGGAAGAGAAAGGAAGAGTACTTGCTGTTCCATAAATTCAAGTTAAAAGTTACTTAGAGCATAAATACAAATAGAAGAAAAGTGTACCAAAACAAAGCCAGAATTGTTAAGCAGAAGATAGCATTCCCAGCACTGGTAGAACTAAAGGAGAGAAAGGAAATTCTATTACCAGTTATTAGTGATTGGAAATGGCAATGCTTACATTCAGGCAGTTTCCTAAAAGGAGTGTCAGAAGAGTCTAGCTATAGAACCCATTCATTCTGGAACACTTATTCTGTTTTCACTTGGATCAGTCATTCTAGAGGTACCCTAAGAGACCTTTAATTGCTTCTAACTGATTAAGCAGAAGCAGAGCAGGTAATCGAGTTTGCATACATTGGAGTTCCCAAAAGGTAGGATTTATTCATTGAATATTTAACCGGATGTATTTGTCTCGCTACAGATTTCGAAGATAGACCAGAGGGCTAGGAGTCTGCAGTTTTCTCATTTGATATTTTAACCACTGCCCCTTTCCCTTCCTTGGGGTTTTCGGCTCAGCTGTTAACAGAGTTGAGACGGGAACTGGAGGCGAAGATCTGTGGAATCAGCATCAGCTCCTGTGGAATTCTGCAAGCCGGTCCCGACACCCGCTCGGACGTTTCCTAGGAAAGGTGTCGCCCTTGCGGGGTTCTGATGAAGAGTGGCCCTAACTTGGGACTTGACTTGTGTCCGACCACCAAAATAACCTGTTTTTCAGACCGCATGGTGTAAGCGTGTCACACGCAGTAAACCTTCCCAGCCGTGGTCTGGGCCAAGGCAGCGGAGACTGAGCATGGGGGTTGGACGTAGGGAACAGCCCTTCACAGGCCTGACTCCCGCTGAAGCCCAAGGATGTCGACATGCGCCGGGGAGGAGCGTGGCACCAGAGGACCGAGTACCTGATTAAAGACAAAGAGACAGTATCTGGGGAAGAGCCCGTGGAATTTCAAGGCTGAAGCCAAACCCAGGAGTGCTGGTAAAAGCGGTCCGTTCCCGTCAACGCGGAAAAGAGGACTGAGGAGTGGCGCCGGTGAGCAGAGTCAAGGGAGCGCATGCTCCCAGGGCCGTGCGGTTCTAAATTTAAAGGGGAAGAAGATTTTTTTCTAGTGAAAAAGGTTCCGTCTCCCGTCCCTAGCGAGGGACACCCATACAGTATGGAGGAAAGGGGACAGGACGTAGCAGTATCACTGTTATACTGCCTTGAGAAAGCCCATAGAGCGAAACTGATGGCCATACAGCTGGCAGGTCTGAGTTCTTGTATAACTTCCACCATACTACTAACATCTCGTATGACCATATAGCCGGTGTATTTCTGAAGTGCACATTGAAATTGAGTAGAATAAATGGAATGTCAACTATCAATTCACCTCTGCGCCTGTTTTTAGGTAGAATTGTTCTCTGAATGCACACAATAATAAACATTTGGCTGAATGCCATCTATGGCACAGTAGCAGCTGGGTAGAAGTGACTATTACAACAAGGCACAGTTCTATTGGCCTTTCAGCCCCCCGTTTTACAAGTATTCAACACACACAGACAACGGTTTAAATTCTTTACATACACCTTTATTCAGGAAGGACGGACAGTCTGAATTTCATGTAGACAGAGCCCTAGACCAGTTCCCCCTTTCTCCGCCCTTTCTAGCAAAGCTTTGGACATTTCTCAGGGTTGTCATGGGTACGACTAAAGCTTGCAGTATGTGGTATTGTCTCTTAAATCTTGTAAAATTCTTTCACTGAACTGCAGAACGTAAAGTCTCCTGCCTTATGAAAAAGCTTAGCTTAGATTAAAAAAAGAGCAGGGAGTGTAAACCAAAAAAACGAAAACAGGGTAATCAATAGGCTATCTTGTGCCAACCAAACATCTCTCCAGTTTTGGGATCCTGTCCTGGAAGTATTTTACAGTAACTCACTGATTTGTGGTGGATGGGATGAACTGGCTCCACATTTCTTTTTTGACTTCTGGCTTTCTGCTTTCTTCTTCTTAGCCTGGTCTAGCCTTACTGCTCGTCATGGTTCTCTCTGGGACTTGGCAGACCTGGTTGGACCGGTACACAAGGCATAGGCAGCAAAACAAGGGAGAGATGTTTGTTGCCATACAAGGCCCCATATTTCACAAAGGCCTTGGCCGCTTGTGCTTGTCTACAGGCTGGGTACAATCCTGCACTTATTTTCCCTGTCTGGGAAATCCGCCATTGTTTCCTAAAATGCACTTTTCTCTTCCCCCTCACAAAGCTGGGATGATCTTGTTCCTAAGGAACTCTACTACCACTTGGCTTCTACTCCTCATGCCCCTCTGTTGGCTCATCTAACTTTAGTGGCTCCTTCTGGATGCCCTCCCAGATGCCGAGTATGTTACTCTTTCTCCACTCCCTGCCATCAGATTCATGTTATGCCATATGTTCACCTCTCTCTTTCATGACACTTAATTGGATGCCTCTTATATTTTCCCTTTTCTCTGTTGATGTATCTTCAACTTCCTTCACATTATACTAAACTCCTTTCTGTTTTTTTCTACTATGTGTTTCTCTATCTTTTGGCATTGCCACTCCTTAACTTTTGCCTCTGTTGTGTCCTTACTTCCCTCTTCCTTCACAGTTGTTACCTGCTCTTCAATCACCACTGCGTCCTGCGTCACCACTTCCTTCCGTGAAACCTCTCCTCTCCAGCCTCCAGTTCCCTTCTCCTGCTTTTCTCCATCTTCTTCCCAACCTCCTCTTTCCTGTTCCAATCTCACATCCTCCACACTCATTTCCCCTTCAGCTCCTCCCTGCCTCCTACCCACTCCTGCAGTGCACGCACACTCTCTCTGGATTCCCACATCATTCATCTTTTAATAAGGGCCACGCACTGGCCCTGCACACTGCCCTTGCTCAACTATATTCAGGTGGGCATACTCTTTGACCTTGAACCTGAACTGGTTAACGTCTACCTTGGTGTGGAGGCCCTGCCCCGCCTTAATCTGCAATGAGAGAAACCTTTTAAAGGCTTGCCACCACCATGGATACACACACTGTCCACGGGCTGGAAAGGACCGCTCTTGTGGAGCCAAATACCCAATTTCTTGCTCTCCCAGTTTACAGCCCACACCAAGAAGGTCAGAGGTTTTCCGAACAAAGAGGTTTGCACCTGCTTGCTCTCTCTCCCACTTAGCGCTCTCAGTTCTCTCTGTGCTGAACTCCAAAACAAATTATCCAGTTTTACAAAGAGTTCATAAGCCATCTCTGCTTTGTACTCTCTTTCAGGTTCAATGTGAGGGTTTTTTCTGACCAAGAGAGTGTGGCATGTGGGGTGCATTTAAAGGCCCCAAACAGAAGTCCCTTTTACACGAATGGCAGGATTTTGAACACCGAAAAACAAAAACAGCCTGCCTTTGTTTTTTGTTTTTCAAGCAAAATTAAGGAGCCATGTGGAAGGGGCCTACCTGTCATTACCAAAGGATAAGCACCATTTTAATTTACAAAAAAAGGAGGAAGGACCCTCGTCACGTGGAAAACAGGATTTTTAAACATTGAAAACAAAAACGGCCCGCACAGGTGTGTGCAAAGAAAAGCATTTTGAAAAAGTGAAAAAATTTCAGGAAAACAAAACATATATTGCTTTTTGTCAACCGCATATTATATTATGTTTCACCTACAAAACTCCAGTGACATTTGAAGAGCCACTTTGTCTTCATGGAAATTGTCAGCACCTGTGGGCAAAAATTCACAAGGAAATTTCTCACTCCCAGTCTGGATGTGACATCTCCCATGTAAAAAACAACTGCAATAAAATGTCCTGCTAAAGGTGTCAAAATTCAGTGTTCTCCAGACCTGCTGGCTCTGAAAGCATTGACTTCAAGAAAAGTTACCCTTGTCTGGAGCATGTGTGAACATGGGGGCACCTACTTCAAAGAGAAGCTTCTAACACAAAGGAGACTGATGAAACATATGGGCACAGTTTGACCCAGTGAAAACAAATGGCCGGAAGGCAGGAGCAGTGCAATTGGTCTTGCATGAAGGTTCACAATTAATTTAAAAGGATTATTATAATTTAGGCCTTTTTTTTCCAGCAGCCATAAGGCGGATTGATTTAATGTTTTTAACCATTTTTTATGTCATTTCCAGGCGATTTGGGGGGATATAAAATTCATCTACCTGCGACTCTGGGAACTGTAATGGCCAGTTAAGCTAGGTTTCTGGCTGATCTGAACATGTTCCAATGTGAGAGTTGGTGAGCGGGTGGAAAACTAAATTAGGGATATGCTTAGGAATTTACATATTCATAACTGTTGTGCTTTTTATGGAAACAGCAGACATGTGCCACATTGCCGTGCTACATGGTATGGATTTGGTGGTTGGCTTATCTAATTCTCCATGATTAGCTGAATCAGAAAATATGTTTAGTATGGCCCTTGCTAGTAGAACTATGAAGTTGTGATACATAACTTTGTATTACCGGGCCTAAGAGCTCAGTACCTGGGGCCCTTAGCAGTGAACCCAATAAAGTTTGATGAAGATCTGGTATGGAAGGGCTGACTTGAAATTCACAATATCTGTGAGGGGCTGGCCCTGTGGAGCTTTATCAAATCACTGTATTTGTAGATTTGGATAATAAACAATTGTATGGGCATTTATTGCACTCTGTTTGATCTTATATGGACTATGTGAGCAAATGTATCTTGATTTTAATTCTATGTGAATGTTTTTGGGTCTTAACTTATTATTATTATTCATTTTTTTTATAATGTATTAATAGAATTATTGAAAATTTACTTTTTCTGATACATGTTTTATTCTTTCCTATTATTCTATCCCTTTTGAACGAATTAGCTGTATTCTCTATTGTCATTTTTTATTAATTTGTCCGCTTATGAATAATGAGAATCTTATGATCTATGGTTCCTTTTTTATATATATTTTCTTTTTCCTTGCCTACAAATAAATGATTTCATTATGGTTGATTTAAATATTTGTAAAGGTTTGAATAAACCAATTACAATAAAAAAAATAAAAATAGAAATAGAAATAGAAATTACTCGTTTCTGCCGGAAAGTTGAAAGGAGAACTAAGGGCAATTACAAATGTTACATATGTAGCTCCAGGCCCCTAGCCCAATCCTGACTTGGAGGCTGGGTTTCAGAGGAGAGAGAAGGGTAAATGTCCAATCCTAGTGGCAGGGTTATTGCAGGGTACTTCCCCAAGATTGTAAAATTGCTGGTGTCATCGCTGCTATATAAGGGGGACTGCACTAGAACAGGACAGAGAGGAGAGACCGACCATCAGGAAGGCTGCAGAAACTTACCATCTAACAGATGTAAGGAGACACCGCAAGACACCGCAAGAGATTGCTGAGATATCATCTGGGTGGAGCTGTCTATCTCTAGGAAGGTCGCAAGCTGACTGGGTCCTGGGGGAGAGCGGGAGGCCATCTTTGAGAGTGTAGTGACCAGACCCCTGCCCTATCTTTCCAGAGTGTCCTGAGATGCAGCTGGCTTTCCTGAACCTTAAACAGAGGCTTGCTATGTAAGTAGAACTGAGCCCTGGGAGACCAAAAGGAGGGGAGAGTCTCCTTGCCTTGAATCCCTTCCCTTTATAGGGGGCGGAGGAGGAAACTGTAGAGCTCTAGCCTATTTAACCAAAAATATTAATTTAATTTAATTAATGCCCCATTTGGCAGAACACTACGGGGTGAACGTTGTTAACATTCAAAACTAAACAGGCTAACTACCCAGTGTGTGCTGAAAATTATAGCCTATAAATCAATTGGGTAATCCTTCCCACCTGACTTGTTCTTAAATCAGTCCAACATTTTTATCCAGCTTCCCCAAGACCGGCCTTTCAGTACGGGGGGTCTGAAATCCAAAATTCCCCAAAGCTTTCCAATTTTTCTGTCCGACTTCCCAACACAGACCAAAGCAAGAAGGGGTCTGAAAAACAAACCGCTAAATCACCCTGTGTTTCTTTTAAACCAAAAGCGGGGATGAAATCATAATTGCCATATATATTTGTACCAATCTTGAAATCTTACTGCTAGCCTTTTAAGCCTGCAGGAAATCAAAATCGCACATTACACAATAATTGCCTTCATGACTGATCAGTGTAATTATTTCATGAATTGAAATTTGCAGAAAGTGAAGAATTGTGATTGTGTTTTTTAATTTCACTTTTGTGATTTATTTATACTGAGAGAAGTTGATTGTGTTGGGCCACGGATAAAGTGGTGTTTGACATTTTTGTGCTAATTTTGATTATTTATAATTTAAATAAATTTCAATATATTTTCCGTACACTGTCCTGGTTCTTGGCTCATTGTTAGCTCAGGCGAGAGGGATCCAAGGGGCATGATATGTGTTTGAGATAGTGCTAAAAAAGAATCTGTTACACAGTTTGTTGCATTAACACTTGAGTGGGGAGGGAAGGAACTCTGCGTGTTGAGGGTGGCTTCTCAAACAGTTACAGGCATAACCCACAGGCACCTTTGAGGCATTATGTCCCCTTGAAGGGACAACGCTACAGATTTGCATTTGGTGACAAATCCCTGCCACATGATTAGGTTGTGGTGGGGTGGGACAAGTGCTCATCCCTGTACTACTGACAAGCCCTGCCTCACTTAGCCGTGGTGACGCCTGGCCTCCATGTTCAACACTCCCTTCAACCCAACAGCCAGATAGGGGACTTTTGTCACAAGACCATCACAAGACCATCCTGAGTCGGAACCAGCCCATAGAGCAGGTAATTTGGATGGGTTTGCCGCTAGTAGGGCGGCTCCGATATTTCTGTTAAGTTAGAAAGGCTTAGTGATTTATATTAAGTCAATAAGGATAATCCAGACGTGAAGATCTTTCTTTCTGTGCATGGGGAGACAGCATCATAGCCACACCACACTGATGTACTCCTGTTCAGTGGATAATTGCCTGACATTTCAGTGCTGGTCTGCCATTGCGGACGGGACCAGGCTGATATGGAAATGGATATCTCCCCTCTGGTAAATCACAGTGTGCTAAAACATCTCTGTAGATACCCCTGAGTGGGAACCATTCCATAGCACAGCTTTATTGGCTCTGTTCTTTTTCAGTAGGTGGGCTCCAACATTTTTGCAAATTTTGATTTTTTTCTGCTGATCATCTCACAAATACTTCCAGGAGAAACAGATTAGTAACATCCTACAATACACTATCAAGAAAAATAGGGATTTATAGTCTGACATTTTTAAGACTACAAAGAGCTTAAATATATATTGTCTGGTTGAGGTGACAGAATCTGAACAGAAAAGTCTTCTGACACATGTGACACGGTCCTGGATATGATGCTGTCAAATGGGCCTAGGTGAGCCCGGTCAGCTCGGGGTAGGTGGCATATACCACAGATGTAACATGAGGGAATTGTGAGGAAGGGAGATCCCACCCCCCACATCCATGGCTCTCCAGTACGTAAGGAGCCCTGTATATGTATTGGTACTACTTTGTCTAATCTGGTTCCCAGCACTTCTCTTTCCTTTACAGAGTGTCCGAGAGGCTCAGACCCCAAGAAAGCAAGGCCCACACGGAATCAAATGCTTAAGATGGGGACTCCCGATCCCAGCATGCAACAGTATCCAGATTATGACGACGGTTGTGTTGCCGGAGAGAAGAGCAAGTGCCTACCCCTAGGAAATCCCGAATCAGCAGGCAGGTGGAGTGGTGGGCAAGAACTGTACCTGCTGTGCAGCGATCCCATGGAGCAGATTGACAGACAGAGAAGGAGTCAAGCCATTTCCGCCTGGCTTGATTTCCGTTGTCTGCCAGCTTGCTGGGTAGCAATCCATGGCCTTCCCAGAAGTAGGCAGAACTGTGACAGCCTCAATGAGACCCAGATTTGACCTCTAGGGGACGGGGGATCTAGCCAATCAAATATGCCTTAATGAAAGGGAGAGGAAGGGAATGGCTTTAAAAGCGCAGGGAAGAAACAAGGCAGTGTGGGTTGTTCGGGTGAGGTCGAAGTAGGCATAGGTGGGTCAAAAGGCCAGAGAGGCGTGTACTGCAGGTGGGCAGGGTGTGGTGGGAGACCTTTGGTGTGTATGAAGGTACAGTGCTGTGGAGATTGCAAGAGTAGTACCAATTTTGCCCCTTGCCTGTGAGTGAGAGAGCGAGAGAGAGTGATAGATGGGAGGGGGAGGAAGAGTATTTATGAAATGAGTGAGAGGAGGAGTAAGACAAAGGGTAGGAGAGGATTGAGAGGAGGAGTAAAATCAGGAGAGAGGTGTTGAGCTGATTGGAAGATGGAGAGGAGGAGTAGAGGGAAGAGAGAGGAAGAGGAAAAGAAAACTGAACATGAGAGGAGATAAATTGCATGAAAAGATGACTAAGCCATCCCGGCTTATGCCATTTAGGGTACAGGGACCATCCCTAGACTTGGAGCACCCATTCTCCTTCTATGGTTGACCCTAATAAAACAACAAAAAACATATTTACTCTGTCATGTGATTTGACTATATTGCTGCACATAGTACTGGCTAAGAGTAATACAATATTTAATTTGATCAGCACTACTAAAATAACTAAAATTCTTGACATACCAATCCCCAATTTCCCTGGAAACTAGGAAAACCTTTGAAATATTCTTGCATTTTTTTTCCACAACTGAATCTTCCATATAGGCTTTTCAATTTTGAATTTTGTAGAGAAAGAATATGGTACAGCAAGAATCTCGAAACTTCATGATGTAGAGGCCAACCAAGCCAGGTTTCCAGGATAACCAACGTCTATTAAAATAACTCCTATTTAGATTCACTGTTTTCAAATGTATTTTTTGGGATTACCCTGAAAACATGGCGTGGCCTTGGCTCTTTAGGATTGGCATTGGAGACCTTGATACATTGGTAACAATGAATTGAGAAGAAAATCTCATAATAAATGTACATGTTAGGATAGTAGGACCTCCAGGATACATTTTGGATTTTATTAGTTTAGTCTTTAACTTTCTTTGAGTATTATTGATGAGAAAATGAGCATTAAATAGCCGATCGAAATTGCCTGGTAAAACAATGCCTAAGTAGTCAATGTGATGTTAAATACTTGGTAAAATTGATAATTCAAAATAAGTATTTCTTTTTTAGGTAGGTTCAATTAATGTGTCTGCTATACTACCAAAAATGTCTTCTGTACTCACTATTAAATCAGATGGTATTGCCAGTTTTGGTTGTGAGGAAAGGGGCCCTGTTCCTTTTAGTAATGAATGCAAAACTCTAATTTAATAGCAAGGGGTTTATTCTATATTTGTTAATTAATATTTTATACAGTCTCTAAGCGCGGGACCAGAAATCAAACCTCTGTTGATCTGCATTGTTTTGATTCCAAGACACACACGTTGCATTGAGCAATTTTTTACGAGTCTGTTGCTCCTATTCGTTCAACGATTTGCTCGATTTTCGGTGCCCTCTGGCTCAGCAGTGGGAGAAGCACTGGGTATGCCTGCTTAGTTGTTTGGCATTCCTGGTACAGAGGTGGATGGAGTCATTGACGTCCCTTTTAGTGCATTGAAATGTGGGGTCTTGTTCGGATGCTCTATGCCATCATTTCTGTTGGCCAGAGGTTTCACAGCATCCTCATGCATTAGGGCCAATGGCCCTGCAAGAACCACTGAAGACCCATTCCAAGGCTGTGGATCAGAGACATCTGGCTTTCTGACTTTGACAGCTGCTAAACATACCTGCTATTGGAGGTAGTACAGGAAGAAACACTTTGTGCCCAATTCCACTGAGTTGTTTTCTGGCCTGTATGCCATTCTCTTTGTCAATTCCCTGTCCCTTGCTCCTCCTGGATCCCTCCTCCACCTTGCAATCACTGCTAGATCGGCTCTCAGTGCTGCTATATAACATGAATTTAGCTCACTGGCCTTTTCCTCAAGAAGAACCTGATACTACCCCCTCTTGGCTCCAACTTTGGAAGCTCTTGTGGACACTTGTGCCTCGTGTGGCTGTTCTCATGGACGTGGCATACTTATTTGCCGTTGCACTGTAGGAAAAACATAAGAAAGCAATAGGAGAAACGCTACAATGTGTAGATATGTATGTGAATGGTTGTGTCTATTTGTATTGCCAACCCAAGGAAGTAACTGCCAAATAAGGACCCTTATGCCCTAAAGAGAGTGATCCTGTTAGGTGTGCTACATCAACAAAGACACGACTAAAAGTATACAATCTATATTTCTTCTAATTTGTTATCACCTTCATCAACCTGAAAGCAATTCTAAAACAGCAGAGTGCTTAACATTTGGTACCCTAAAGATAAGCACAGCTCCCATCATATTTAGTTTGAACGTTCCTCAGTGACGCGAGAATACTGCAAAGGTTGAGGAACATTATTCACAATGCAGTGGGAAGGGTTACCTTGGCTATGCACACTACATACTCCCCTCCATTACCTTCTTTGCTTTCAAGGTTTTTCTCCAGAGAGTGGAAAAGATGCCGTCAGTCCAGTCGTTTGTCGCAACATCCAGGGTGCCAAACATCTGCGAGGCAGTGATCGCCTTGGGGTTCATGCGCATCTCCCTGTGTGGCGCGCCACAGTCTGTCATTGCTTTCATCAAGATGTTAATGCACTTGGTCTTCCCTGCACCACTGGGGCCCAGAGTCATCATGCCTGAAAATAAGATACAGGTCCATCAGAACATGATTCATGGAGAGCATGCAAAGATTAGTGGATAGTGAATGCTGGCATTTTCATTTAGGATAAATGTCCTTTTGAGACGTGGCTGGTTTCTGTGCATTACTCTGACAGCATTGGAGAAAAATAAAATCACAGTATAGCTGGCAGAGCACTGGTCGCTTCATGCCATACTGCACAAGTCTAGTGTCAGCGGTTAAGGATAAATCATTTCTGATCATTACCTACATATCACTTTTTTGCTCCCTTCATGCAGATGATGTAGACTTTTCCAATGAGCAGAAGTGCCCATGTACTGAAAATTCAGACTTGGCCAATGTTGATCGGGCTCTACCGCTGCTGGGCATGCAGTGGTTGCGACGAAGTTAGGGAGCGGGATCGCGCACTTCATCCCTTTGGTTTTGCAATGTCAGATATTAACGCTGATGTTCCAGCTATTGGATGGCAGCAGTGAGGAACAATAGTCTTCATAGCACATGCCATTGGGAAATACTGGCATGCACTCCTTTTTTATAAAGGGCATACATATGATCCAATTTTATATATGCATGTCCTTTAAATGTTATACATTACTTATAGGTCATAAACGTGAATTCATAAATGTAAAAAAGGTAGCAGGCACCCCTCTCTCGAAAGAACACGGCATGATAACCTGTTATATATTCATGCATTATATAGCATACATCACATGTGCATTATGTTTGTATTTACATTGCTCATGTGCCATGCTTACTATACATGTGGTAACTCAACGGCTTATACATTTATCACAAATATGTCATTAGAGAACTTATATGAGAACCTAAACCTAGCTAGTATTTATGCTATAAGCATCAAGTAAGGGGCCTATGGCGGTCATGTACCTTCTCCAGGAAGACAAGAAGATAACGCACTGCCATGGTTTTCACGCCACCCTGCGCCACTAACAGTTATTAGGGACTCCACAATTCAAAATGACACTTTAGTGTCATTCTGCCCCATCTAAAAGGTCCATTGCAGCACCACTAATCAACTCATGGGGAAAGCGTATTTGTACAGTACAGTCAGTGGAGAGAGATCAAAATCGGGCAACTTTGCCAAAAATCTCTATGCGAAAGATCTATTGTGGCTCAAAGGTGGGAGACCACCCATTTCTAAAGTTATCCATAACACATGGGGTCGTAGCCTATGTTATCTACTGAACATGTGCGGACAATCATTTAAAAGTCACGTGGAACTCTAAGGCATGGCACATCAGTGCGGAGGCTTCCATTATCTGGGGAAACAGTATCTGCTGCTAAATGCCATGTACAGGAAACGCATGGTGACGAACATCCAACAACATTCATAGACGATAATGGACCTGTAGTATTATTTATTTGATACAGCCCCTGGTTTGTCTGAGACCCATCATTAAATTTCAAAATAAATAGGCAAGATAAATATGGGTATGATACTGAAAACAACAACTTGATCAACTCTGGATAGGGCCTCAACAATGGTATCTGCAGGTACCCGCAAATTCATGCGAGCCTCAAGTAGGCTCGTAGACTCAGTGACACTGTCCAGGTATACACACATGTGGCAGAGCGAACTTCTTCTCCAATGTGAAATTGCCTGTGTGCAACGGTCCGTTCTGAGCTACCACACATGTTCGTTTGACTTAGCCTCACATAAGGAACCCCATGCTGAGGCCATCGACAGTTGGGAAAACTGGCCATCTGTGGAAACGGTGGAATAATGACGGTTGCAGAACTAGACCATGGGAAATCGGCCCGCGCTGACTAACACTCTCCGGTGTCTAGGAAGGAGGCAAACCCAAGCACCCCAGAAGAGCAGACACACACCGACAATGACAGTCATGTTGCACACGACTTTACAAAAACACGACCCCTCGTGGAACCATAATATGAAGGTGCTGCGATAGATTTTTTGAATACGACTGAAATAGTAAACAGGCATACACTGCCAAACTCCACAATTATTTTGACGGGGAATCTTCTGGGGATGGTACTCTTCAAGGGAGCTGACTCTAAAAGGAAAATAGCTTTTGTGAGCTTGTTGTCTTGCCTAGCCAATGCAGTGGCCAAAGTCAAGCTGCGATGTGATTGGAAAATCCCCCCAAGCTTAACAGTGGTGGGCGGGCGGGCGTGCGTGCGTGCGTGTGTGGGGTCGCACGCACACTGGATCACTTGAATGATTGCTACCAATAAGCTAGAACACCAATCCCAAAGGGGGTCACGGATTACATTGGTCTTTGATTAAAACCCCCCTCAGGCCTTTAAAACTGAGCATTGAAATTCTGCATATGAATGAGTATAGTTATCAGTGGACTAAGCCACCAATATGAAATTCCTGTATGGTAAGGTGGATGCAGAGATTCAATAGATCATTGTTCAAAAAAACAGGCAAGCCCTTAATGAGAAATGCTGCCCGATTTGAAAATCACTATATATTTTCACTTCTCGGACAAATCTTTCTAGTACATTGACAAGTATTCGTTAGAACAATGCCATCTTTTATGACTTCATTTTTTTTTTTTAAAGAAAGGGACCAATTTTAAAGGAATGTTGAGAAAATGCATTAGAGTTAAGATTAAACAATAGCAGGGTTTCAGAGAGCTTGATCCTTTCACTAACCACTGAATTTAATGAGGGAACTTTTTTTGCTTTAATTTCTAAGAACGTTAAGCAGCCTTTTTCAAATTAGCAACCACAAGGGACACTCTTCGATGTGAAAGGCCTTGTTATGGTGTGCACTTCACACAAAACATGTCTGGGGATGCTTGCAGTCTTTTGCAGAAGGGATGTGTCCAAGCAGTTTGGGCTGTACTTCCCTTTAAGGGTGGGGCCAAGCCTGATTTGAATATGGTCTTCTGTAATGGCTTGGCAGGTTGGAGAACAATGGTCTGGGAAGGTTGCCCTTAGCTATGGCAGAAGTTAAGATTAATTCTAAACCTCCCAACCACCATCTCTTGTTCATCTTGGGCACTTTACGCAGGCATATGACATGCCCCCAGTCAGAGGTCCATCAAAAGTCTTGTGTGAGTCACCACCTTAACACCTGTGAGAAACGCAAAGGTGTTGCACTTACTAGTCCCCTGGGATCTGTCGTCCAAGTGGCCAGGACACAGCCATCGCTATTGGATCCAGTTCCAGGGGCTGGACCAGTGAAGGAGGATTACCTGGGCAAGAGGTCTTCGGGGAGGGGAGGTGGGACACCGAGGGTTGAGAAGCAGTAGACTCTTCCTTGTAACACATTTTCCCCATCCTATCCTCTAGGGTATTTTGAAACTCAACCCCCCACCCCTTTTCCCACACAACCACTTTCTTACACTGTAACAGACAATGGACTAACACCAGAGCCGTTTACCTGACATGTTCCAAAACAGGGGTCAGGCAGAGTCAGGCAATGGACAATAACCACACACACCTGACAGCCTTTTACCTTCCCCACAGGGCTAAAAGGCGGAGAACAAAAGCACACTTCAAGCAAGCCCGAATTCACGGGGAGACAGCTACACCAAATCGTCAGTTCAAGCGGAGAAGAAAGGCAGTGAAACCTGGAAGGACAATGAAGGGGGAATTTCCCTTTTCACCTCAGACCTGCGAAGCCTCCGAAAGGGAAAGCATAAGACCATGCGGAGCAGCAGATGTCTATGGTAGACGCGTCCTTCTAATTTGACAACGCAGGCAGAGAGGCAAGCTGGCTACCGTAGTACTAACCTTGACTCCAGAGAACAAAGAAGCCAATGGGTTCAGCACAGCCGGTGAGTCAGAGGAAGCGTATAGTAAACCAAACTGTGTTGAGCCCAAGGTTGTAAGTAGCAACATTTTGAACGCAAGAAATTCGAAAGAAAAAGAACTTGTGTATGGGTTTGAACTTTAAAGAAAGCCCAGTTGAGGTCCAGGTGCAGAGTGGTTAGGCTCCATGTGGGCGGTCATTCGAAAGACTCTGGTCGTGGCTGGTTTATAAACAAGAAGGCCCTAGGAAAGGGTGGCGTGAGGCGTCAGAGTGGTCCTATAAGGGTTAGATCAAATCCCTTGTACAATCTAAAGTCTCTGACCCATGGCCAGAGGAAAGCTAGGGGACGTGACACAGACTGGTTGCCAATAAAAGCATGCATTGATTTCAAGATTCTCTCCCTAAAACACAGATTCATCCATAATAGTGCACCATCCTTCCTCACCCAATGCATCTCCAAAAGAGGCAAACTCCCCAGCCTACGTTCCTCATCTATTGTGATCTTAACCATCCCTAGATTCACGAGAAAAAGAGCTGGGTCACTTGTTTCATGGTCATTGCCGCCCACCCTGTGGAATGCACTACCTCTCTACATCCAAGAGCAGGCATCCGACCTCATTTTCAGAAAACTGCTAAAAACCCAGCTGTTTGATAAATATCATTAACCTGAAATTGGGGTATCTCCCTGGACCCTGCCTGACTAATTGCAGCAGTTACTATCAGGCTTATGTACCATATGTTTTTGCTTTGTTGTTTCTGTTGTCTAAGTTTATCAGCGCTGTGATACTTGCGGGTGTGGGCGCTGTCAATAAATGCAATAAATAAATAAATAAATAAATACATAAATAAATAAATAAATCAGGCTTTCCATTAAGATTGTGAACTGTGAAATAAGGCAAGTGTGAACCCGACAGAGGGATGCCGAAATAAAGCTAGGAGAAGGATGATGTAAAGAAGCAAAATATGAACTGTGTTAAAGAAAGGACGTAGTGAACCCGACAGAGGGAGGCCCAAACTGCAAGGAGGATCCAAACCCGACAGAGGGAGATCCTAGGGAAAAAGGCAAGACCGTTCAAAACCCTGTAGAGGGAGATCCCAGGGGCAAGAGGCAATTGCCCAAGATGCAAGATCACCGAGAAAACATTTGTTTATTTGTTATTTACATCAGGAGAAACATACCCGTGAACATTGTGTCGACAAGAGTAAACCTGTCGAGGATTGTCCGCAGTGGTGAATTGTTTTAAAGACCTTGAATGGTACAAGCAATATTTGAAAAGCTGTAGTGAACCCGACGGAGGGAGGCCCAAGTTGCAAGAGGGATCTGAGCCAGATGGAGGGAGATCCAAGGGGCGAAGAGCAATCGCCCAAGATACAAGAGTACCAAAGGAACCTTTTTGTTTGTTTGTAGCTGTGAAGCAGCAGGTCTTCTAAGGAAAGAGACTTAGCCTCTGAAAGGTGTTGATAGTGTTCAACTTGAACTGTGAACCTCGTGCTGATGAGGCCAAGGAGTGTACTGTGGAAGAGAGCCCGCATTATCCATTGCTTCAAACGTGGGGAAGGGAGACCCAGCCATACCATCCTGACTTATCATTTTGTGAACACTTCTTTCTTTCCTGATGAACATTATCCCACACTCTTTTTGTAATTTATTAGTAAGGATTGGCAATAGTTGTCTTTATTATAGGGCCTTTTTATTTGACAAGACGCCACTAGGGCTGCTTTATTATTATTATTATGATTTGATGTTTGTAGCTTGCTTAAATTTAGGTTTAATTAGGTGTTCATCTCTCCCATTATAAAGTTCAATAAACATCCTTGAACTGTGATCACTTGTGACTGTCTTTACTATTGCCACCATGAGTTCCTTACACACCCCAAATGTGGAAAGCATCTTGGTACATCATGTATACATCTTCTACTAAAAGTGGACATTTCCAAACAGAAAATATTCCAAACTAGTCTTTTTTCACAATATCAAATAAAGTAATACAAAATGGATACGGTAAGTGGAAAGTGGTGAGGTAAGGCTTGAGAAACCATTTCCCTCAAATCAGTGTTCCTTCAATGATGCCATCTCACAACTATTGTATTGAAAGTGCTTATGTGTGCTTCAACCCTGTGCCCCTTCAATTGCATGGAGGCATGTAGTAGATCACGAATTTAGAACCATAATAAGCTATAGGATTTTTCTTCAAACCTCTAAGACACACAAACTATCATTAATAGTGAAGAATCCTCAAGATAACGTCTTTTTCAATCAGTAATGTGAAATCTACTTTGGTCAGGAAGTGTCAAGGAACATTATGGGCAAAGGGTATCCCTCTCATGACACCTAATTTTCCTTGGGTTGTATTTCGTAGTGTGCTAGAACTGTCTGTTGTGATAAACGATCCACGACCTTTAGGAGATAAGCCTGCCACCCCGTCCACATTACCAAAATTGGACAAGGTGGTTTATAATTTGCTTGTGTTTCCAATCTGTTCGGATCCCTTCTGGTGTGGCAGGGGCGTGGGGCTGACTGATGGTTATACATCATTTTGTGATATTGGGAACAATAGAAATAATAAATATTTCAAGATATTTTGGATCAATCAAGTTTTCAAAGGAAGTCATTTATATTGGCACCAATTGGGCCTTTCAATTTAGGTTCAAGCACAACTCAATGTGGTGTGGGTTTTGAGTTTGGATGTGATTTTGTAAGTAGTTTTCTCATTTTGCTTCTAATTTATTTATGAGTATATTAAAATATTGTCTTAATCACTGAGTAGGTTGTGTGCATCTTCAGTATATTGTCACACTAAAATTAATGAGCATACATAATGGAAAAAGCAAATTTGTCCAAGAATAATAAATGAGCCACTGAGTAGATTTGAAGATCTTGACCTCATGTAGAAGCCGTTCAGCTTCTGAATCCTGAATGAAACTAGTTTGCCTACAACATTATTTTTATCAACAATCTGCAACAAGGGTTCTGGTTGAGTAAATTTGCAAGTACTGATCCTGCTTAGAACCCATCTGAACCCTGTGACTGGTTGAACGAACCATGATTCGGAACCTAACTTTCCACAATAATCAACTGTAGGATCCTACCTCTTCCTTTGTCTTGGATCAATGCCTTACTGTCCTATGTAGCCACCCTAACCATGAGCCACTGTAAAGCAAGCCCATTGCGATGGCACCCCTTTTGGACACTACCTCTAACATGCTCATGCGGAAGTGCCCTAAGTGCTGTATAATCTCTGAAAGTTAATTTTCTCTGTGGGCTCTACTTGTGTCACCATCCAGCCAGAAATACTCCTTGACCATTTTCTCCCTATAAGGACCCATATGGACGCTTCAAAGAATTGGTATACTCCTCGACCATTTTCTCCTTATAATGACCCATATGGACGCTTCAAAGGATTACCAAACATTAGTCATGTGCTGTCAACATTAATGGTTCTTTACAACACATGTTTACTATGGCTAAGGGCACAGAGAAGCCAAGCTACACCATCAGCTACGTAATGTGGGGACTGGGGCAGTATGGGGGAGGAGGCGGATTTCCCTAGTTCAGATACATACCTCGGGATGAGCCTGCAGGGGATCGTACCATTGTCAACTCTACACACAGTAACCATGTGAAATAACTTACCCTAATACCTGAAAAGGAATCTGCAATCCAGTTAAAGCAGGACCCACAGTGCCATATGCACATAGAAAGAACAACCAAGTGTAGTGATAGAAGATATCCAAATCGGATGGTTACCTTTATTATCACCCAGAAAGAAAAGATACAATACTTATCGATGTTTTAGTAAGTAAAGCCGAAAGTGTGATGGGATCCATACAGTCAATGGCTCTGATTTAGGAGACAAGCACGTCTGCTTCACGGTGTATAATTGCCTGTAACAAAATAAAGATGACAGACAAGCCTTTTGAAGGCTCAGCCCATAACGGGGCATATCATGCATGAGTCAATCAGTCACTCATGTAGAGAGTTACCCATTAAGCAACCACTAATCCCTATGGTGTAATCATGAAGCCCAGCTGCAACTTTTGCAGACGACCTAGCCCAGGAGGAAGAAGCAAGGGAATACATACACCTACAATAGAAGGGAAGCAGCATTGGAAGCTAGAAGAGCAGTATGGAGATGCAGCCGGAGGTGAAGCCTCACAGATCATTGGAAGTGCAGGTGAAGGTAGAGATAGAGACCTTGAGGTGAAGAAGGTACAGGTGCAAAAACATCTGAAATTACAGGAGAAAATAGAAGTACAAAAACAATTGGAGGTGCAGGGGACATGGCAGTGAGAATGGAATGTACAACAGGAAGCTGAGGTGTGAAGAGAAATGGAGGAGAAGGAAGTCGGGCAAAGAAAAAGCTGAAGAAGGTGAACATTGAACAAGACAAGAAAGGAGAAAAGCGGAGAAGAGGCTAGATGTGATGAACACCAGGGAGGAGAGTGGAAATGGCAAAGAACGAGAAAGGGGAAGAAGAGAGATGGTTGGAAGATGTGAGGATCAAGAGGGAACAACAGAGTATACAGAGCTGAAGGCAGAGCGGCAGAGGAAAAGAGAAACAACATTAGGAGGAAGGAAGGTGGAGAACAGATTGAGAGGATGTGCCCATCTTTGGAGAAGAGGAGAAAAAGCTAAAGACAAGGCAGAAGGGCAGTTGAATCTTCCATGGAGGTAAAGGGCCAGACAGACTCAGCCAGTAAGACAACCCTTTGTTTGAGAGAGGTGTGAAGGGTAACAAACTCATGGTGAGGCAGCAAGGAGATCAGCCAACAGCTACTACAAGGGATAGAAGCGAATCTTAGAGGTAGACCTCCAGACACCTGCAAGTGTCTGATCAGCAATGAGGGAAGATGGGCATGGCTGACAGAATCAGACCCTTGAGACATGGTGGTGAGGAAGGACTTCATCTGGCACAGGGGTCTGCATCCTTTGACTCTCCTGATTTTTTAGACTACAACTACCATCTGCCCTACTCAGCATATTCAATGAAAGATCATGGGAGTCGTAGCAAAAAACATCTGGATCGCTGTAGGTTACAGATCCCTGATCCATGAGACCATTTTACGCGTAAGCCACCTCGGCTCTGTGGCCCCTTGAAGATCTAGCCACAGCAAAGCCTGAGACTTCAACACAAGTGTCTACAACTACTTACGGTCATTATTCAAGACACGACCAGCAAGCTCAAGAGAACACCGGACACCGAAGAGTTGTGCCACAAAACTAAATGATACACACAGAGGAGTGACCCAGAGAGAGAAAGACTTTTTGGAACCATAACTATTCGAGAAAAACCAATACACCACTGCACAATACCGTCCACCAAAGCAGGGTAGTAGACTTTTGATTTTCCTAGACGGTGGGAAAATGGGGTGAGACTGGATAACATTCTAGGACTACCTAATTGAAAGTATAAGGACTTGGGGTGCCTGGGTCCCGGAGCAGCTGCGTACTCGGAGCCCATTATGAAGAATCCTACTGATCCCTCATTGAAACCCTGCCTAAAGTCTCCTCCCAGGTGGCCAGCGAAACGCAGATGCTTCCTGATCCTGACCTTGGGGTGTGGTATACTGCGAGAGGATCACCTGGGAGGAGACAAGGCCCAGGGTGGTAAGGAGATCCCATTGGATGAGACGCAGTATGCGTCCTTTGAAAGGGATCATCTTCCTAAATTGCCAAAACAGGTAATGGATTATTACCATTGTAAAGACTGGAGGGGGTATCTGTACTTCTGCCCTCTATATGGTAGGGGAAAAGCACAGAACACCCCAGCCAGGGCTCTCAATTTGGTAGCAATGGACGAGCAGCCAGACCTAAGCTTTCAGGGCGTGATATAGGCTGGTTCTTAAGTACAGTGAATGCCAAAGCCCCCACAAAGGAATGTACACACACTAGGTTAGGTGATAACACAGCTTCTTTATATAAACTAAGGTTTCTACCAAAGTATATACATATAAATAATAACACTTTGTACTTGGAAATACTTATTCAAATAATGGCAAATATATAAACTCTATGTGGTGCCACACAATACTTAAATTCAGTAAGAAATGCACTAACTGCAGACAGTTTTAAACCGGCATGTGAATTCTTAAGTGAGGTGTATCAGCATAGAACAGGGAAGAAAGGCTGGTTAGTTGTGAACAGTGACTAGATATACAATTCTCTAGTCTTTCGACTGGATATACAAACCCCCAACCCAAGCCCCCTCAGCCTAGGCAACCTGCAAGGTAAAAGTTAGGGAGTACTTATCTTGTCCTTTATAGCCCAGTCCAATAATGTTCAATAACCTTCTGCTTTCTTTTAAAAGGTTCTACCACCCCACAGTACCTGAGAGGCCACAGAAAAACAGGATCCAAGACAAATCTGGGTCCCTTGGATGACTCCTGAGGCTAGAAGATTGTCTTCCTCGTCACAGTACCTTTGGTGCCTTAGCAGGTCAAGTGGCAGTGTTTCTTGGTTCCACTCGACAATTCCCTCTGAGGATGGACCCCCCATTGAAAGAAGGAGCCACTGGGATGCTGATTCCATGAGAAACATGGAACCAAAGTCTTTCTGAAGTGCAGCAGTTGCACTCTTCGTTACGTTTTACCCTGGTTGACTATTTCTCTGACTGTAGAAGTCCTGTGAAGATGAAACTTGCTGTGGGTTCCTTAAAGGCTTGGCAGATAAGACTAAGACCCCTGGGACCCTTCAATGACTTTGGCGACGACGTGTGCAAAGGTCACTTTTGGTGTCGGGGTTCAGAATATAGCAGTTTTTTGACATTTGGTTATTTGGTGCTGTAGCCGCAGCACGGACCTCTGGATAGCTTCTGGTGACTTGGACTTGACCACTGGAGTGGACCACGTACCCTCACCAAGTCTGGACCCTTGGGACATCTTTGTTAGCTTCTGGTGGCAGGAAACCTACCGGCAGACCTTACTGTGCACTCAGCAACTCTGGACTCTCTCCACCAGGTAAAAAGTGGCCAGTGATGATGGCAAGGATGTCCCTTGAAATGTTCTTAGGCAGTTTGGAACTTTTGCAGCTCCGGGTGTCCAGCAGCACAATGCCAGGTTACCCCCTCTTCTAGGCGGTAGACAGCAACAGCTTTCAACGGTCATGAAGCGCACCTCTGGTCCCTGGGCGACACCAATGGACTTCATTGACTCGAGAGGTCCAGGCACTCCTCTTCAGGACTTCAAAGACCCCTTCTCCAGATGGCAGGCACACAGGACTGGCTTCCAGGATACTTTGATGAAGAGTAGCAGTTTGCACGATGGTCCCTCGTGGCACAGGGAGAGGTCTCCTATGCAGTTCCTCTCTGGATCAGTCCTTGGAAGAACATGGCAGCTATCGGATTACAGTGATGAAATTGCAGCAGCAGACTTCTCCTTCAGCTGGGCTTCAAGGAACAGCTTCTTCTTGCTAAGCTTCAACTTCAGCTTCTGAACAAATTGGAAAATGAGAGGTTCCCAGATATACACATCTGTTCGTCATTCACTCTGGCTGAGCTAGGCTCAGCAAAGCAACCAATCACACAGAAGGGCATTCATGCAGGCAGCCAATCAGGATCATAGGGATTCAGGCCATTCACTCCACCCAGACATCCATAACAAAGAATGTGGATTGGGGAGTGCCCAGCCTTTCAGCACACTACACTGCATTCACGTCAGTTTCAGTCAGGGCTGTCTCATTCATTGTGTCACACACACACAGAAACCAGTCACCCACAACAGAGAATGTGGGTTCACTTCAAATTCCATTCATACAGGTCCCATCCATAGGGTGTACACACACACAGAGCCCCTGGGAAGGCTCCAGTCAGTCTCACAGGAGGCAGCCCCAGAGCCATATAGGGTATTTCCACCCAAAAACCATTCAGGAGAAAAGGGAACAAAGACATATATGGTGTTTCCACCCAACAGCCACTCAGGAGGATGGGAACAGAGACAGGGCTTCCCAGGACTTTGGGTAACAAGGTAAAGGGAAATAGAAGACAAGATGGCCCCTGTGGACTTTTGATTTCTATCAGGAATCCATTGATTCCTATGGCAGGGCCTGGGTGTCCCAAAATGGAGGACACTTAGAGCCACTGCCAAGTCAGCATGTTGCTGTCAACAGCCCATAACATGCTCTGTGGACAACACAAAGGGGCACAGAACACACCATGTGGGGTACATTTACCAGCCCAACAGTAATCCCTGCATCACAAAACTGCATTTTTGCAGTTACAGAAATCAAGGCTGCGCTGTGTCTGCTGAGCGCATATGGGGCAAGATGGAGCACAGACACCCCAAGAATGTCTGCAATTATTTTCTTCATGTGCACCCAAAAAGAGGAATTCAAAGGCAGCCTGGCTCTGCGCTGCTATGCTGTCAGCTTAAAACTTAAAACTGCAAAAGAAAATTAAATAAAAGAAAATTAAACATGCAGAGCCCTTCAAAAGAAAGCTCTTTCTCCATGGCTATGCATCAATTACAAAGAAAACTATTTCCAGCATCTTTTTGTACTTTGAAATTGACGGGATCTGTACGAGCTTTCAGAAAATGAATGCCCAAGAAACAGCGTTTGTAAAATAACACTAAGGTGAGAAGCACATGTTTAAATCCACTTTTGCAAAAGCTGTGAAATGAGACTTTGAAAGCTAAAATCTGAAATCATCCCAAATACTCGCACAGAGACAGTATTTTATGTGTGGGGAAGGGGTTTGGTTTAAATGTATAATATATTTACAAAAAGACTGGCTTTTGTGATAGAAAGAAAATAAAACATGTTTGAAAGCTGTTTGAAAGCAGCAGAACCAGTTGCCTGAGCAGGCACTTTGAAGGTGCCCAGCCCCCTTGGGAAAGGAAGTCCCTTTACAAATATGAAAGGACCAAGGTGTACGAATTCACGACCACATCAGACTGACAGGCGTTTCCCCAGCATGGGACAATGGACCAAGGGGAACTAGCACAAAGAAGTGTGAAATTCTTTTGACACCTCTCCTCAGCTTCATCTGCCAGAATCAAAGGGTGCTATGGTAACCCCGTTGTTCAGAACTGACACAAAGGGGGCAGGCTGGCTGTGGAAATGTTAAGGACCGCCCTACAGTGACATATGCCATCCATTTGATTTAAAAGACATTTATTATTATAGCATTTATTTCAGTAACCTAAAGAAGCAGTAATGTGAAATTATGACTGTTTTAATTTAATGTTGGTACCATTAAAATATGATCATCTGGGTCATCCTGACATGTGGTGGGCACGAACAACAGTAAAAAGGCATTTCTGGGGAAAGCATACATAGTACAGTTATGAAACTTGATGGAAATATGCCCGACACTGTTAGGCTCATGTGTAGCCATTTGTAGATTTTTAGGGGAAATATTTTCCATAGAAATGGCAAAAGATTGCCAGCAGGACAAAACAGCATCGCACAAACTTGGGGTTTGGAATGGGATATTCCTTGTAAAATATGAGGTCTGCCCATCTGATTTTCACAAGGCTAACAATTGTAAATATAAGGGTTTTGATTCATAACTGATTTTGGCAAAGTAACTGTGGTGTAACAAAGCACATCATGAAAACACCCACACTAAAACTGATTTCACTTTCCTGGATCCAATCTGTTTACAGGAAGGCGGCGACATCCATGCCCTGACCTATCCCATGTTAGAGGTATGTCCAGATTATTTCCACCCACATAGTCAAAATCCTCTGATCTCATCCGGCTTATAAAAGGAGGAAGCAAAGAGGGAGTCAGGAGATTCAAAAATCAACATCCAGAGATCCAGACATTCAGACATTCCACATTCACCCTGCAAGACTGCAGATCCAGGCAGAACCTCCTATCCAGGCAGAACATCCTATCCAGGCAGAACCACTATCCAGAATTAAACACTACAAAAATCCCAATAATTCAGGGGGAAAGGCTGCTGACACGTTAGGAGAATCCAATGACCAGACCTGTCCTTGCCCAGCTGATGCTCCCCGCCATTCCTTAAAGGAGAGCCTAGCCGCTGCACAGTGACCAGACCCTTGTCCCACTGTCCAGAGACCCGGTTAGCTGTCCAAACAACCCAATTCATTGCATTTTGGAAGTATCACACCTCCCCAATATCAAAGAGCTTCATACACCATTCTGTTACCTTGCATCCTGTTCAACCCTATAACAATCCTATAAGTACCCTAGTAATTTCTTAAATTGTCAGAATCCTGTGTGCATCCTGTCCTTAGAAGAATCTGAGTTTGTCTCCATGTGTTAGCGCAATTCTTTCTAAATCATTTCAGTCCATTGTGTAAGTCCTAAGTACTATTTTAAATAAGTTAATTTTCCATAGATATGAACGCAGCGTGAATAGGTTAACCTTGCAAATTAACCTCCTTGTGTACCGTGTCTTTCTTCAATAATTTAGCCATTTAAAATATAGTTGCAGTGGAACAAATCATTTTGCTAACATAACAGAGTTGGCCCGTGAAAATGTTTCCCTTTTAAAAATCCGATTTTTCCTTTCCTTTTAAGAATCCCACACTGCCAACCATAAAGATTCATCTTTTCACTTTAGGATCATACCGGTTATGTGCCTTTGTACCTCATCAGCAAAACCGATTTTTGATTCTGTATGTTGAGCTCATTTCTCAAGTTGTTTGCTCGTTTTGAAACCATGAAAACGAAGAAATTGCAATTTCCTCACGTGTGTTATTTGCTGCACTGTTTTTACTTCCTAAAGTCGCTTTTCTAACCTGTATGCATGTTGTTTAGTGCCTTGCCTTGTAGCTTGTACGTTTTCTTGCCTCTTTAGTACAGCCACACACATTCCTGTCTTATCCATTCAACCGCACGTGTAAAATAACTATTCAGTAATTTCAAGTGTCATTTTGCTAATTTTCAAGGGTTTTCAATCCGATTTTGGCCTCCCATTCAGGAGTTGCAGGTCAGATTTTCATTCTGATTTTTGCCTAGTATAACTGCTACTCCTTTCCACCCACACAAAGCTTGGTTAACAGTGGTTTGAGGGAGTGTTGCAAGGGGAAAGCCTAACAGTTGTGCCATTTAAAACTATTACCTAAAATAATCTTGCTTTCATTCATTTTTGCATTGATGTGTCTGATGTTAGAAGGTTAAATTAAGGGTATCCTATCATTTTGTTGTGTAATTATCACCACATTGGTGATTGCTGCCCTATATTGAATGTGTGATTTTTATGCAAAATTAAAAATAAATATATATTTCATTATTACACACCGGCCTGGTTCATGGTCCATTGTGACACAGGGTGTACGTCAAGGGGACAGGGGGGTAAAACGGGTTGGCTGCCTTCTCAAAAGCTGAATCTGAAATCAATAAAATTAAAAGCTTATTTATTGGGTGCCTCATCCCTGGCCAGTAGAAAGTGTCCTGGTCTGGAGTGTGTCATGTCTTTACATCCGTGACAATAAAGGGTACAAGGGTGTACCTCCACCCATGGGTGCCATAAGGGTATCCCATGGGTGTTGTTCACCAAAAGATAAACATGGAGGGCTGCACTGCCACAGGTCCAGCTAGACCAAAGTGCCAGAAAACAGAGAAAACGCACATAGAGAAGTGGTAGGACAAAGACTAGGAAGCCTTGTCCCTCCATAAGGCATTGCCAGCATCACAGCCATTATAATGTATCTGAATCACAAATCAAATCGGTGGCTGTGAGCACAAATACCATGAAACATGAACAAACCTTAACAGAAAGATCGTTCAAGGTTTCTCAGGATAAAAACCCTCCTTACTCCCAAAGGTATTAGATAAAAGGATCTGGCAAGACTGCCTTAAATAGACTGTCTTCCTCTGTCACTACAAATTCTAATGATTTATCTATAAATAACTTTAAGGAACTAAATCTACCCTTAAAAGAACAAGTTTGTTTTCGGGCACTACGAGTCCCACAATCTCATAAGTACTGTGATGGGCTGAAGAGGTATGTTGTAGCAGTAGGCAGGCAATTAAGCCTAACCACACACACCTGAAGGAACCTGGGAGGCATAAAAGGCTCCCTCAGGGGCAGGTAATCAGAAGGAGCTGGAACTGTGACTGGAGCGTGTGCTGTAGTAGAAGAAGCAGAGAGGAGGTGGCACAGAGCTGGCAAACCAAGCAGACGTGAGAGAACCAGAGGGACGCCGGACCGTGACTACAGCAGATTTCACCTGCTTTTTCTGATATTGTCCTGTTCCCCAAACTCTGAAGTGCAGAGGCTGCGCTGCAGAAGGTGTGCAGGAAAGGCTGTCTTTCCCAAATGTGCGTCTGATTGCTGTGGTTGCCCTGTAGGGAAGTGTCGGAGACAGAGGCGTGGAGCTGTTAAGCCGTGGGTCTCAGGAGCGTGAGGATCTCCTTAAACGAGTGGCCGGCTGGAGACACGTTCAGCGAGGAAGAGTGTGGGTCCATGAGAAGTCAGCAGCAGTAGAAGTAGTTGTGGAAGTTGAGCAACCCACAGAACAAGGACTACAGAAGCCGGTAAGTGAAACCTGGCGTTCCGATTCCTTGCGCGAGCACTGCCGGCAACAGTATCTAGTTTACTATTCACTTGCATACAGTAACAATAGCAACCTTGGAATCTATTCAGATACCATCCAGAACTGGATGCCGGATAGCAAGCTGTGCTTTAACAGATTTAAAATGGAAATCTTTCACTGCAGCCAAGTAGACTTCTATCTTGTGCATGCCCCTTTTTACTGGGCCAGCACACCGCACCAGAAAAAGGAGGAATCTGGGAATAATCGTTGATCCCAATTTCAAATTGAACCCCCAGATCAACAACCATAGTCCTGCCACTTCCAGCACACGATGCTGGAGACGATTCTACCACTGCTAGCATATCTCGCAAGATAAAAGTGGTGCAGGGCTTAGTGTTGAAAACCATGGTTTACAGATCCAGGTTGTATGCAGGTCTTCCAAAAAATAACGAACTCAAGACTTAAGTAAATTCGAAACATGGCTGCAAAGATTTATCCTCAAATGCAGTAAAAGAGGCGCAGGTAAATGGAGGACTCAAAACACTGCACCAGTGACAGAGACCCCAACTACTACAAGAAGAATATGTAAACCTATAATCCCACAAGAACCCTGCATTCTAGGGCAGCATGCCAATTAAACCACCCCAAAAAATTATGACTGGAAGGTCATTGTTTGTCGAAGATTGGGCCAGACTTCTAAAATAATTGACCCCACCACCTGCGAGTGGAAAAGAACCACCTGAAATTCCAGAAATCCGTGAAAACATTTCCATTTGAACGTGCACACTGTATATGTTAATTGGTGACAATCCCTACAAGGTTACTGGAAAGCAACCGTAGTTACCAAGAAAGTTGTCCTTTCTTCCCCAGCATCCCCGAAACCTGGTTGGGAAACAAATATTTCCCATGCATTGAACGCTTTACAAAAAATAAAATGATTGAATACACTGCAGTTTAGCATGTACGTAAGTACCAGTTCCGGGGACCTACCATACATAAATGATAGAGCATCATTGTAAATGGAATCCCAGTTGGTTGTGCCCATTCCAAACTGCTGAATCTGCCCAATTATCCCCTTTCACTGTGTCTCAAGTAGTAGTGTGAGTGGCACGTCCCACAACAGATCACCAATTACATAACACATGTTTTAAAAAAGAAAAATATATATATATTAGCACACAGGAGTCAATGTTGACCGCCTCAAAACCAACCACAATGCTGAAAGCAATCAATCTGTTTTTGCCTTCATTCCAAATACTCGAAGAAGCAGTCTAATTGTCGGTAATGCATATATTACTGTCATCGCAACCCACGTCCCCGGATTCCCTTAAGGGGCGCTCTTCCACTGAGCATTCCACTTAGCCAGAGTCTATAAATTAGACCCCTAAAGCAAGCTGTCTTGTCAACTGAATCAGTGGGGGGCGGAGGGAGGCAACATTTTTCAATCAGCATGCATACGCGGACAGTCAAGGTGCGATCCAGTGCCAAATAAAACCGAGGCACAATCTCGCTGTGGTTAAGTGGGCAATAACGTCAGCCAAGTGCAATGGGTGAGCGCCCCTCGAAGTCTTCCGAGTCGAGCGCTGTTCCCCGGTTACGCTCGAGTTCTGCCTGTTCCGTTCCATTTCCTGCCTCTACCCCCGCCCTGGGCTGCCCTGTGCAATCCTTCCTTTGCTTCTCCCTTATCCCAGTCCGATTCTTGTGTCCTGACCCTTCTCGTTATTATCACCCTGCTGCCCTCTGCTGGGGCATCCTTGATCTTTCTTCCCAGCTCTGCCACTTTCCTATCTTTGCCAGTAATGCTGGCATGATAATCCTTCATAACACGCCTTACTTTGTTTGCTAGAGTACTTCCAAAATCATCCACTGGTTTGCGTCCGGCATCATTCGCCGGTTTGTGCAGCAACACGGTCTTAAATCTGGCACCAGCCGCCCTTTCCAGTGCCAGCAATGACTTACCATGCAAATGGTGGGTGGTTGGTAACAATGATAAGGGGAGCGACTCAAACTGGAACCCCGATGCGTTTTTTCTTGGGGTGGCTGTGGGACCCCTCTCTCTGTCCCTTGAACCCCAACGTGTTTTTTTTTTCTTGGGGTGCCTGGGGGTCCACTCGCTCTCTGTCCCAAGAGGATCAGCAAAGCCACATACTGGATCCAGGCGATGAACTGGAGTCCCATCACAAACAGCCGGAGACGGCGGGTATACGGCAAGATGCGCACCTTGATAAGTACCCCTCTTCGTTAACTTTATTTTTCCACAATGTGGTATGCACCTTATAGACCTCAGGGGCCATTATTGCTTTGTACGGCCCTTTGCCAATTTATTTCCCTCAGATGTGAGCAAGACTATGGGGGCTGGCACAATCCTGCGTTAAAGACCCATCGTATGGACCACAAGTGTTAATGATCACAGATTACAAGCCTTAACGAATTCGTTGGAACTTTAACAGCACAAGCACATTTTATGGCGCCTGTTCCTTTACTTTCCTGACTAAAAAATGTACCACTGTACTTGGCTTCTTAGCGTCCTTTGCACAGTCCAATCTGCTAAAGCACGGGGCCAGTGCCGGGTACGAGCGATAGCTGTACGGGTGTACTTTGGCTGCCTTTTAGTGCAACACCGGACCGCAGCATGATGAATGCACGACACCAGCGCCAAGAGAGATCACCACACTCCTGGCAACGTGCAGACGGACTAGTACCTTGACTGGCATCCTAGCCAGAGCTGTGCAAGCCACGAAATGGACATCCTCTCAGCGGCGGTATTGCTCGGCATGAGCAAATTCAGCTAGACCTTGTTTTCCAATATGAACCCATTGCCCTTTTGCCCGCAGGCAAGTGTCTTTTAATGAGCAAATAGAACATGCTGCGCGTGGCTTGTTAGCAATGCCTGCTCCCATTCTCCTGTCCAGGCCAGTGAAGTTGCTAATGCCTCGACCATTCCCTGCGGCAGTCCTGGACAGAGACACATTTTTAATTGGGAAAACGCAGGCCTTCTGTAGCATTCAGGTCTACAAGGCAAGGATATAAGGAGGGAAGTGCATTTCTTACGTGTATACACATGTATTTTTATATATATATATATTTTCAGTAAAAAAAAGTTGCTCTACTAAAAACCTATGAAATTCAGTAAAAAAATATCTGCAAAAGGGACGTTACGGTTCCAAGTAAAACCAAAAACCCCCTGAAATTCGCCAGTTATGGTAAATTAAACAACCATAACTCGTGCCACCACTGTGCACTAAGACTAACACCCATGACATCAAAGATGACATCACAAATGTCATTGATGAGATCACTGATGACATCACATGTCTGGCTCCCCCTTTTTTCCTTTACTGACACATCTAGGGCGCATGGTTTTCCTCAGTAACAGTCAGGAAATAAAAATTGAAAAGGTTCTATATTTGTAGAGTTATCCCTCAAGTATGTCCTTACAGTAATTCTCTTGAGGTCCAGTCATATCATATGAAACATATACATAAGGGAAGAGACAGGCTTGAAAGACAGGAATGGTTTCTGTGCATGAAGATAATTAGTAGAATTATCAGCACTTTCTGATAGTTTTCTTTTTATTACTGTACTTTCCCTGTATATATTCCTATTTGTATACATTGTACTCACACTACTTTCCTTAGGGTGCAGTCACATCATGTGATACATATACACAGGGTAAGTTGCACCTTTGAAACAGATCAATCATTTCTCTGCATAAAGATAATCAGTTAGATTATGAACACTTTCTGCTACTACTGCTGCTTTTTTGCTTACTTCACTTTCCCTGTATATACTCATATTTGTATGCGTTTTATTTTCAAATTTGTTGATCGTCATTTATTATTTAGTACATTTACAAGACACCAAGCGTGTCCGTGTTACGAGGATAATGAGCATTTCAGAATAAAACATTTAACAAATTAACATTACAACATTAACTATCTCCTACTGTTTCCTGTTGAGGTGATGTTGGTGGAGCGGGGGGGGGGGGTTCTGATGGCCTGGAGGGGTGAAAAAGTGTTATCTGTGTTTTGTGTACAGTAGTACAATTATGTAGTAAGCAGGTTT
Source organism: Ambystoma mexicanum (assembly GCF_040938575.1). Lineage (NCBI taxonomy): Eukaryota > Metazoa > Chordata > Amphibia > Caudata > Ambystomatidae > Ambystoma > Ambystoma mexicanum. The sequence goes on from NC_090933.1 coordinate 117,920,477, forward strand.
TATTAGCTACTTATTACAGTTTTGCATACTGTCAAACATGTAATAAGAAAGAAGTTATCATTTCAGTATTCAATATGGCAAAATTATGAATATTGCACCTCCACCATGTATGCTGCACACAATGCCTATGTTTCCACATGAGTAGCTTAGTATACATGATAGAATTTCATAATACAATGCAATTTTTATCAATGTATTGATTAATGCACTAAGTAGCTCATGATATTTATTCCAAAGATCCTTGACACTTTTTTGTGAACATTATAATAAGAATCCATTGGACAGACTTTTCATGAAAAGTAAATGCACATGTGATGTCATCAATGACATTTGTGATGTCATCTTTGATGTCCTGGCTGTTAGTCTTGCGAGTTATGGTTGTTTAACTTACCATAACTGGGGAATTTCCATTTTTTTTTGGTTTTACTTGGAACCGTAACGTCCCTTTAGCAAAGTTTTTTTTACTGAATTTCATAGGTTTTTAGTAGCGCAACTTAACCATAACGTCCCTTTAACAACGTTTTTTTACTGAATTTCATAGGTTTTTAGTAGCACAGCTTAACCATAATATCACTGACTTTATATGCACATAACATAGAACATACTGAACCCCTGCTATTGAATTTGATGTCCACGGACTCTTCGTATGTCCGCGGACAACAGCAACAGTACCCAAAAAGTCAGGGGGTATCTTAAATTGTTATATCATGCCATATGAACACTGTACAAGTTCACAAACCAGCACACATACACATTATATGTAGTAATACATAAGAAGTGTAATCTATATATGTAACACATCAACCATTCATTTAAATACAATATGTACTAAAATGGAATATACCAAAAGAAGAAAGATAGGCTTCCAACATAATTACCTCACAGAAACTGCACACCTAGGAGCAACAGTAGAGCTACAAACCAGTAAGAAGACAATTTACCAGAAGCTAGTAAGTGTACTTCATTTTTATTATATATTTGTAAAATTTCTGTATTAGATACAAAAAAAGTGACAATTTTTTTTCCCACAGAAATATCAAGTACTTTGGAGTGGCTTGAGGAGAATTTCTATATAAACCAATTAATAAGTATTACTTTATATACACTTAACATATAAATCTTTTTTTTGTACAGACCATACAAACATTGAAAATAGTGCACCAAAAGATATATTGGTTAAGACTCTCTAGCGCATGGAAGAAAAAATTGACATGCTCATGGCAAATTTCAACAATTTGAAAAACTTTCTGGAGGATCACTTGAAAGAAAAAAATAGATACCATTGTCCCACATGTACCTGTCCCCCTCTCCACATCCCAGTCAATTATCCCCAAACTCTCTCCATGAACAAAAACGTTTTGATGAGACTTCCATCCCTTCTTCACCTCCTATCAATCCTCTTGAAACCCCCAATTCTCCTGTGTTTGTCTCAGTTTCTGCTTCCCCTTCTCTTTCATAAATTTTACATCTATAAATAATAAAGCAAAATTATTATATCTGTCCTAATTCAGTTCTTGTTTTTGATTTTCTTTTTTTAAAAAGCAGTTGAGGTGTCCACGGACAGCGCAGGTGTCCGGAATGTCCGGAATCAAACAAAAATGGGGGCATCCTAAGGACACTATACTTGTCCGTACTGTTCGCAGGCAAGTTGAAACTGTTCTAAGAACAAACGAGGTGTCCGGGATGTCCGCAATTAACCAAAATGGAGATGTTATAAGAACATTATGCCTGTCCGTAATGTTCGCAAGCAAGTCCAAACTGTTCTAGGAACACAATCGGTGTCCGCAATGTTCATAATTAATCAAAATGGAGGTGTCCTAAGGACACTATACCTGTCCATACTGTTCGCTGGCAAGTTGAAACTGTTCTAAGAACACACTTGGTGTCCGGGATGTCCAATTAACCAAAATGTAGGTGTTCCAAGGACACTATACCTGTCTGTACTGCCTAAAGAACATCTACATACATGCGCACCACACCCGTAAATTCTCCAAACATTGCCCCTGTCCGTTAGTGTTTGCGTTGCTTGTGTCGCACTTTTAATTAATTTCAGGACCCGAACACTGTCCGTAGAACACCCACGCGCATGCGAGAACCGTTTCCGTGCATTTGATGTCCTGCGAACACCTCTTCCGTTCGCGGACATGTTCACGACACCATCATGTGACCACACCCACGCTGAGCGTGTGTCCTGAATTGCAGACACTGTCCGGGTCCCCAAACATTTTAAAAGTACCTTTTTGGGGGAATCCACAGTATTTTATATTAAAAATGCACCATAGCACATGTCTCAGACAATAACCATGACTTTCTACATATTTTTTAGAACTTTTTGAGCACTTTTGGGGTTTTTGTCCTGTCCGCGGACAGCATGGGTGTCCGCGAACCGTGCACCAGCACCCCTATAAAAGGCCACACCCTAGAGCTCATCCTCATTGTGTTTCTGGCTACCTTACAGAACACGGTGCATTTTGCTGCCAACTTTCCAGATTTTCTTCTGAATCCTGATGGCATCCATGGCTCCTCTACTGCCACCTAGTGCTACATCTGCCTCAGCACCACCCCCAACCCCTCCACCACCACCACCTCCCAAAGGGCCTGAAGAGGATGATGAGGATGAGGTAGTGGAAGTCCCTACTACCAGCACTCGCCGTGAGCCTTGAGTGTGGCGGTTATTTACCATTCATGGTAACGTATCCAAGGCGCGTGCGAACAAAGTCACCTGCAACGAGTGCAAAATGGTAAGGAATCGCGGGAGGCTTGGTTCGTACAGCTTTGGTACGACTACTATGAAGCGTCACCTAAAGTCGTTCCACGGTGGGGCCGTTCGTAAGGTTGTACCTTGCAACGAGCGTAGTAGGTTGAGTTCCTCTACTTCATCCTCTGTTTCCGCTCCTCTCACCACAAGAGACACTCCTGTGGGAGAGCGCATCCCTCCAGCTTCCTCACAGGCCATTCACAATGCTGATGACCCTTACCTTTCGAGGGTCACAGTTTTGTGTATGTACTGCGACAGTACTCTACAGGGGGGAGAGACTTCGAAGTGCTTTTGAGACTCTGGTCTCAGAGCACGAGAAGACCTGCTCACTACCTAAGTAAGGCCCACCCTACATCTTCTTCTCTCCAACCGCCCTTTCTTATTCCTGTGGTTGGTGTCCCCCCCTTACCCTCCTTTCCCCTCCTCTCTTAGTGTGTGTGTAAAAAACCAAAAAAAATACAAAACAACAAAAATTCCCCCAAAAAAGGGCTGTTTTCAGAGCTGCCTTTCACAGTCAAAAAATAGAAGTGGGAAATAAATTGAGCAGGCTCCTGTTTTTTTTTTTTTGTTTTTTTTTAAGTCCGCAGACAGTTCGCGAACATTAAAAATCTTGTGGTGTTGCCCTATCAAAATTATTGCACTTTTCTCTGGGAGTAAGTGGTGGCTCTGAAAAGAGCCTTTTGTGGTATTCTTTTGTATTTGAAAAACTTAAAAAAATCAACACCTACTGCAAACAAGCTGGCTGTAATTTCACAAAAGCACGCAATACATTTTGTACATTTCTCAGAAAAATCTGATTACCAGCATAAGTAAGATGGACTCCATCGCTACCAAAAATGTTTGTGCTACGAAACATAATATTTTCATTGTGAAAAGAGGACATGCCAACATCTCTTAGAAAGGCACAAACAGCCTTTTTGACATTGCGCCTCTCTTTCTCCATTTCTCTGTGCAATATGAGAAAAAACTACTTTGGAATTTGGAAACATATCCATGACCTTCCCAAGTCCTTCTTTGATCGCAAATTGCAAAGAAATTCCTGACACATGTCCCAAACTGTTCCCTCAACAATGAATTATAATTATGTCTGGATGATGCTCTGTCTGCAAACTAGCATAGAGAGGTAGCAAGTCTAGCCACTTCATTCCACATACTCCATGCCAGTGCACTTCCACATGAGGGAATCCAAGATCTACAGCTACTCCACAGCGTTGTGCATGCACCTCCAACCAATGCATCCATGAGTCTCCCAAAATCCAGACAATCTGTTTTCTGAAAAACACAGCCATAGCCAACTGTTCTTCTCTGAGGAAAAAGACCTTCTGACAAACTGTCTTCTTACACAACACACCCACCAAAGTTTACTGACCAATCAATTCCTCTGCTCATTCTCATTTGCATGCCTCTCCACCCCAAAATCCCTGTATGTAATACGCGGTGTCCGCAGACTTCCTTTACATCCGCAGACATATCATAACCTAGACAGCCCTTCTACCATTTCCACTTCACTCTCTGTGCCATTTCCTCATTGGATACAGCTAAACAGTCACACAACCATCCACCAATCACATTCAAGACCTCTACATCTAACTGCATCATCAGAGTTCAGCACTTCAAATGTACTGTAGATTACTCTGAGTACAAGTCTCATATCATTGGAAAGCACCTACTACAAAAACTACTGTACAAGTCTCCACGATTTCTACTTGCAGCTACATGCATATCCACATGCATGAATACAAACTACAGGTATGCATATTTCCTGCACAGTACAAGTACAACTCTTATGAATGCATATAAACAGAGTAACTGTCACTTAATCTGTATAACCTATAAAATGATCTTACTGTCATTTTTCCCATCTGCTATAATCAACTGTCACTTCCAAACCGGTCAGCTATCTAAACAAATTTTTACACACACAGCTATCTAAAAAATTACAATATTAGAAGATGGGAGAAATAACAGTATAGTTGTAGAAAAACACTAAGTAGTGTATTATGAAATTACACACAGCCAGGATAAGGTCATGCACCTTCATTCCCTCACACAGATAGACACTAACATTGAAAAACTCCTGACTGCAATAACACCACTACCTGTAAATCACATCCTTCTGATTTATTACCCACACCTTCACAAATGCATACATTCCATGCTTTTCTATACAGTATCTGCCATTTACCTTATAAAAATTGCAAACATATATCATTGTTTCTTCTGTCTCCTAACATCCAATAACACAGCCTTAAGAAACCAAGCGTTTCATACACTTTCTATTCTACTCATTTGCATAGCATGTTGAACTAACTTAATGTAAATAAAATTAAAAGCTGCACATAGTCAAAGGAAACTACATACTATATACACACAAAATTACTAAATTCCTTCCTTTACAATTAAAGTGAAGGGCACTTTCCTGAAAAGCAGCAGAATCCAAAGTACAAACAACAACTCAGAAGAAACCTAATCTTTCCACACAAAAAAAGTAAGTACAATACTACCATAATATTCTTACTGTTACTCAAATACACTGTGCGGTTGATTCATGGCATTTGGGCACCAAAAAAAAAAGACGAGTGCACCACACTGCCCACAAATCCCCATTTGTTAAACAGGGATTTGGAGGCAGAATGCCGCTCAAATCCCTGTTTTTCGGCACACAAATGACATCATTCAGCCTCTAGAATGTTAGTATTGCAGAACAAAGAACTGTTTTAATTTTATACCATTAGATTTAGTATTTGTGCTTCTCACCACTAGCTTACTTTCTATTGTCATCTGAACCACAGTATAGTAACACACAAATAGAAGAATAGCCTTCCCAACTAGTTGTAGTTACCTGATACACAATCACACACCATCACATACATTTCTACCATCATACTCAGATACTCATGCACACAGCACACATGCATCGCAGAACAACCCAACCCATACGTTCTTTATTTTTTCAACATACCCCAAAGAATGCCTACAAAAAAGCAAGTCCGTAGAAGTAGAGCAAATGAAAAAAGAAGCATCCAAAATAAGCATCCATCTCTAGCAGAATTTGTACAAAAAGTTCAAACAAAACAGCTACTACAGTTGTTTAGCAAAACAAAACATGCTTCAAGTACAGAAACTTTGTCTCCTCTATCGAAATGTAAAACGAAACAGAAAACAATTATCAAGAATTCAGCTACCACTACTGCTAAAACTGCTCCTATAAATCTTGATATAATGGCACGTAAACATAAAAAAAAAATATTTGTGCAAAAATGTTCCGCCACAGAGTCCTTCAAAATCTCATAAAAACATGAGAGAAATCATACACAAACCTTAAAACCTACCCTAGAAAATTAATATTAGAAGCTTAGATAGACAGTGCAATCCTACTCAAAAGAAAGATTTTAGTGTTAAAAAGAATGAAACCACTAACAAAACTAATTAGTAAATTACAAAAAAGACTTCTCAATAAACGGAATGTCAACAAAAAAAACTTCTTAATTATCTGTGGAGGTGAATGGAGTCACACCACAAACACAGAACCATATTTTAATGAAGAAGCGTACAAACAAAAGCGAACAAATACAATTGCTATACATAGAGGACGAGGTTATGAAAAACGTAATAATACCATAATGGAACAGGAAATACTGCTTACAAAAATATCCCCTGAAAACTCAAAATTACCTCTCCATTCGACTGGACGAAAACATCGAGTATACAAATGGTCATGCACGTCAATGTGTAACATTCCCAAAAAATCTTTCAAATTTTACGCCAATTCCTCAATCCATATGTGAAAGGCAAAGACAAAATCAAAATGAAACTGCTGCAAAATATGGATACCTGTCCAGTGCGTAAATAAACAGGGCTACAAGGACATTCGTTAGCCTGCATTTCAGGACCAATTTGCAAAAGCACCTTCCATCATATCAAAATGATATCAACACATCATCCAACTATAAGAAATCTAGTCTATAAACTGTATTATGCTAAAAGTCCTGCATTAGCACTAGCCAATTTAAATAACAATCTTCTACATGGTACAGCTAAAGAACTACTTGAAGAAATTGACCATATCCAGAAAAAATATTTTGGAAGTGAAAGTCACTTACAAAATGCAATAGCTTTACAACAAACTAGCAACAATTGTACACATGGCAACCTTCTACTACACACATACAAAAAAAGAAATACTAACATTTAAAAGTACATCTGCTGAAATACCAAACCGTGTGTGTGTGTTGCCGCAGAACTTTTTATAAAACGAATACAAAAACTATACATATACCATACAAAATAGACGACAATGAAGATTCTAAATGGTTTGAATTCGCTCTCTACCTTATAGCAGAAAACAAATATGAAATAACTGACCCTTTAATACTTTGCAGTTACTGCACTACAAAACTTGACAACAACCAAACTCCTTCATGTGCTATCACAAATAACTTAGAATTATTCCCACTACCAAAACCCCTACAACAACTCAATTTATATGAGAGCATCATAATTCAAACAGTACACTCATTTCAAGCAATAATACTTCTTCAACCAAAAACAGCAAAATTACCTCCCTCTGAATTGGTGAAAGGCATTCGTGGCAAAGTAGTTTATTTACCATTAAATCTGACAGAAAATGTACACACTCTGGGAGTGCAACGTCCAATAGAACAATCTTTAATTATCTTAGTAAATGATGTACCAACAAAAGACAAAAAAATTTGGCAACAACTCATCGATTTACATTAGACAAGCCTTGCAATATCTAAGACAATAATGAGTACTACAAAGAAATACATTTTGAAGAAAACTTAAGGGGAACAACTGAAATAATTCAAGAGTCACGAGAAACTGGTCAATTTGAACTTCTGGATCCAGCTGCAGTATCCAATATTTTAGACCATTATACAATTCATCCATTGCACTCTAAAGACAGCATAGATGATGCACTAGAAATGTACCAAATGCTACAAACCAAAGGATCACCAATGAGCATATGGGAAAAAAGTATAGAAGCACGTGCTTTTCCTCTACTATTTCATACTGGCAAAGGAGGAAGATACGATAACCGACCCACTCAAATAACAGCATCAGAATACCGTTCATTACCAATGTATTCTGAAGATCCACATTTTGTCTAAATCTGGGAATACATATTCCACCTACTCTTTGAAAGTGAACTAGCAACTCTATGTTATGGAGTTGCACACATTGAAATCGGGAACACAGTTTCTAAATATGTCAGCTCTGCAATTAATACAAAAAGGCTCTGCAATTAATACAAAAAGTGCAAGAAAAAGATGAGGTTTTACAATCAAGTATTACAAATCTGTTTGCAAACATGCGTGGTACAAGAGAATACTGGTTCCGACCTCACGGAGATGTACGTTGTATGATCAGAAACCCTGGACGACCCACTTGGTTTGTAACATTAAGTTGTGCAGAATATGCATGGGAAGATTTACATGATTTCCTACACATATCAAACAAAAACAAAACAAACAGATATACTAACACCTGGAGAATTTTGCTCACTAGATCCTGAAATGAATATCAAGCCAGAGGAGCACCACATATCCACATGCTTTTATGGATTAAAGATGCTCCTAAATTTGGGCAGGACAGTGATGCCACTGTTTTGCAGTTCATCCAAAAATATGTCACTTGTGAAATCCCTTCACAAACGACAAATAGGGACCTTCATGCACAAATTGTACAATTTCAAAGACACAAATGTGGCCAATATTGTCATCGTAAATACAAAAAGAAAGGGATACTACACCAAATGCCGGTTTGGTTTCCCTAGACCCGTTACAGAAAAAGGTGTAGTAAACAACTTCATGTCTTCAGTTAGACATAGTGTTAATGGTAAATCATCTAAGAACATGTATTACATCAAAAGAACAGAAGAATCAAAATATATCAATGATTACAATGAAATCATTGCCCACTTATGGAATGCAAACATGGATGTGCAGTACATTGCAGACAATTCCACTGCAGTTGCACGATATGTTACAGCATACTTAACAAAAGCAGAAAAAACAGAACTTCAAGACCTCTGGAATGACCTGTCATCAGACAAAACACTATCTCAGAAATTGTACAGCTTAGGCATAAAAATGCTCTCTCATAGAGAATGTGACGCCTACGAAGCTGCAGATCGTTTAACCGGTACTGCTTTGTATGGAAAATCTGAAAATATAGTATGGCTAAGTTTTGGTCCTGCTAAATCTAGAAAAAGAGTTCTCAAATCATACGACGACACAGAAACAATAGCCAAAAATGATCCAAACAGCCAAGACATTTTGAAAAACAATTTACTACCCGAACAGGAGTACCACTTTGGAAAACATGTGTCTATACCACATAGTCCCAAAACTTTGCATACAAAAATAATATAAAAACCAATGAAAACAAAGGTAGATATACAGTGACAGATTGTGAAGTCAGTTTAGTAAAACTTACCAAACCAAGTTTAATTAATCATATCAAATTGTCATTAAAAACTCCTCAACAGAAAGAACTTTATTACATGTCCCTCCTACAACTTTTTAAACCATGGAGAAAAGAAGAAGAGTTACTAGATAACTATGACTGCTACGAAGACGCTTTCAAAGCAAATGAAAGCACTATCACCGATGTAAACTTTATGCAGTACAAAACAATGTTGCAAAATGAACAGCAACATGAAGAAGAACTCCAGGCCCAACTAGATAAGGACGATTCCGACAGTAGTCAACCTTCTGTAACAGGAAGCCAAGTACCACTGGGACAGCCAGAAATAGCAAATGAAGCAGAATTAGCTATGACAGAAGTAGAAAACACCATGTGTCAATATAAAGAAGGTATAGAAGACTTAAGTGCACTACAATCAAAACTAAACAAAGAGCAGCGCACCATTTTTGAAGAAGTAACAAAAGAAATTGCACATGGTGTACAACATGAAAATAAAGAATGTACCTGCCAAAATTACAAACCTATACTACTATACGTCAGTGGTGAAGCTGGTTCAGGGAAAACATTCTTAATCAAAATAATCAACAAGTTCCTTCAACAATTGACAAACAACAAACTGTCAGATGTTGTAACTGCCCCCACAGGTTTAGCTGCCTAGAACATAGGCAGTGTCACTTTACACCGATTACTACTCCTTCCAGTAGAACACCAAAACAAATTAGATTATTACAAACTTTCTACAGAAGCTGCAATGGAACTACACAGAGTGTTAAAACAAATGAAAATGCTACTAATAGATGAAGTGAGCATGGTCTCCAACCTAATGTTGGCTTTGACTCCTCTCAGATTGCAAGAAGTACTTAAAACAGACTATGAAGAACTCTTTGGAGGAAAACACATTATTGTTTTCGGAAATCTTCAATTGACACCAGTGAAAGGTGAACCTATTTTTAAAACCTTAGGACACAAACTCTGCCGTAAAACTATTGGCAGCATAGGAAATGTCAACGTTTGACAACATTTCCAAAACAAAGAATTAACAGAAAACATGTGCCAATCAACAGACCTCACCTACACCAACATTTTAAAAAGTATTAGAGTTGGTGTACTATCTCAAGAGGCAGAAACAATATTAAAAACCCAGCACATCCATGCACTTTATGGTGATAACTCATGTGCTACTGATGTTATGGAACAATTAGCGCAGAAAAATGTCAATTGTATGGCCTTAATGCCAACTCTTGCAAGCTGTTCCAAATTCAATGAAACAATGTTAAAAAAAGAAATTTAACCAATAATTGAAATTTGCTCCACAGACAAACTGGACGTACATTGTATTACACTACCAATGTGTCAACAAGCCACAATAAGACTAAATACCTTTGAAAAGTCTATCTCCAACACAGCTGGCTTGGAAAAAATATTAAAATTATCCTTAAACTGTAGAGTAATGCTTAAACGTAACCTGGATGTGGAGCAAGGACTAGTTAATGGGGCACCAGGTACAGTTGTTGGCTTTCAAACATACCCACGTGACAATAACATTAAGTTTGTCAATATACTCTTTGACAAACTTTCAGAAGTAAAGGATAGCGGGCACAAAAGCTTGATTCCTTCTCATCAAAGACATGTATGTACGCAGAGAACAATTTTCTCTAACTCTTGCATATGCAGTCACCATTCATAAATCCCAAGGTCTTACCCTAGACAAAGCATTGATATATATTGGTAACACAGTCTTTAAAAGAAGGCATGAGCTACGTAGCACTATCACGCTTACGTACACTTGACAGTCTATTTCTAATCAACTTTGATGCAAGTAAAGTCAACGCTGATATTCCTTGCATTCTAGAATACAATAGACTATTTTCACTATACACCGCCAATCTAAAAGCATATCCTGTTCCACAAAAAAGAAAACGTTGTAAAAGAAAACTAATTCAAACAGAAATGCAACAGAATGTGACTGCAAATCCTCCAAAGAGAGTAAAAGAAGCTAATATTTAATCATTTACCATAAGTAAAGAAGAACCTATTAGTCAAAGTAACTCAGGTACTTCTTCAGAGAGGCAACATACACTCCGAAAAAAAGACTTGGACACAGAACTACCTTGTCCATTCAATTTTTCAAATTTAACTGGTGTAAGTTGTTATGCAAATGTAGCAATGAATATTCTATTTCAATTGCCACCAATTGTTGACAACATTTACTTACACAGTACAGACCAATTGTGTTTGCAAATGTTAGTCCTTCATAGAAAGGCAACAAACAATCCTGACAACACTTATAGTGTTCACGGAACAAGACAAAAATTGGACTAGTGTGCTGGAATGATAAAATTCACTATAAACTCACAAGAAGATCCACAAGAATTTCTAATATACTTACTGCAAGTATTGGAAAACAAAAACATACCTAGAAATGAAATCTTCCAGATTTCATACATGTGGAAACATACCTGCACTCTCTGCAACAATGTTACACAAGAAGAAATCCCCAACGAGCACTTCGTATATGTATTCATACTAAATTGCGAATCCATTCCATTTCAGCAACTTCTACAACATGCAAACCATGGCAGATTATGTACTACCTGCAATTCAGATAATCACTCCACCTTACTAATACAAACGCATAGTAAATACTTAATACCAATGCTTCTACGTTACAATGCAGATGGTACCAGAAGCAACTGCAAGCTGACTGGATTCGCACATGGTCAAGTATCACTTGGTAAAAAAACCTTCACAACAATAGGTATAATCTACCACGCAGGAGCCACAACCAATGCAGGTCACTACACTGCATATATATAAAAAACAAATGTGGATGGTTCGAATGTAATGATAGTACCATTACTCTAAAGAAGAGATTACCAGCAAATCTTACAAACGCTTATTTAATCTTCTTAAAGAGGAGAGTGGCAGTCGTGCAGATTTCTCTGGTGCTGAGTCTGTTCACCCTGCCTGTTCTTTCTTGAAGGAGGAGTTACAGAAGCTACCTACAATTACCTACTAGTCCGCGGAGCGGACGCGGAGTGGCGGAGAGTGGCAGTCGTGCAGATTTCTCTGGTGCTGAGTCTGTTTACCCTGCCTGTTCTTTCTTGAAGGAGGAGTTACAGAAGCTACCTACAATTACCTACTAGTCCGCGGAGCGGACGCGGAGTGGCGGAGAGTGGCAGTCGTGCAGTCATGACTGTCGTGACTGGATCGACTGCCCCCCCCTTGGTTCACCTGGAAGAAGAAAATGGCCGTTTACGAAGCTGGCGTGCACGCCAGCAAACTGACAAAACCTTGCTGCAAGATCCAGCCGAATCCATAAAGACTCTGTACAACCCAACAAATGCATTAAAACCTCTGAACAAAAAAGTTGGCAAAAAAGTGCTCAAACTTCCATCCCTACAGAAGGAAGATGACCCACTGATAAATGCGACTCAACAAGGACTCGCTGACCAAACACTCCTCCCAGTTCTGTCAAGCCATGCTCCAGAGACACAATTTCAAGAAAAGACTATCGAGCCCTCTACTGCCTTCTCCTTCGAGTTCCCGTCCGCTCGCTTACCAGTTTTCCCCGGAGGGGGGACTGAGTTCGCAGTCGGTCGGCCATACCTCGATAAGGAGGAGGCTGAGTCTGAGCCGAGGAGCGGCGCCGGCTCCGCGAGTGGAGTACATCGAGGCCGAGCCGTCTCGGAACACCGGAGTGCCGTTTCCACCCAAGCCGTCTTGGCGGCGTGTACCTCCGACGAGGGGCTTGGAGCCGGTCCCGAAACGAGACAGGCGGGGCTTGCGCCTACCTCAGCGACGCCGACTGCCCGCCTCGTCTCCGTCCAGGTGCACGCTGAGCCGACGGAGGCTGACGAGCTGAGCTCACCGGGGGCGACTGAGGGCCCCGAAACGCGGACGTCTGCTCTGGACGAGGACGCGGAGAATACACCCAACGTGGTGCCATCAGAGCAAGGGGCGAGAGGCCCTTCTGAACCATCCAAACTCCGCCCCCGATGCCCGCAGCAATTTACATTCCTGCTCGAAGACTCGTCAACAAATACAAATACAAAGATAAATATAAAAAAACGTTCACGATCATCGCCGACCCGAATCACTGAAAAAAGAAAGGAAAAAAAAAAAAAAAAAACAAACTTAAAAGCAAAAAGTAGCAAAGCAAGGCTACCAAAATCCCAAACAAATGAGCACACAACAAATCAACCTGCAAAAGAAAACTGCAAGAACAAAGAACCCATAACGAAACCCCGGGATTTCGCTCACCTCCCATCGGGAAGCTTGAAAACTTTCTTCAAAAAAAAACTTCAAACTAAAAATGGTAATATCTCACTGACGGAGATAACGGACGCAGAACTTCTAGACGCAGTTCTTGAGCTACAACCACAAACTAAATTAAGAAGAACTGAAGAGGGCCCATCTTCCAGACCTGACCTTTTGAATTCAAAACACCCTACTATAGAAAAAAGATCACAACCTTTAATAGCTAAAGAAAACAAATTCATCTTTGGCCAAATGCCTCTACTCCCTGCACCTACGGAGTTTGTTTTCAATTTAAACTCGGCTGCGAACCAACCTTTTAACCCTTCACTGCCTTTAATAGATCCTCAGGCCTCTACAGCAACAAGTCTCCATCCTGTCGACGACACCTTACCTCAGTCGACGAACCAAAGAATTCAACTTCTGGAAGATGTGAGCTCGCCCTCCCTGGCTCTGACACGACAAATTGCTCCACAAAACAAATCAGAAAATATTTCTACTTGTGCAATGGAAATGATGATCCCAACCTCCAAAGAATCAGACACTCAACATGAGTGCCACCAAGCTGCGCCTCAGACTCCACCTAGCGCTGACCCGAGAGCCATCAGAGAACCTTACCAAAATCCTGATTCCTGTTCGGACAGCCAAAGCGCTTCTATTCATATTACCCCTTTACATGAGCCTGCCCGCGTGTCTTCGTCAACTACTAAAGACGCATCATCAAAAAAGCCGGACTTATTCTCCTATATGTCGGCACTATCCATCGCCCTGGTCCCCTTTACTAAACTATACGAGTCACTGTATGACACCCTAAAGGACCATACCGTTCTGCAAGCGATGATTCACACCAAACTAATCTTCTTAGAAGGCCACATTACTGCCCAAAAAGAAACAGATCAACCACCAACAACAACCATGGCGACCATAGAAACACGGCTCCAAGAAATCGAAGAATCACTGAGCCGTCTGGAGAAACATGTCCTTCCAAATACTCACAGGGAGGCACTCCCTGTCCCGGTCCAGTCCATTGATCAGACACTTGACACCCCGCAGACTTCCACTATTCGTACGAAAACGAAATTGCCTTTGAAAAAACCATCACTATTACCGCCACAAACCACAAACGGAGACGTTCCCAGTACCGTTTTGGTGATTGACGAAGAGGAATACTCAAACAAAACACCTTTACACCAACCTGAGCAACCCTACTCAATTTTTTCCACAAAATCAAAACCTCACACTTCTGTACCGCCTGCGAAAATCTCTGATTCAACCATGGCCCGTGCAAAAGTGACGGATCCAGCCGAAAAACTAGCCTCCGAGCCACATACTCATTGCACCGACCAAAACCACCTTTCCCATCAAGACTCGGCTTTGTTGAACTGTCTGTATTCACTTGCGAATAACGACTCAAAGACAGCAACAAATCCTACAGAGGACTCAAATTCCATCACAGATTTGACGAACCTCTCAGTATATTGTGATGAAATTACCTCTACGACGTCACCAATTCAACGGAGAGTACAGCTGGAAAACCATATTTCCTCTGATTTACATACAAAGACCCCTTCGTTACCCACCGCCTGTGATGAAAATCACGGGCCACAGTTCATGACCCTAGAAGAGAGACGAAAGAAGATCGAATTAACAACATCAGCTAAAGCAAAGGCTCTCTCTACAAAAAAAAAAAATAGAGACTCCTCTCCTCTGAATGAAAGAAAAGAAAATAACACCAATAAACCCCGCCTAGATCGGCGTTCGCGATTCTCAGCAGACTCTCAACAATTTCCAGACTCACAAGATTCCTCTCGACACTCTCGAAACACCTCATCATGGAAACGCTTGCGAGAGGATTCCCCTAAGAAAAACAAACATTACTCATCAAAGCTCATCGGCACAAAGATAACTCCTCCTCGTCAAACGACAAAAAAACAGGGCAAACCACCGGGGAAATGGATCCTAAAACTAGAACAAATAAGAGAAAACCGAGACAATGTCACCTTGAATAGAGGTGGTACGCTGACTCTGATTCATCTAATCCCCAAATTGACATGGATTTCGTCCGACGACTTGTGGTTAGTCGAACCTAGCCACCACCATGGAAGAGCTGAGTGTTACCTTCACATCGTCTCAAGAAAAGTCAAAGACAAACTGATCGACCGGAAAAAAGATTTTCTAAGTCTGGGCTACCACCTCTCGTCAAAAACTACGTTAACAGAAGAAAACTCTGATAAAATAAGGGAAACTACCGGAACCCGCCGTAAGAATTCGAAAAAAAACACCAGAGTTGAAAGTGAACACCGTAACTCTGAGACCTCACAGGCGCACCAAAACCTAGCTGATCGAGTAGACCCACCAAGTCGCCATTGCAGTTCAAAAGTGACCTTCTCAAACAAAACCAAATATGATTCACATCATACCTCAACAACACTGAATACCAAAAGAACAAATTCAAATTTAGAAAATCCCGAAGAAAAAATTAGTTTCCGCAAAGAACGACAAGAAAGCATCAGGAAGCTAAACAGAACCATCCAACGGGAAAAAAATGCTCCAAAAACATCTCCCGACGAAAAATCAATTTCATCCAGCTTCTGGGCATGGCTCCCAAAAGCCCTAGCATCACATCGCTCAAAATAGCAACACAAGAACTTGACCGTCGCTCCACCTTCATCGAAAAACTGCAACAAAACCCTTCTTGAACTCAAGCTTGCCTCCTGGAACACCAGGGGATTTAAACACCTCACCTCGCCCAGCGACACAAACTTGGGCTCCTTTGACATACTGTGTCTCC
This sequence comes from Ambystoma mexicanum, assembly GCF_040938575.1. Classification (NCBI taxonomy): domain Eukaryota; kingdom Metazoa; phylum Chordata; class Amphibia; order Caudata; family Ambystomatidae; genus Ambystoma; species Ambystoma mexicanum. The sequence goes on from NC_090933.1 coordinate 117,936,733, forward strand.
AGGAAACTTGGCTGACTAAACTACCAACACTTGATGGATATAACCTTTTTTTGGCTCCAGCAGCGAAAGGCCCAATGGGCAGACCTTCCTCGGGCCTGCTTATCGGCCTCCGAATGGACAGAGGTCTCACAGCAATTAACATCATTGCTTCAAACTACTCGGTATTGGCACTTTTACTAACTTGGTCTTCACGATCACCAGACGGAGTTTACCAACATCCTACCTCCGTAGGAATTCTCAACACATACTGGAACCCGGCGGCAACTGACCAAAAGAACTTTATAAAACTGATTGAAAACATAATCGATGAAATACGGACGAAGTACAACACCTTTCACCTTATAATATGTGGTGACTTAAACTTGTGCTGCAACCAGAAAACTACCAACAAAAAATCCCTGAGTGAAGAGCGAGGAAACAAATGGACAAAACTGATGAACTCAAGAAAACTGCACAATCTTGACGCAGTATTTAAAAACACCAACAGATTACCAACTTGGTCAAATGGAGTACTAAACTCAACCATCGATTACACTTTTGTTTCGGAACCCATGCTACACCTAACGACTGCCTTCGACGTCGTTCACACATCATCGAGTGATCATAACATTCTTCAAACCACCTTGAAAACATCCTATTTCAATTCTGACAGGTACGAATCTGCGGTGGAACAAACTCCTCAAGGCACAAGAATACGCTTAACAGCGCATGACATTAGAGAACTCACAAACCGGTACACAAACTCGTGCCTACCACATACCCCCGATTTGGTCGATTATGGCCCACTACTAACTACCTACAGAACTTCGAGAGGTAAACTAAACCAAAAGAAGCAAGCGCCTCCTCACTCGTACGACAAAGTGATCGTCCAGAAACGAAGGATCTTCAGAAATGCCAAAAGAAACGCTCTAAAACTCTCGAGCAATGAAAGAACGCAAGCGATTAAAGATCTCACCAGGAACTACAAAAACTGGGTACGATCATACAGATGGCAACTTCACCAACAAGACGCAGAAGCCATACTAAAAGCGATTTGCCATAAAAATCCGAAAGAATTTTGGTCTCTGATGAACAAAACAACTTTACCGAATGGTCTGAACATCGCAAACAGCATCAGCGAATCCACCTGGGCTGCCCACTTTAGCACCCTTTTTGAGAAACCTTCATCTGACGAAACAGCCGGCACGAGCACTCAGGTGACCCAACCTATTGCTAAAAACATAAAAACCAAAGACTCCTGGACGAAACTCGACGATCTAGATGATATACGATCCATCTTGAATAATCTGAAAAAATCCAGGGCCCCGGGCCCCGACGGGATCACAAACTTTGAACTAAAAACCCATCCGAAAGAGTGGGCAAAATTCATTAGATCAGTCTTCACAAGATGTATGGTTTCTCAATCGGTACCCCCTTCATGGCTCTCTGCCATTGTGGTTCCGATCTATAAAAAAGGAGACAAACAAGATCCTACAAACTATCGCCCCATCGCCTTAATGGACCCTATAGGGAAGGTCTTTGGAACACTACTCCTGAAAAAATTTCAAGCATGGGCTGCTAGTGCGCCTTGTAATGACCACTTCCAAGCAGGCTTTAAGAAGTCGTTAGGGACAGCTATTAACATCTTCATGATATCTACTTTGAAAGCCAAGGTAAAAGAGGGAAACCCGAAAATATACATGGCTTTCATCGACTTCTCCAAGGCTTTCGACCAAGTAGATCGTTCTAGACTTTGGGAAAAATTGTCATTATGGAACTGCCCAAGTGCTATTCTAAATCCTATCAAAGCCCTCCACACAGACACCAACATCAAGATACGGCTGAATCAACTAGGAAGCCTTTCTTCTGAAATCGCAACCAGTAGAGGTGTTAAACAGGGCTGCCCTCTGGCCCCGGCACTCTTTCTCGCCTATATGGGAGACTTTCAACATACAGAATCCCGGATCAGGTCTTTTCCACCAAAACTTGCAAAAACGAACATCAGCAGACTATTTTACGCGGACGATCTTATCTTACTAGACATGACCCCGATAGGCCTTCAACGCCAACTCTCAAACCTACATGAGTTCTGTTCCGAAAACAATCTGGAAATTAACATCGAAAAAACAAAGATAATGGTGATGGAAGGCCAGTCACAGAAACAGGAAAAATTCAACTGGACCATTGAGAAAACAACGATTGAAAAAGTTAAAAACTACAAATATTTGGGTGCGTTCCTCGATACTACAATAAAAGAATCAGCAATGCAAGAACACCTCTGGGACAAAATTCGCACCCTAGCCACAAAGGGAAAAGCCATTGACAAAAAATTTGGGAAATTTTCGACAATTCCTCTCTTAAACTTCTACAAAGCAAAGGTGGTCCCTTCCGTGACATACGCTGCTGAAGCCATGCCTTACCTTCCTAAAACTCTCTGGCCTAAGCTAGAAGCCTACTTCTGGAGATCGACTCTCTTTCTACCAAACTCAACTCCTATACCACTGATCCGTCGAGAATTGAGTCTGTTATCCCTCCGGAGTACGGTCGATTGCAACTCAATCATGCTTTACAGAAAATGCATACTTCCAAACGGTACTTTCGCTCACGGCCTGATCCTTAAAGAATTACAAACATCAAGCTGCAAAATGCTGACCCAGTGGAAAAAAGAAAACGCATACCTACTAAACACAATAGAGTGCACTGAAGACGAACTGATTAACAATCCATCAAGGATACTTAAGAAACTAAAAGAAATGGATTGGATCAATACACTAAATACAACAACTAACTACAAATTCACCTCACATTTGCCGCCTATGGCAACGAAACTGAATACCTTACAAAACTATATTAAAAAATTCCCGAGCCGAGCAGCACGCAACTTGATAATGCGTGCAAGACTAAACCTCCTTGATACAAATGAAATACGACACATCAGAGGCTTGTCAGAATCAAACAGTTGCAGATTCTGTAATACAGAAAAGGAATCACTGCGCCATTTATTGCTTTCATGCCCAGACACAAAAGAGATTCGTTTGCCCTACCTTAAAACTTTTCTGCTACATTCTTTCATGACTGATGAAGACACTTGGTGGGCTCGGCTGATTGGCGGCCACCGAACAACATGGCAACTGGCGACCTTCAAGATCTTACAACAGTTAACAGAAAAGCTAGAACTCAAACGAAAGGAACACAACTAGGATTCTCTGTCCTCAGACTTAACATTGCAAGTATAAATGTTGCAAAAAAATCAATTATTTGATTAAAAATTGCAAAATAAATAAAAAAAAAAAAAAAAAAAAGAACCAAAAATTAATAACTAATCTTAATTTCAACATTAACAAAACTTCAATTAGAAAACTATAAACTGTTAGAATACGCCAACAGGTATCCTACTGCCCAAAGATTCTATAACAACCAAACAGATAAATGAATACACTAAATTATAACAAGAAAAAACAGTTAGAATACGCCAACATGTATCTAACTGCCCCAAGATTTTGCAACAACCAAATAAATATATCAATACCACAAAATTATAACAAAAAATAGACAGTTAGAATTCCCCAACAGATATGTAACTGCTTCAAAAATCTGCAACAAGATCTATGGGTGTGATATGCTGCGATGGTTACGGCCAGGCCCTAGAGTCTTGGGTGCATGGCCTACAACAACCAAACAGATAAATGAATATCACTAAATAAAAAAAAAATAATTACAGTTAGAATACGCCAACAGGTATCTGCTTCATAAATCTGTAACAAAAATGTGGATGGTTACTCTAAAGCAGAGATTAGCAGCAAATCTTACAAACACTTTTTTAATCTTCTTAAAACCAAAATTTAATAATTAATCTGTACTTCAACATTAAAAAAAATTCAATGAAAAAACTATAAACAGTTAGAATACGCCAACAGGTATCTAACTAGCCCAAGATTGTATAACAACCAAAAGAGATAAATGAATACCAATAAATTGTAACAAAAAATAGACAGAATACGCCAACAGGTATCTAACGGCTTCAGAAATTTGCAACAATCCAACAAATAGAACATTAACCAGAAACAAGAAGTAAACACTGAAAGGAAACAAACAAATAGACTGTAGCATAACAAAAAAGGGTATTTTTAATCCTAAAAGGATTTTTCCCCAACAGACCCAATGATTTCAAAAACAAACACAGAAACTGAGCAAAATGCACAGTACAATGGTTTGTAAACCAAATATGAGGGTAAAAAAAAAGCTGAAATATCTATTATGAAATGTAATAAGTCTTTATAGAATACATACACTAACATGATCTTTTCTTTTTATCACAGAACTTGAAAAAGAATACTTCCGCCAGGTACCAAACTCATGTAAAAAATGTATCGAATGTCAACAAATCATGCAGTAAGTATAATTGAAAATATTTCAAAGATAATCAAATCTATAGGTGTGATCTATGGCTGTGATATGGTGCAGTGGTTGTGGTCAGGACCTACAGTATTGAGTATACAGCCTTCACCCATGCGCCCTGCCACAACCACCACAACATATCACACCCATAGTAGCTTATAACTTCAGTACTTATAACTTCGGTCTTGGGTACACTCTGGCCACAACTCCAAAACATATCACACCCATATATCACACCCATGTTTTATTCTATGCACCTTCAGCCATGCACCCAAGACTCTAGGCCCTGGCTGCAACCACTGCAGCATATCACACCCATAGATCACACCCATAGAATCAAACATTTTTAACTATCATCACACCCATGGAATCAAACATTTTTAACTAGGCCTCATGGCTTTTTTTATGTCCGCTGACACCTTGGGTGTTCTTGGAACATTTTCTACTTGCCTGCGAACAATACGGACAAGTATAGTTCCCTTAGGACACCTCCATTTTCATTTATTTGCGGACACCCCGGACACGGCGTAGGTTCTTAGAACAGTTTCAACTTGCCAGCGAACAATACGGACAGGTATACTGTCCTTAGGACACCCCCATTTTCGTTTTATTGTGCACATACCAGACACCGTGTCTATTATTAGAACAGTTGAACTTGCCTACGAACAGCACAGACAGGTATAGTGTCCTTAGAACATCCCCATATGAGACGATTGCGGACATCAAGGACAGCACTACTGTCCGCGGACACAACAAACACAACAGCAGTGCCTACCACCTAAATAGATACAATATTTGAACCATCTCTTACCCCCCACCATCACCAAACAATCTTACAGACCAACACACTTGCCAAAATTGTATTTCCCCACCATTTGAGAGCGCGCTATCCGCGCTCGCAACCAAAAAAGCAAATCATCTGACCTTCACTCAGAAGGCAAATACATTCCCACTTTGCAACAACATATGAGCATCGTATCATGACAACCACTACTCCCATACGCCACGTAAACCACTGTTTCCATTAAACACTGCAGGTGTCCGCCGCAGATTGTAAAAAAAATAGGACGCCAGTCCGACTTCAATATTAATCTGAAAACATTGTAACACAGACGCAGGCATGGGTCGCCGTGCATTGAGCACCATCTTCCACTTTACCGTATGAATTTGGTGGCAAGAAAACACCACTTTTTCAATTTTCCGTGGCCACATTCCATTGCAACCTAAGTAAATCTCACCTTCGGAAACAGTATTTCATAATTGTAACATTAGTGCATTAGTGTCTTGTTTTGTATGTGTTCCCGACGATGTCCGTGTACACCAAGACATGAACAAATATGGCAGAGGCCGCGAAGAAATCTGACGCACTTCACGCTGTTCCACAACCAATCAGTGAAAGTGCCACATGTCCGCGGACATGACGCTATGGATTAGCCAATCGATTTCTTGTCCGCAAAGCGAACAGGGAAGTGCGACCGCGGAGCGGACATAGATATCACAAATTTTTCCAGACCTACTTTTTCATCATTTTGAAGAAAGGTACTGGGCGGATTTTCATCATATTTACAAAAGCACACTTTCGAAACCAAGCCACTGCTCCTGCTGCAAATTTGGTGATAATCGGTCCAGCGGTTTGGGCTGTAGGCGTTCGCAAAGTTTTTTCCCTATTCAGTCAATGGGAAAAAAAGATGTTTTGGGACCCCCCTAGACCAAACTTCACCAAACTTTGCAAAAAAAAAGTATATGGGCCACTCTGAATTCAGAGTGGGCCATATACTTTTTTTTGCAAAGTTTGGTGAGGATTCGTCCAGGGTGAGCGAAGTTACAAGCTGCCCAAAAAGTGCTCTTCCTATGGAAACAGCAACTTAACCATAACTACACGGCCACTACCGTGGCCGTGAGATAGATATATATATATATATATAGAGAGAGAGAGAGAGAGAGAGAGAGAGAGAAACATAATATGCTGTACACATTTGCCTAATTTATTTGAATGTTTAAAGTGTGGTATTGCACGTTGTGTATATATATTTTCAATGAAAAAACATAGTTAAAGGGATGTTATGGTTAAGTTGCACTAATAAAAACCTATGAAATTCAATGAAAAAACGTTGTTAAAGGGACGTTATGGTAAAGTTGCACTAATAAAAACCTATGAAATTCAATGAAAAAACGTAGTTAAAGGGACGTTATGTTCCAAGTAAAACTGAAAAAAACCCTGAAATTCACCAGTTATGGTAAGCTAAGCAACCATAACTCGCGCCACCACCGTGCATTGCTAAGACTAACACCCAGGACATCAAAGATGACATCACAAATGTCATTGATGACATCACTGATGACATCACATGTCTGGCTTCCCCTTTTTTCCTTTATTGCGATATCTTGGCCACATGGTTTCCTTCAGTAACAGTCAGGAATTAAAAATTGAAAAGGTACTCTATTTGTAGACTTATCCTTCAAGTATGTTCTTACAGTAATTCCCTTAGGGTCCAGTCAAATCATATGATACATATGCATAGGGTAAGTGGCACCTTTGAAATAGAGCAAACATTTCTCTGCATAGACGTAATTAGTTGGAATATGAACACTTTCTGCTACTACTGCTGTTTTTTCCTTACTTCAAAGTCCTTGTATATACTTATATTTGTATGTGTTGTTGTCTCTTTGTGTTTTGTCTATAATAATGCAATTATGTAATAAGTGGGTTTTATTACCTACTTATCACCTGTTTCACAGTACGCAAAACTGTAATAAGAAAGAAGTTATCATTTCACTATTCAACATGGCAAGCTTATGAATATTGCACCTCCATCATATGCTGCACAAAATGCCTACGGTTCTACATGAGTAGCTTAGAATACTGGATAGAACTTAATAATAGAATGCTATTTATATCAATGCATTGCTTAATGTATGTACTAATTAGCACTTGATATTTATTCCAATATTTCTTGCCACTTTTTGGTCAACATTATAATGCGTATACCTTCTACAGAGTTTTCATGAAAAGTAAATGTACATGTGATCTCATCACTGATGTCATCAATGAAATTTGTGATGTCCTCTTTGATGTCCTGGGTGTTAGTCTTAGCAATGCACGGTGGTGGCGCGAGTTATGGTTGCTTAGCTTACCATAACTGGCGAATTTCAGGGGGTTTTCGGTTTTACTTGGAACCATAACGCCCCTTTTTAAAAAATGTTTTAAACTTTCTTTTTAAAAACTTTATTTATACATTTAGAACTTTACAGAAGCAATAGAACATAATACAATATCTCAAAAGCACAAAGTGATACTTATTCACCCATAATTTCCTAAATAAATCTCTAAGAAGTAACAGAGGGGAACTGAATACAGGGAGTAAGGTGACAGAAGGTAAAGGAAAGAAATAAAATGAAAAAACAAAAACAAAGCAAAATAAGAAACCTAGAACACGATCAACTATTTTAAGCGTAGAGATCATTAAATGCACCCTACATCCTCTCATATTTATCTAGCTGATCTTTTGTTTTAAAGGATATTTTCTCCCTCTTGGACAAAAGAGGGAGAAATAACGTCCCTTTAACAACGTTTTTCATTGAATTTCATAGGTTTTTATTAGTGCAACTTTACCATAACATCCTTTTCAATAGATGAAGACCACTAGCATCCTAGGTCCTCAAAGTGGGAACCCCGGGTGGTAAAAAAAAGATTTTTCTTCCCAAACTGGTACGCCTGTGGAGTCCCGGTGTAGGAAGGAAAATCTTTTACCAGGATGGCCACCATGGAAAGGGAAGGCGGGTGTATAAAGAGGACACAACAGGGCATCAGCGGGGGGTGTGGGGAACAAGAGGTCAACAAGGGGCACCATAGGAGGGGGGGACAAGAGGAAGACACAGGGCTTGAGCGGGGGGGACAGGAGGAAGACACGGGGCATGAGCGGGGGTGGGTGGAACAGGAGGGAGACACGGGGCGTGAGCGGGCATTGGGGGGAAAGGAGGGAGACACGGGGCATGAGCGGGGGAACAGGAAAGAGACATGGGGCATGAGCGGGGTGGGTGGAACAGAAGGGAGACATGGGGCCTGAGCGGGGGGTGTGGGGGAAAAGGAGGGAGACACGGGGCATGATGAGCGGGGGGTGGGGTAACAGGGGAGACATGGGGCATGAGCGGGGGTGAGGGGGAACGGGAGGGAGACACGGGGCATGAGCGGGGGTGGGGGGACAGGGAAGACACAGGGCATGAGCAGGGGGTGGGGGGGAAAAGGAGGGAGACACGGGGCATAAGCGGGGGTGGGGGGAACAGGGGAGACACGGGGCATGAGCGGTGGGTGGGGGGAACAGGGGAGACAGCGCATGAGCGGGGAGTGGGGGGAAAAGGAGGGAGACACGGAGCATGAGCAGGGGTGTGGGGGAACAGGGGAGACAAGGGGCATAAGTGGGGGCTGGGGGGAAGGAGGGAGTCACGGGGCATGAGCGGGGGGTGGGGGGAACAGGGGAGACACGGGGCGGGGGTGGGGGGGGAAAGGAGGGAGACACGGGGCATGAGCAGGGGGTGGGGGGAATGGGAGGTAGACACGGGTCATGAGTGGGGGGTGGGGGAACGGAAGGGAAACACGGTGCATGAGTGGGGGGTGGGGGGAACAGGGGAGATATGGGGCATGAGCAGGGATGGTTGGGAACAGGGGAGACACGGGGCATGAGCAGGGGGTGGTGGGATAGGGAGGGAGACAGGGCATGAGAGGGGGGTGGGGGGAAAGGAGGGAGACATGGGGCATGAGCGGGGGGTGGGGGGAAAAGGAGTGAGACACGGGGCATGAGCGGGGGTGGGGGGAACAGGGGAGACACGGGGCATGAGCGGGGGGTGGGGGGAAAGGAGGGAGACACGGGGCATGAGCAGGGGGTGGGGGGAACAAGAGAGACACGGGACATGAGCGGGGGTTGGGGGGAAAAGGAGGGAGACACGGGGCATGAGCGGGGGGGTGGGGGGGAACAGGGGAAACACGGGGCATGAGCGGGGGGGTGGGGGGAAAAGGAGGGAGACACTGGGCATGAGCAGGGGGTGGGGGAACAGGGGAGACATGGGGCATGAGCGGGGTGGGGGGAAAAGGAGGGAGACACGGGGCATGAGTGGGTGTGGGGGGAAAAGGAGGGAGACACGGGGCATGAGCAGGGGGCGGGGGGAACAGGGGTGACACGGGGCATGAGCGGGGGGTGGGGGGAACAGGGGTGACACGGGGCATGAGCGGGGGGTGGGGGGGAACAGGGGAAACATGGGGCATGAGCGGGGGGGGTCAGGGGGGGAAAGGAGGGAGACACGGGGCATGAGCGGGGGGTGGGGGGGACAGGGGTGACACGGGGCATGAGCGGGGGGTGGGGGGGAACAGGGGAAAGATGGGGCATGAGCGGGGGGTCGGAGGGGAAAGGAGGGAGACACGGGGCATAAGCGGGGGTGGGGGGAACAGGGGAGACACGGGGCATGAGCGGGGGTGGGGGTGTTAAGATGGATTTCTGAACTCTGTCCTGGAGGGGCAGAGGTTCAGAAGGCTAACCTAGTTTCTTGGAACAGGGTAACCTCTGGACAAGCCAGACCAATCAGGGTAGCGATGGCGGCGGTCAAGACTAGGTCTCAAGAGGGGTGAGGGCGACTGAAAGCCCGCAATGAGACAAATTACTACAGACAGGTGTTATATTAAAAATATAGACATTTATTACAAGGCCTTTGTAACATCGACCATAGCAAAGAATCACGGTAAAACTCCCATAAACCAACACATCACAAGCAATGCAATATATATACAAGACCAAGGGGTCTAAGGAATTAGAAGCACGAAATATGCAGACCACCTAGATGGGGAGGAAAACAGGCAGTGTAAGTAATCGTTAGACCCAGTTCGACATCAGAGGCCACCTAACTAGAAGGAAGTCTGAGCCCTACGAAGAGTGGAGCCTTGTGCTCAAAAGTACCTGCACACGCGGGTGCCAACGTGCAAAGGGGAGTCTCTTCAGGGAAATCAGGCAGTTCAGAGAGGTGAACAAAACGATGATGAACAGATCCCTGCTACTTAGTCGCGGCCTCCACTTGTGGGCAGAAGCAGGGCACGAGTGCGGAAAAGTGTTGCTGTTTACGACAGCGATGGAAAGCCACAGGCTCCTGCGGGAGGGCGACCGGTTGGGGTATTGACTACTCACCGGTCCCCGATGCAGGCAGACCCAGGCTTCTCCGGTTCCGTTTCGGTACTGGCAGGTTCAGATGCGATCAGCAGGATGTCTCAACGCCGTGTAGATTCCACGACAGCAGGAGTCAGGGTCGAGGGTGTCCCAAATGCAGCGAACACGCACAGGTTTGTTACCACAGCAGGGCGACTCGGCAACCGCATGTATTCCGGTCCCAAAGCACACATCTCACTTCAGACTTGGGAACGCCAAGTCTACGAATCGTGTGAGAGTGCCGAGGACTCGGGAAATTAGCAGCAGACAGACAGAAGTGACAGAGCAAGATTTCTGTGTAGGCTGGTCAGTCCACTGGATGGCCCAGGGACGCTTCCGAAGGCTTACGTACAGGATTTGGTGAAGATGCCCAGAATAGTTGTTCCCACTATTCTAAAGGGTCCAAGCACCTTTGCAGACCTTCTCGTTCGATCAGAGGCCGAGTGGTTTTGCAGGACGACAGCAGTGCAGGGTGCTAAACCTTCAGCGGGTCACCAGCGATTCCTCGACTCAGCTTCTTAGTTGCAGGATACTTGCCTCCTTATCCTTTGTTTGTGAGAACTCAGGAGATCGACATGGTAGTGGGGTTTTTAGCCTCCTCTTATCCAGAGCTCCCTTTGCGTCAAAACGGAAAGGGCCCAATGGGAGATCCGCTCACAAACACTCACACCATACGTGGACCAGGCATTCAAGACACTCTATACTCTCTGGCACCCAGGATGTGTTTTGGGAACAGGCATCCCAGCCCACATCCTGGAGGCACACACAAGGCATGCAGAAACCCGCAAAAGCGTTGTGTTTTGCGGGAAAGTGCATGACCAAATAAGGACTGCCCCGGGTCGGGTCGGCTCAACCTGGGGGAAGGAAGGGGCAAGACGGTCAGCGGACAGGACAAAGATCTTCGTGGCATGGCCATTTTGGAGGCCAGGCCACCCATTTGGGCCAAACGTGGGAAGCGCGGTTAACAGGGCAAACAGGGGTTAAAAACACAAAGAAACGATAGCTGCCACCAGTCCCATCCGCGACACACTTGCACATTTCATGATAAGTCCAGCGAGAGTTTATAGGGCCACTGGAATGACTAGAGACCCAAGAACGCGGTAATGTTAGTTACGGTGCACTCTTGTTTCATGTTGCTCTAAAGCTGCAACATGAGGAAAGGACTAAGGGAAACTAAGTCTCCCGGTACTGACTGTCTTAAGGGCATGTCAGTTTCCCCGTAAGAATGGAGCGAAAGCCCAGAGGAGTGCGGCAGAAGGCTGCGCTTCTCTGGCAAAGTCTAGATCAGGGTGTAAAACAACAGCAACTGCTCATGCCCAGTGTCTCCCTCCCGTTCCCCCCCCCCCGCTCATGCCCCGTGTCTCCCATGTTCCCCCCACCCACCCGCTCATGCCCCATGTCTCCCCTGTTCCCCCCACCCATCCGCTCATGCCCCGTGTCTCTCCCCTGTTCCCCCACAGGGGGGTGGGGGGGAACGGGAGGTAGACACAGGGCATGAGCAGGGGGTGGGGGGAACAGGAGGGAGACACGGGACATGAGCATGGGGTGGGGGAAAGGGAGGGAGACACGGGGCATGAGGGGGTGGGCGGAAAGGAGGGAGACACGGGGAATGAGCGGGGGGTGGGGGGAAAGGAGGGAGACACGGGGCATGAGCGGGGGTGGGGGGAATAGGGGAGACATGGTCATGAGCGGGGGGTGGGGCGAAAGGAGGGAGACACGGGGCATGGGCGGGGGGTGGGGGGACAGGGGAGACACAGGGCATGAGCAGGGGGTAGGGGGAACAGGGGAGACACGGGGCATGAGCAGGGGGTGGGGGAAAAAGAGGGAGACACGGGGCATGAGCAGGGGGTGGGGGAAAGGGAGGGAGACACGGGGGTGGCGGGGAACAGTGGAGACACAGGGCATGAGCGGGGGTGGGGGAAAGGGAGGGAGACACGGGGCATGAGGGGGTGGGCGGAAAGGAGGGAGACACGGGGAATGAGCGGGGGGTGGGGGAAAGGAGGGAGACACGGGGCATGAGCGGGGGTGGGGGGAATAGGGGAGACATGGTCATGAGCGGGGGGTGGGGGGAAGGAGGGAGACACGGGGCATGGGCGGGGGGTGGGGGGACAGGGGAGACACAGGGCATGAGCAGGGGGTAGGGGGGAACAGGGGAGACACGGGGCATGAGCAGGGGGTGGGGAAAAAGAGGGAGACACGGGGCATGAGCAGGGGGTGGGGGAAAGGGAGGGAGACACGGGGGTGGCGGGGAACAGTGGAGACACAGGGCATGAGCGGGGGTGGGGGGAACAGGGGAGACACGGGGCATGAGCAGGGGGTGGGGGAGAACGGGAGGTAGACACAGGGTATGAGTGCGGGGTGGGGGGAACGGGAGGGAGACACGGGGCATGAGCGAGGGTAGGAGGGAGACACGGGGCATGAGCAGGGGGTGGGGGGAATGGGAGGTAGACACGGGGCATGAGCGGAGGGTCGGGGGGAACAGGGGAGACATGAGGCATGAGCAGGGGATGGGCGGGAAACGGGAGGGAGACACAGGGCATGAGCGGTGGGTGGGGGGAACAGGGGAGACACTGGGCATGAGCGGGGGTGGGGGGGAAGGAGGGGGACACAGGGCATGAGCGGGTGGTGGGGGGAAAAGGAGGGAGACACGGGGCATGAGCGGGGGTGGTGGGGAACAAGAGAGACACGGGCATGAGCGGGGGTGGTGGGGAACAAGAGAGACACGGGCATGAGCGGGGGTGGGGGGAACGGGAGGGAGACAGGGCATGGGCGGGGGTGGTGGGGAACAAGAGAGACACGGGGCATGAGCGGGGGGTGGGGGGGAACAGGGGAGACAAAGGGCATGAGCAGGGGTGGGGGGAACGGGAGGTAGACACGGGGCATGAGCAGGGGTGGGGGGGAACAGGGGAGACACGGGGCAAGTGCGGGGGGTGGGGGGGAACAGGGGAGACATGAGGCATGAGCAGGGGATGGGCGGGAAACGGGAGGGAGACACAGGGCATGAGCGGTGGGTGGGGGGAACAGGGGAGACACTGGGCATGAGCGGGGGTGGGGGGGAACGGGAGGTAGACACAGGGCATGAGCAGGGGGTGGGGGGAACAGGAGGGAGACACGGGACATGAGCATGGGGTGGGGGAAAGGGAGGGAGACACGGGGCATGAGGGGGTGGGCGGAAAGGAGGGAGACACGGGGAATGAGAGGGGGTGGGGGGAAAGGAGGGAGACACGGGGCATGAGCGGGGGTGGGGGGAATAGGGGAGACATGGTCATGAGCGGGGGGTGGGGGGAAAGGAGGGAGACACGGGGCATGGGCGGGGGGTGGGGGGACAGGGGAGACACAGGGCATGAGCAGGGGGTAGGGGGAACAGGGGAGACACGGGGCATGAGCAGGGGGTGGGGGAAAAAGAGGGAGACACGGGGCATGAGCAGGGGGTGGGGGAAAGGGAGGGAGACACGGGGGTGGCGGGGAACAGTGGAGACACAGGGCATGAGCGGGGGTGGGGGAAAGGGAGGGAGACACGGGGCATGAGGGGGTGGGCGGAAAGGAGGGAGACACGGGGAATGAGCGGGGGGTGGGGGGAAAGGAGGGAGACACGGGGCATGAGCGGGGGTGGGGGGAATAGGGGAGACATGGTCATGAGCGGGGGGTGGGGGGAAAGGAGGGAGACACGGGGCATGGGCGGGGGGTGGGGGGACAGGGGGGAGACAGGGCATGAGCAGGGGGTAGGGGGGAACAGGGGAGACACGGGGCATGAGCAGGGGGTGGGGAAAAAGAGGGAGACACGGGGCATGAGCAGGGGGTGGGGGAAAGGGAGGGAGACACGGGGGTGGCGGGGAACAGTGGAGACACAGGGCATGAGCGGGGGTGGGGGGGAACAGGGGAGACACGGGGCATGAGCAGGGGGTGGGGGAGAACGGGAGGTAGACACAGGGTATGAGTGCGGGGTGGGGGGAACGGGAGGGAGACACGGGGCATGAGCGAGGGTAGGAGGGAGACACGGGGCATGAGCAGGGGGTGGGGGGAATGGGAGGTAGACACGGGGCATGAGCGGAGGGTCGGGGGGAACAGGGGAGACATGAGGCATGAGCAGGGGATGGGCGGGAAACGGGAGGGAGACACAGGGCATGAGCGGTGGGTGGGGGGAACAGGGGAGACACTGGGCATGAGCGGGGGTGGGGGGGAAGGAGGGGGACACAGGGCATGAGCGGGTGGTGGGGGGAAAAGGAGGGAGACACGGGGCATGAGCGGGGGTGGTGGGGAACAAGAGAGACACGGGCATGAGCGGGGGTGGTGGGGAACAAGAGAGACACGGGCATGAGCGGGGGTGGGGGGAACGGGAGGGAGACAGGGCATGGGCGGGGGTGGTGGGGAACAAGAGAGACACGGGGCATGAGCGGGGGGTGGGGGGGAACAGGGGAGACAAAGGGCATGAGCAGGGGTGGGGGGAACGGGAGGTAGACACGGGGCATGAGCAGGGGTGGGGGGGAACAGGGGAGACACGGGGCAAGTGCGGGGGGTGGGAGGGAAAAGGTGGGAGACACCTTTTCCTTACACTGTCCATTCATTTTGCTTTCCTAACTACACTATCTTCTTTCTGTGTAGTTGCTATTTTTTTTTCTCTCACAGTGCATGCAGATTATCGCCGTTTCAACACTATTTCATTAGAAACATTTCACTAAAATGTCATGTTTGAACGCTTACATTTCGGTATTACTTTGTCACTTTTTTGTGTCTTCTTGTAAAATATTGTTGGTACAAGTTGGTTACCGACACGTAATTTATTTAACGTTTGCCGCCCAGGTACATTTTGCCTGACATGTATTGTCCCTACCATGGCTTTCAAATGCCGAGTGAATGCTTTTTTGGCCATCAAATACAACTGCTTGTGAGCGGTTTCCTGTGCATAACAATTATGTGGGACGATACCCTAAGCCTGCTTTGTCCGTACGCTGAACTCGCTACTCGGAGCCACATAACATCATTTATGGTGCTGTAGGCTCAAGGTTATTACGCCTTCTTAAAAATCACTGTGGACACAAAGTGCCTGCTTTATCAAAGAACTCAATCTTTGTATGCAAAAAAAATTAACGTGTTCTTCATCTTTACCTTTTGCAATGCCCCTCTTTCAACCACTGTTATCATTGCATTCACAATGGGATGTCATCTTTGATGTCCTGGGTGTTAGTGTTAGCAGCGCACAGTGATGTGGGCAGTTATGGTTGCTTAGCCTACCATAACTAGCGAATTTCAGGGGTTCTTCAGTTTTACTTTGAACCATAATGGCACGTTTGAAAAGTTTTGTTAGTAAAGTGCACAGGTTTTTGGTAGGGCAACTTAACCATAACGTTCCCTCAAAGTTTTTTCGAGAGAATATATATATATATATATACACATACATACATACACACACAGAAACACATAGAAGACTAACAAGAGAGCAATAGACGCAACACTTACACACATCATTGAATTGATATATGATATATGATTGTTTGTGTATAGGCGCTATATAAATAATGTGTTTCGAAGCGCTTCAAGGCAAGGGAGGGAACAAGGGAAAATACAACCATATTCTTACAGGCCATGAACAGTAAGGATGTGAAATTAACTATCGTACTCGGCCTGACGACATTTCAGATAGTGCAAGAGCTAAGACATAGATCAGGAAGGGAGGGGGAGAGTGGGAAGGAAATGGAAACAGACAGGTGACTACCGTACTAGGCCTGACGACATTTCTGGTAGAGCCGGAGAAAAACAAAAGGTGAGGGAGAGGGGTGCAGAAAGGGAGGGGAGGAACAAAACAAGCGACTATCATACTAGGCCTGACGACATTTCAGATAGTGCTGGAAGCGTGGTGGGGAGGAAAAAAACAGTAATGGGAGGGTGGAGGAAACAGATGAGGTTGCTATCATATTAGGTCCAGGGACAATTCTGATAGAGTAAGTGCATAGAAGAAAGTAAGGGGAGGAGATAGGAAAAGGGAGAAGGGAAAGGAGGAGAGAAAAGAGAGTAAGCAGTCAAAAAGAGTGGAGAAGCAAGAGTGGAGAGCGAATACAATTGCAGAAGTCATTAGTAACACATAATGTTGCAAGCCAGGATACAAGATGAAGATGGGAACAGCATGATTCAGGGCCACCATGAGTACAAGATGCAAAGTAAGTCCAGCATGAGAGTTGAGAAAGAGTGACGCACCGTGAATGAATGAAGTCCATAAAAGTCAAATCTAGCATTGGCCACAAGACAGTGATGGTGAAGGAAGGCACCAGGTGGGCGTGGCTTGCTAAGTGGTGAAAAAGAGCGGCAGGCAGGAAGGCACCAGGTGGGCGTGGCTTGTTAAGTGGTGAAAAAGAGCAGGAAGCAGGAAGGCACCAGGTGTGCGGGGCTTGCTAATTGGTGAAAAAGAGCGGCAAGCAGGAAGGCACCAGGTGGGCGGGGCTTGCTAAGTGGTGAAAAAGAGCGGGAAGCAGGAAGGCACCAGGTGGGCGGGACTTGCTAAGTGGTGAAAAAGAGCGGCAGGCAGGAAGTCATCAGGTGGGCGGGGCTTAGGCCAGGGGACCTGGATCCACTTGCACCTGCTCCCCATCTGCAAAGGAAAAGAAGCTGGATTGCTCCTTAAGTAGGGAAACAGAGCGGGAAGCAGGAAGGCACCAGGTGGGCGTGGCTTGCTAATGTGTTGAAAAGAAACATATCCACAAATGTATTTGGCAAACCTTGAAAACTAGCTTTTGACAAATTGTTCTCCAGAAGAAATTATAGCAGCCAAGCTTTAAGGTCATTCATGTTGTGCCTCTCTGGTCTTTAAATAAAAGCCTCTGTCTACACAATATCAATATATATATATCCCGCTAATGACAAGTCGGCGTTAGATACCACCACTGAGCTACTTCCTCTAAAACCAGCAAAGCAACTGGCCGAGTAGAAGCATCTGCGAGAGATGATATAATCCGAAAACTCTCAGCCTGCCAGCGGCAACGTGCAGGGTCTAGAGAGAGACTTGCACATTGCCACAATTCAATACCAAAGCAAGCTTTATTGCCAGGCTGCAGGACAAAACAAAACGTTTTGATCTCACACTGATTAAGACGATGTGCAGTATTATTGTTTTTGGCTTAAAAGTTTGTTTCCGGCACTTTATATTGGAACCCATCTCTCAAACCCTAACTAGTGCAGGAGATAGGCCCCGTTTCCTCAGAGCTAGAATCCAGCAAAAATAGTCGCCCATGATCCCAGATCCAGGGAAAACAAAAACCCATGCCCCAGTTGTCGTACGTCACTGCACCCAGAGTGATCAGCTGTTCCCTGCACACATGCACATTCAGAGCAAGGGAGGAGCTGCAATGTGCTCCGTCAGTTTTTGATTTAAGCATGTTACAGAGCGACTAACGCCAAAGAGCTCCAGACACCTTGGCGATTTCTTAATTAGAAGTAGCTATGGTTTGTGGCATTTCCATTACAAGGAGATTGGTTTAGGATCTCATTTCTTTGCATGCTGGTAAATGTAGGGTCCCATCTATGATGGCTAAAATAAAGCTACAATCATACTATTTTGAGCAACACGCTACTATAACTATCTATATATAGTCAGTCTGGTTTATTAGGTGTTATTTTCCAGCATCTCCATACATCAAAGCGCTATTTAAGCCCTGTTTCTATTACACTCTTTACAAATAGTTGGTGTCTTGCATGGCTCCACCCCTAGACCAGCCCCCTTCTCTACACCCATTCTAACAGCCCCACTTTCACACAATAAGTGGGATCCAAGTTACCATTTCTTCCATTTCTAGCACTCTAAAGGGAAGGTAAAGTGGTCTTGTATAGCACCCTTCTATGGTGCTATATGACGTCAGGCTATATGACGTGGTGGTATATGATGTCGGGCGTCATATACCACTTCACTATGCCCCATACCTCAGTTTTCTCCTCCCCCCCCTGTGCTCGACCGCAGGAGAGTGAGCAGAAAATTGCAACAGATTTTGCAGCGCCGCCCTACCAAAACGCACATCAGCCCCACGGGCAACATCTAAACTGTTGTGTCTAGTGAAAGTGTGAAGTGAGGACCATGTTGCCGCATGACACATATCCCTAACTGGGACTCCCCCTTTCTAGGGCAGTTGACGCAGAGCCACCCCACCCCCTGGTTGAGTGTGCCCTGAGGTCAAAAAGCAGTTCCCTGCTTGCAGACTGGTTGCACCGCTATGTACACAATGATCCACCGGGATAGTGTTTGCTTTGTTACTGCTAGACCTTTACGGGCTAGAGAATAGGCCACAAAGTGTTAGTCAGATTTCCGGAACTCAGATGTTCTTGTGACGTAAAAACTCAGGGCACTTTTGGGATCTAGTCGATGGAAACGCTCCTCTTCCTTAGAAGGGTGTGGAGGTGAGTAGAAGACAGGCAGGTCTATATCCTGCGACAGATGAAACTCACATACCACCTTTGGCAGAAATCCCGGCCTTGCTTTAAGTGAGACTTGTTCTCAAAAGAACCGCAAAAAAGGTGGTTTGCATCAAAGTGCCTGCAGTTCACTAACCTGTCTAGCGGATGTTATTGCAACTAAAGAAGCTGTCTTCAAAGTGAGCAGCCACAAAGAACAGGTATGCGTGGGCTCCATTAAGAAAGTTAGAACCAGATTAAGATCTCAATCTGGGAAAACAAAGAGAGTTGGCAGAAACTTATGTACAAGGTCCTTCAGGTATTGATCCATAACCAGGAACGTGAAATACGAACCTTGATCCGGTGACCTCTTAAAAACAGACAAGGCCGCCAAATATCCTGTGACTGTGGTGAGCTGAAGGCCTATTGAGGCTGGTGACAGAAAGAACTCCATCACTGTAGGGATGGAGCAAGAGATTGGGCCTCATTACAACTCCGGCGGTAGCCATGCTGGTAAAACCAGGAGGCTGCCACCGGAGTTGTGATTTTTTCTGGTGCCTGGCTCCACGGAAACACAGGGGAGATTACGACGCCGGTGTTCCTGGAAGTCAGGCGCCGGAAAAATGTAAATCTCCATTCCCATTGAGTCCAAGGACTCAATGCGAATTGGGATGACGGAAGCACAGGCACCGTTAACGGTGCCGGTGCCTCCCGGAAAGTCTGCGAGCGGTTGCCGTCCCACCCACCAGGACAGACATGGCAGGTCGGACGGCAGCTGCCAGCAGACTCGGAGTGTGCCGGTCTGGTAACAACGGTGCCGGTACACTTACCAGCACCATTGTTACCGGACCGGCATGCTCGTAATGAGTCCATAGGGTCAATCTCGCGTTCTGTCACGCCCCCGCACTCACCCCCAACCCCACACTCGTATCACCTACCTGGCGCTTCCCGCTATCATGCTTTCCACCCACATCAGCAGGGGAGGCACGGCAGGCGGGATACCACGGCAGGCAGACCCGCCTCTTTTCGCCCCTTTCTGCGATGGCGGTTGCCATGGTACCTCCCCCACACCCGGCAATACCAGCATACCAGGAAGCGCCGGCAACACCAATCGCTGGCCGCGTTACGCTCTGCGTAACGCGCACGAGCGGTCACGCGATGCGTCACGTGACTCCGCTCGCAGCTTCAAAAGAAGCCAGCAAATGCAGCGCGTCGCTTCACAGCTACTTCTTCTGGAGGACTACTAGGCGTAACTTTCTGCATCTTGTTACTATCCTTACCTCGACCACGGAACGGTTTCTTGGCTTTGCATTTGGATTCCCTTTGGACTGTGGCGCGCTCTGACTCCCCGGACCATCATGACCTCTGTTTGGACACTGGACTTGGCTCTGGATTGCCCTCCTGTTCCCCAGTTCTTGAACCACGGATTGCTTTGAAGATTTGCCATGGATCACGTTCTTGCTTCACTCAGGTGTTTTCCGGAGTGCCAACTGCATCATCCAAGCCTGCTGTTGGTTCCCGCTGCTGTATGTGTAGGTCTCCTACCTATTCTACCACCCTTTAGGTAAGCTGGTGTCACTGTACCTTGTTTGCTCCCCTTGCCAATTGTTTTTGGGTGTTTCCCTGATTTTAACCCTTTGCCTTACAGCACTCAGGGGTCCTTCCGGCGTTCCCGGTACCAGGCTGACAACGACACTCCACACCTGTGGCCTCAAGGATTGCTAGGGCAGTTAAATTTTACCTGCTCGAGCGGTACTTGGGGACGGAGGCATTACATAACTGCACGACCATCAAGTCTGACCCCTCGAGATAGAACACGTTCCCTGCACCACGCCTGAAAACGTCTCCACCTGCACGCATACAGAGATCTTTTTGATGGTCTGCATGCAGCCAGCAACACCTCAAGTACCTCCTAAGAGAGGTCCCAGTCATCGTATCTCATCCTTTCAAGAGCCATGCATGTAGGTTGAGGGATTCCGGGTTCGGGTGAAGCACCCAACCTTCCGGCTGCGTTAGGAGATCTGGGCACTGAGGCAACCAGAGAGGTGGTGCAGATTGTTAGATCCAGAAGGTTCGAGAACCACATCCTCCTCACCCAGTCCGGCGGGGGGTATCAGGATCACGGATGCTCGAAACCTCTCGAGTCTCCTGAGAACAGTAAGGAAAGATGGGAATCAGAGGGAAGGCGTAGTGGAGAAGGAAGGTCCAATCCATCAGAAACTCGTCCACTAGCACGCCGTTCGCTGGGAATTCCCTTGAGCAGAACTGTCTGCACTTCCCGTTGGACCTTGTGGCAAACAGGTCCACTGATGGGGTGCCCCAGCACGAGAAAACCTCCACTAGGACTTCCTGGCACACTTCCAACTCATGTAAGACTGTACTCTGCCTGCTCGAAGCAACCACCAAATCGTTGTCTGTCACCGCCAGATGAGCTGCAGAGACCAAAATCCGGTTCTCCAATAGCCAGAACCACAGCTGCATCGCCTCTCTGCAGAGGGCGGGGGAGCGCACGCTCCCTTGCTTGTTAAAGTAGTGCATGGCCACCGTATTGTCCGTCATAATCCAGAGACGGTGCAAACGCTGTCAGGGCTAACCTGATGGCTCGCAACTCCAGCCCGTCGATATGCCAGATGGCTTCCATCGCTGACCAAAGGCCGCTCACCTGCAAGTCCTCGCAGTGAGCACCCCAACCCTTCAGAGACGCATCCATAACCACCTGAGTCTGTGGCCACACAGGCCAGAAGGGCTCACCGCCATGAGGTTGCTGCTGTCTGCCCCACCAATCAAGGTCGCCGACCACTGCCCTGGATACCTTGAGGAGTCCAAAAGGGCTCAGAGGTACTGGGACCACTGGCCTCATAGGAACCATTGAAGAGATCTCATGCGCAGCCTGGCCTCTGGCACTAGAAAGATACAGGTGGCCATGAGGCCTAAAAGGCAGAGGACGGAAGCTGCTGGTAATGCAGCGTGGTTCCAGAACTGGATCACCATCTGCGCAATCCTGTTGACTCTTTCCTTGGGGGGGAAAGGCCTTCCTCACCAGAGTGTCTAGGACTGCTCTGATTAACTGGAGCCTCTAGACTGGTATTACGTAGCACTTCTTAAAGTTCAGGGAGAAGCACAGCATGTGGAATTGTGAACAGGTGTCCTCCTAATGAGACAAAATACGCTCTGCTGACTTTCCGTGGATCAGCCAGTCATCGAAGTATGGGAAAACGTGCACTCCGGATCTCCTGAGGTGAGCTGCAACTACTACCATGAGCTTGGTGTAGACCCTTGCAGCGGAAATCACCCCACAGGGAAGCACCCTGAATCTGAGGAACGTTCTGTGCTATTGATGTATCGGCACATGGTAATAAGCATCCTGCAGATCTATTGACACCAGCCAGTCCTGCAATTTGAGAGCGTGGAGAATTACTCTCAACGTCACCATCTTGAACTTGTTTTTCTCAGGAACGTATTCAAGGCCCTGAGGTCCAAAATGGGACAAAGACGTCCTCCCTTCTTGGGCACTAGGAAATACCAGGAATACCAGCCTGATCCCCTCTGCTCGGGTGGTACCTCTTCCACGGCACCCTTCAACAACAGGGCTCTCAGTTCTTCCTAGAGCTCCTGTTCCGGTTGGCTTGGAGGGGGTGGGGGTCTGTCCGGAGTTTCCTTAAGAAGGGTAGTTAATAGCTCCACCGCACAAGCTCCAGGGCCCAGGCCTCGGAAGTAATCTCCTGCCTTTGGGGCCAATGCTCTGGCAGCCATCCACCAACCGGCAAGTTGTAGCAGGGGAAAATCAAAGCGGCTTAGAGGGTGGAGCCGCTCCCCCGCCGCTGTTGCTGGCCTCTGGAAGCACCCCTGCCCCTTCCAGTGGCACGAGAAATGCTTCTGTCCTTGTCTGGCCTGCAGGAGCTGCGCCTTCCTGCCGAAAGGCACATAACGCCTATAGCCTCTGCCCCTAGAGGCAAAGCTGGAGGTGGGTTTGGCCGGCTGCGCAGCTAGGCCCAGTGACTTCGCAGCGACCTTTGACTGCTTACATTTCTCAAAGGAGTCAGCCTTCTGGCTGAAAAGAAATACACCTTCAAAGGGCATATCTAGCAGTTTGTTTTGTACACTAGGCAAAAAGCCTGAAGACCTCAAATAGGCTTTCCTCAATGCAATCACCAATGCAATTTAACGGCCCACGCAGTCGGCCACGTCCAGGCCTGTTTGCAGCGACTGCGTCTTTCCAAACCTCTACCAGCTGTATGAAGCCGTATCGCATTTCCCCCTCAGGGATATACTGCGTAGCATGTTCCACTGCCTTCCAAAGGCTGAGGGAGTACTTTGCAAAACCACTGGTCACGTTTGTGGCTTTCAGAGCCATGCTGTCCGATGTCAAAACGTTCTTGGCCATGGTATCAATTATTTTGCCCTCTGTCAGGAGCAGATTAGAGGTTGAAGATGCTGGTCTGGTGGAGATGCTGGCAGCTTGTATGAAAAACATTCTGAGAAAACCCAGAAATGACAGGTCCCCTCTACCCAGCCTATACTTTTCGGTCATGGTGGAGCTGGGCAGGAATGTTACCACAGAGGGGCTACAAGATCGGCAATTGCCGGATTCAGAGGCATGTTCCATTCCATATCTGGATCCTCGTCCAGTATGTCTGTTCGTTCATAACCTTGGACTGGCACTGCCGAAGCCTGCAGTCCCAAAGTGTCAAACATACTATCTACAAGTGCCCTAAACTAGGCATGGATGTGGGTAAAAGGTTGGCTTTGCTGGAATTCCAGGTCATGCGAAGTGTCAAGCGCGCTGGTATCGTGAAACCCCGTGCCAGCTCTAAAAACCAAGCTTGGTCATAAAAAACGTCAACGCCCCCCTCTTCCCATGAACATGGGATCGACTCCCCCCATGGTCATCTGTGTCACTGGAGGTGAAAATGGACAGTGCCCAAAAAAAAAAAAAAAAAAAACGTTTCCGGAAGAGCTGGGTAAAGGACCTTTCGGCATGCGTCAGTGCCGAGGACTTGTCCTTCGGTGTCGATAAGGTGACTGTCAGCATTGACCTAGGCTGCAGCACCAAGATGGCGTCTGGGACGCTCAGACCTTGATTTGTGCAGGAAGGCCCTGGCATATACGGTTTT
The DNA here is from genome assembly GCF_040938575.1 of Ambystoma mexicanum. Taxonomy (NCBI): domain Eukaryota; kingdom Metazoa; phylum Chordata; class Amphibia; order Caudata; family Ambystomatidae; genus Ambystoma; species Ambystoma mexicanum. Next base: position 117,960,785 of record NC_090933.1, read on the forward strand.
GGTGCCTTCTTCAGCGTTGAGCCCGAAGACTTCCCTGATGCCGATGGCATTGACATTGGGGCTTGTGAGGGGCCGGTGTAACAGAGCATCGATTTCGCCTCAGAGGCCTGCTGCTTGGGGGGGGGGCACCCGCGCCTGCAGCATCATGTTTCTGAAACATTTCAAGCATCTGGACCTCAAAATCCTCCCACTCCTGTCGAGTGGTTAGCCCAGCCGAAGGCTTACCTCCTTCTGAAGAATCGGAGCCTCGTTGGTACGCCTCTTTCTCTTGTGAGATGACGGGGAAGAGTGGCTCAGAGAATGGGACTACTACTTCGTCATCTGCCAATATTTCTCCTCATCTTTATCTTTTTTGGGAGCAGGTTCCTCAGTCTCGGCCTCCGAGGACCGGACGGTCGACCACGCCAGAGATTTTGAAGGCGGTTGGCCTAACGGGAGTTAAGCAGCTTGCTTGCGCCACGATTTTGGGTTCATTTTAGTGCACGGCGCACACCCCTCTGTGTCGTGACCCACCAGAGGCATATCTCATGCGGGTCAGTAACCAACATTTTAGAGTGGCAGTTGGAACACCGCTTTAAATACGAAACCTGAGGCACGGACATCTCGGCTTCGAGGAAAAAATCAAATTGCAACGCAAATACGTCACGTAGAGTGAAAGACTTGATCACGGTGTTCTTAAAGCAACGTGTCGACCATGCGGAAAAACGGAACTGGGGTATGGGGCATAGTGAAGTGGTATATATAGGACGCCCAACATCACGTTCAGAGCCGACAATAGTGCACCGAGCAAGATGGATTGAAGGCTGAGTCGAGGTCCACTCCGCACCATGTCTACGTTTTTCCGATGCAGCAGAGCTGGATGAGAATATCTATCAGATCAGGAATCTGCGGGAGAAAGACAACCCATTGAAAGAGGAGTTCCTTGTCTTCTTTTGAAGTTGGGAACAAGAACTAGGGCAACGTTACTCGGTATAAGTGTTCTGGAGGGTGTGGAGTGCTGAAATATCTTTGTGAAGCACCCTGGACCCTTTCCATGGTATGCAAAGTGGGCAACGCAGAGGATTTAAAAGTGTATTTTGTTTTGCTGGGAGTCCGTGTAGCATGCGAAGCACATGGGTAATGTTTTCAAGCCTTTTCATCCTGAGGAGTATTCCTAAAGGGTATTCCGGGAGTCTGAGATGGAGTCTTTGCATAATGTAGTCTTATTAGAACTAGTTATATTACGGCTTTGTTATGTTATGTTAAATTAATTTGAGCGCACATACGCCCGGGGGCATCTTGGCACTGATTGCATGAAGGGATTACCGTGTTAGGGAGAGGCTAGAACAATAGGGCTTTCAACATCCGACAGAAGGCAAGATGATCCACAGTCCCGCGAAGGGCGATAGGCAGAGCGTTCCAGGCTTTGGCAGCAGCCACTGAGAAAGCCCGACCGCCTTTCCGTGAGAGTCTGATCTGGGGGACCGCCACCAGCAGGGTGGATTGAGAACGCAAAGCGCATATGGGGGCATACGGCACAAATATCTCTGGAGGCATTCCGCCCCCACGCCGCAAAAGGCATGCTGTACAATGCACATGGCTTTAAAGAGAATGCACATTTCAACGGGAAGCCAGTGGAGATGCCTCAACAATGGAAACATATGAGCTGCAAAAGGGGGGGCGAAAAATATCTCTGGCGGCAGCATTTTGGAGTAACTGAAGCCAGTTAAATCAGATAGCGAGGTTGTGTCAGGTAAAGAGAGTTACAATAATCAAGCCCACTCAAGACCAATGCAGCCACCACCGGAGCCTGGCACTCCGAAGGGATAAAGGGAAGAACATTCTGCAGAATCCAGAGCTTAAAGTGACCAGTTTTGCAAACTGCTACCACCTGCTCATCCATAGTGAGGTATGCAGAGATTTTTACCTCCAAGTTCTTAACTGATGAGGTAGGAACGGGGAGACGGTTAAGAGAAGAGGGCCACAACTCTGCAGTCCGGAAACAGAGGTGAGAAGTGGTCCCAATGACCAGCACCTCCGTTTTACTGCCTCTGAGTTTTAGCCAGTTTGTTCTCATCCAAGCTCCTAGATCCTCAAGGCACTTTCTAAGCCGGACCGCTGTGTCAGCTTGAGTAAGGTCCAGACAGACCAAGAGTTGGGTATCTTACAAGTACGAGTAGTAGCGAAACCCATGAGACAAGATGCAGCAGAAGAGGCCTAATATAGACATTAAACAGAATGGGGGACAATACAGAACCCTGGGGGACACCAAAGAAAAATGAGACTGGACTGGAACAGAAAAGGGGGGAAGAGAAATGGATTGGGAATGATCGGTCGGGAAAGCCACGAACCAGTCAAGAACTTGGCCAGACCAACCAGCGTCCGAAAGGCTTTGGTCCTGGCAAGTGAATGAGTGGTGTGGCAATGTGCGTCATAGCTTGCAGAGTTTGGAAAAACAGCTTCAAACAGGAGCTCTCACTTGTGGTTCTAGTGTGAGGCTACTGTTCATTGTAGTTCCAAGTTGCCTTATGAGAGATGATGGTACTGGTCATGGTCCCAGCTTTCTAGGCGGGTAACTGAGTAAGTATTTGACGGGACTGCACTGCAAAGTGCGAGTTCTGTTTTGGAAGGGTTGGGTTTTAGTTGATTTGTCGTCATACATACACCCACCTATATGAGGCACCTTTTTAGGCCTGGCGAATTAGTTGAAGAGTTTACCAGTTAGTACATAACTTGAGTGTCAGCTGAAAATATGTAGCCGGTGAGGCCAGCTTGTCAGATGAACTTCAGTATGTGTGTCTTGTAAATGTTGACTAGGAGGGGTGACTGTGTGCTACCTTGGGTCACCCCACAGTCAATATAGAGTGTCTGAGATCTGAAAGGGTTCATAAAGGTGACTTTGGTTCTGTTGGCAAAGAAGGAGGTAATCCAGCATAGGGCCCCTCCTTGGATTCCAATCTCTTTCAGTCTCTTCAAAAAAATCCCGTGGCTAGCAGTATCGAAAGCTGTTGCGATGTCGAGATGAATGACAGTAAATTATGGTATAGTAAATTAATTTATAAAGCTCCAAAATATTACTTCAGTAGAGACATCATTGCCCTAAAAGCTCTTGAACATGTATCACCAAACACACTGCTGAACAGAAAAACCAGTATTTGACTAGCGTTATCTAGGAAACAGAATGTTTTTTTGTATTTATCTCTAAACTCCAAGTGGTCATCTAAGGAACAAATGCATAATGGCACTGTGTTCCAAAGTGATGTTGCACTGAAAAATAACGTCTGCCACACTTCTGGCATCTAAACTTGGGGATGAACAGAAAAACAACAGATGCTGACCCAAGTTGTCTATTTGGTTTAACAGTTGATTTCAAATCAAGGGAGATCAGCTATTGTAATGAGCTTTGCGGACCAAAAACATCGCTTTCAACTCTACACATTAGACTACTGGCAGTCAATGAAATTCCCTGTGAGCCAACAAAAGGGGGCAGTAGCAAACAAGATGGAGAAAAAGCTTAGTAAGCGTAAATTGGATGTGTTGGAACTTAGCATAACCCTTCTTTGGTAGACCCAGATAAATTGCATTGCAATAACCCAATAAACCCACTATGGCTGGCATACATCATTCTAGCAGAGGAGGTAAAATAACCCAAACATCTTCTAAGGGTTCTTAACTGCAAAAAACAAATACTAGTTAGCAAACAAATCCGCTTATCCACAGACGAAGCAGAATCAAACAACATCCCTGAAGTTGCTTAATGTTTTAGATGGCATGTGACAAGGCCTTAATGAGGAAGGCCAATAGTTATGACTCCAGGTCTGAACGATATGTATGTTTGTTTATTTATTTATTTATAATGCACGCAAGACCTGCGGGTATCAGGGTGCAGAGGTTAAAAGAAGGCTTAGAGCTTAGTTAAAAAGTGGCATAAGGTACAATAAAGGTATACAAGCATGATATACAGAATGTACAGGCAAAGTAGATACAAAGAAATCAAATAACAGGGTAAAACACAGTACAGGCAGGGACATCATTTACAGGCAGTATGATACAATCTACAAGGCAAGATAGCTAAGGGCTATCATTATCTAGAGTATTACTTGTCATTATCTTTGCACCAGTTAATGAGATTCTGTCTGATTTAATGAATGTTTGATCAGCTCTCAGTGAGGTGGCAGGGAATTCCAAAGCTGTGCTGCTTTGACTGGGAAGCTGCTGCCCCTGATTTTGGATAGTTTGAATCTTGGTACAAAGAGACAATTGGTATTGACTATTCTAGTGGGTCTACTTGAAGATTTTCTATTAATTATTTCTGTCAGGTAGCATGGTGCCCTATTGCATTTGTGGATGAGAGATGCTGTTTTCAATCAGATTTTGTCATTGGTAGATAGCCAGTTGTATTGTCTCCTAGTCTCAAAAATATGCTCTTTTCTTGCTATACTTAGCGCAGCTCCGAGGGCATTTTTCTGGAGTGTCTGTATTCTCTTGATAATGTATTTGTTGGCACCAATGTAGAGGGCATTACAGTAGTCCAATTTGGACAGGATGAGGGATCTGGCCAGGATAATACAGCTATTAGAGGATAGGAAATGTTTGCCAGCTCCAATTAATTTACATGTATATGCAGTGGAGGAAGCCAAAGTGTTTACTTGTTTGGTAAATAAGAGGGTAGAGTCAAGGTACAAACCTAAAGTTTTTACTTCTTTGGCAACTTTAATGGGATTCCCGTCAATGGTGAAGGATAAGTAATCGGGTCCTAATCTTGTGAGATCGGAGGTGGTACCGAGGATGATGAGCTCCGTTTTATCATCATTCAAGCAGAGACCACGAGAGGCCATCCATGCCTGAATGATGCTGTTGATTCTATTCACCAAGGCCAAATCCTTATCATAATCCCCAGTAAGTGGTAAGAGAATCTGAGTATCATCTTCATATTTTGTGTAGGTGATACCAAGATGGTCTAGATCATTAAAAAGGGGCTTGGTAAATATGTTATACAAGGTCAGGAAGACACGTGACCCCTGGGGCACAACACAGGTAATGGGGATAGGGTCTGCAGCTGCTGAAGGAGAGAAGACTCCCATCGTCCTGTTGCTGAGGAAAGACTGTACCCAGACTATGGCCTCCTTGGAGAAGTGGGCTGCTGAGTCCAAGTGGTTACATAAAACCTTGTTGTCCACCAGGTCAAATGAAGCCGAACGGTCAAGAAGGAGAAGCAAGGCTAATTTTCCATCGTCTCTTAGCTCATCAATTTTGGCCTTGAGATCAATCAATGCTGTTTCCGTTCCGTGTTGTGGCCGGAAACCTGATTGGTGGGCTCCTAGAAGTTGGTTAAGTTCCAGGAACTTCTGAATTTGGAGGTATGCCACCTTCTCTTAAATTTTTAGGAAGAATGGCGCTGTCATGATGGGCCTGTAGTTGGTCCGTATAGTAGGGTCTAGTGTTTGTTTCTTGAGGAGAGGGTGTACCCAGGACTCTTTAAGGTTGCTTGGGATGGTACCTGATGAGAAGGAGTCATTGATACGTTTTGAAATGAAAGGTGCTAAATTTCTTGCAGCGTCCTTGATTAGTTGAGCTGGGCATTGGTCAACCTGGCAATTCAAAGGTTTGAGCGAAAGTATAACCTTCTCAACCTCAAGAATAGACTTTGGAAAAGCTGAAGCGGGTTAGTTGTTTTAATGGGGGCTTGGAAGTTTTGTTAAGTAGAGTTGAGGATGTTAGGGAAGCTTTCTTTTGTGCTATCTTGTTCTGAAGATTAGAGACTTCACTTGACTAGAGCATGCTAAATATTGGAGCACCAAGTTTTGTCTTAGAAACGCCAATTCCAATACAAGACAATTGCATCAAATTCTTTTAAGATTGTGAATAGTTCTTTCATGCTGGAGTTAGCTTGAAAAATTCTATTATCGTAAGTTCCTTGTTTCGCTAAGAGGATGTCTTTCTTGTATTGAGCTGATATGTTAATTAAGTTCGTTTTTTTTCAGGAGTGCAAAGTAATCTCCACGCAGTTTCACATTTTCTCTTATCTTTTCTCAGGATTTTCAAATGTGGGGTGAACCAGGTGTTGGTGGCTTTTGGACTTGCTATTTCTCAATTTTTGTGGGGCAATTTCATCAAGAGAGGAGGGCATAATTCTGTTATATTAGTCAACTAATGAGTTGGGTTACATATTGTCAGGTAGTGAATTGAGAATAGTTAAGATACGGAGAAGAAGTTTATCTAGTGTGATATTCTTTTTGTTTCTAGTTAGTATGGGGGTAAGGTCAATTTAGTGGTTGGCCTTTTGGTTGCCAACATGAATGATAGAAGGTGGTGGTCTGTCCAGATTTGAGGGGTGATGGAGGTAATCGAGGCGTTACAGTTGTAATCCGCCACCCAGTCAAGAATTCTCCCTTTGTTGTGTGTTGGACATTTCTGCCAGGATATTAGCCACAGTAGTTGCTTGTTGGTCTTTCGGGTCATTAAATCCCAGATTAAGATCCCTCAGCAATAGAGTTTGTGAGGTGCTTTTTAGGTTATCTGACAGAATAGTGGAGATATCTTCATTGAAGGTGCCAATAGCGCCAGGCGTTGTATACATACGATGGATATTAAGAGTTTGGGAGTAGGCGATAGGAATTTTGATTGAAAGGGATTCACATGATTTAATGTCTGGAGAAGGGGCTAATCTCATGGATAATTAGATTTAGCGATAATGGCTATGTCTCCTCCTCATGACTCACGTCTATCTGCTCTCAGAATAGTGTATTTGTCCGGGACTGCTAAGGTAAGGGCAGGACCTGCTGCATCATGTAGCCAAGATTCAGTGATGGCTAAGAAGCCATAGTTTTCTGCTACAATGAGGTCCGCTATCTCCGTGGCATGCACAACTAATGATCGTGTGTTTATCAAGGCCCCTTTGAGGTCTGATGTGGAGTTGTCTAGCGAAGGAGGGGGAGGGGTTCTGGAAATAACTTCAGTAGCATGTGTTCCAATATGGGACTTGGATTTTTGAGATTTTGTATGAAGGAGGCTAGGTGATGTATAGGGAGAAGCGATATTAAGAGTAGTCTTTTTTGTTGTTATGGTTTGTCTATTAGGTAGGCTCTTTCTGTGGCAGTCTATGATAGTCACAGATCTGGCTAGAGGTTCAAATAGTTTGGGCGAGCCTGAAGTCTAGAGTTTTTATAAACAATGTTACAAGGGTTATTTTGGTTCGGTGGTCCCTGTGGGGGTTAGACTTACTTGATAGTTGTTCTTGAGTCTGAGTAATGGGAATGGGTGCAATAGGCAGTGGTCGAGGAAGTTGCCATAGTAGTTGAAATATAATGAGTAGGTGGTATACGGATAGGTAGGCTTTGAAGATTAGTTAATACACCTAGTGTGAGGAGTGTGCCTAAGGAGACTAAGTTTAGCAGAGTAGTGTACATACTGCCTCAAGGTCAGGTAGGGCAGTGTAGTAGTATGGTGCAGAGGTAATTGCTCTGATCTGCACAGTAGGACCAAGTAGGTCAACACAGGGGGTTAAGCATACATAGGCTAGTGTAGTTGGTTCAGCACAATAGGTGAATTAGGCATCGGCTAGTGTAGTTCAACACAATGGGCTAGTCAGGTATAGGCTAATACATTTGAATACAGTAGGCTTGTCAGGTCTAGGCTAGTACATTTGACACAATAGGCTAATGGGTTTGGGCACAGTAGGGTAGTCAGGTCTAGGCTAGTACACATGACCCAATAGGCTAATGCATTTGGGCACAGTAGGCTAGTCGGGTCTAGGCTAGTGCTTTTGAACACAATAGGCTAGTCAGGCTGGAGTAGATTTAGGTTGAGCATAGGTAAAGCGAAGCCATGCAACGCTGGCGGCAGGTGCAAGTGAGCCTGCTAAGTATAGACAAAGTGGTAATGCAGTATCAGAAACAGGATCAGGCAGCAAGTGCTAATAGGCCTAGATACAGTCTCAATAATAATGCAGAGTAACAGCAAGGCCCTAGATACAGTCGTAGTCCTAATGCAAAGTAGTAGCAAAGATCTAGTGCTAGTGGGCTTAGATTACCAGAAAATGGTGATGCGGTAACAACAGATATATATATATATATCCATAAGAAATAGGTGCAATCTCAGTGATAATGCAGAATAGTAATCTGGATGCAGCCTCAGTAGTTATGCAGAGTAACAACAATGAGCCATGCGCAGCGTTAATAGTAAGGGCACAGTGCAGAAGTTATACATGCAGCAACATCATATTTGGATCCTCTAACGCTATGGAGTCCCTTATTCCTCGCGGTTGGCCATTGGTAGGTGATCGGTGTAAATGGCGGTGTTGGGCATTAGGGAGAAAAGTGTGTGGGGTTCAGGAGCTTAAAGTCATTTGTGACAAAGAGGTGAATTGTTATGCACTTACAAATGTGGTGCTTACCGAATTACGGGAGGATTACTAGAGATACATGGCATCTTATTATTTGAGAGCAGAGAGAATTTCTTTTGCAGATTGGAATTTCAGTTTTCTGTGCATTAAGTTCCAAAACATTAGCAATCATCCAGTCCCTTACCTGCTCCATACACTGCTTGAAACAGTGGCTTGAATATTTTCTGTATGCCCAAGTCAAAGGATCACCTGGTGCTGTACGGATACATATACAACATCATCCCATAGGCATGAATCAAAATTGCGATTGACTTCCTATGTACGTTAAATAACAGACAGTTTAAGGAGGATCCTGCGGTACCTCACAAATGATGGGCCTCTGTGGAAACTGAAACGGCCGTAGAGAGACAGTTTGCATCAGATTAATCAGAGATGCCCACAAGTCTGTGGAACTGCCCCGTCCTTTGCACACCCAATTTGTGTTAAATAACTACAAAAGATTTTCTGTTATAAATAGATAACTCGTATTTTACTGTTCACATAAAAAAATGTATGAATAATATATCATACATTCAATTTTCAATTTCCAATGCAGTATATATTTCTGCATACATATGCAAATTCTTTATGCACCCTATTAGTCTAATAGTCCCTTAATAAAACAATTGGTTTTCAAACATGAGTCAATCAAGTAATCACAATTCCTCCACGTATCTTCATAGATTATGGTCACTAATCCCTCATGTTGTGTTATCACACGAGTTCGCTCAACGCGTTTCGGGCGTATATTCCCTTCATCAGGAATAGAGGAGAAAATAAGGGGAGTGATTAAGAATCTTGGTCCATTCAGCTCTTGAATTGATTGATATTAACAGTATGATGTGCATGAAGCTCATAACTCCATACGTGGAAGCCAATAGAAAGAAAGGGACTGACAAGGTAAGAGCTGAATGGAACAAGATTCTTAGTCACTCCCATTATTTTCTACTCTATAATTTCTTTTGAGAAAACAACATCGTAATAAACCTCGAATCTATGAAAATACATGGAGCAATTGTGATTACTTGATTGACTCATGTATGAAAACCGATTGTTTGATTAAGGGATTAACGGACTAATAGGGTGCATAAAGAAGTTGCATATGTATACTGAAATATATACTGCATTGGAAATTGAAAATGTAATGTATGATGAAATACTATTCATATATATTGTATAACAGTAAAATACGAGTTATCTATAACAGAAAATCTTTTGTAGTTATTTAACACAAATTGGGTGTGCAATGAATGGGAGAGTTCCACAGACTTGTGGACATCTGTTGTTTTTTCGTTTCGAACACCACCTAGTGTCAGGGCTGGTTAATCGCCCTTGCACCCTACTATTCTCCAGAACATGGAACTAAATCGAACAGAACTTTGGGAGTGCTCCTGGCCAGTAGAATAGCATCCGAATAATCAGGAAAGACTTGCAGTCCCAAACCTTTCTTCTTATGGCAAATTTGAAAAAGTGTCCCATCATGATCCATGGTATTAAAAGTGACAGAAAGATCTAAAAGAAAATAGGGCCCACCAATATCCATCCAGCCTCTGATGTCACCCAATTCTACCATCACCACAGATTCTGTGCTGTGTCCGGATAAAATCAGGCCTTCACTTTCTCCTGACAGTTGACATGCCCTAGAAAAGTTTAACTGATTTGCTGCCACAGCCGTCAATCATTTGCCAGGCTATTGGAGCTGTAAGATAAGATGATAATTTTCAGGGACCAGGATTCGCTTTTTTTAAGCACAGGAGTTACTACTGCCACATGGGAAATGTCAAGAACCTTTTCTGGAAACCAATAAGCTATTTATGATTTTGCTCAGATTCGATATTGCTAATGTTCACCATTCCTTAATATTCCTGGCTGGCCAAGGGTCATGGGGGAAGCCAGTTGCTCACCGTTAGCATATAAGTTCGAACAAAGAAATAAGAGTCCAGAATTTTTGCTGGAACAGACAACAGAATAGAGTGCAAAAACTTTCCACATTACCTTTTTTTTTTTTTTTTTTAAATTATGATTAATGTGATTTTATTTGTACTTTTATGCTTATAAGATATTTACATTTGTATTTTGTGTAAAGTTAATAAACTAAACTATATCACAATAAATAAATAATAATAATAGAGGTCAGTTTGGATTGAACAGATAGGATTTTCTCCAAAAAAAACAGAGTAAACTGTTCACAAAATGCTTGAAATGGTGTAATTGTGCCATTTAGGGCCACAGGGGAGCGTAGCTCGATGAGTTCTTTAAAATAATGTTTTGCTACTGTCTGAGCTTTTAAAAATATTCTCTGTAATATTGTCTTTTGCCTGTAGAACCTATGTTATAGTTATGCATTTTCCTCATAAATACAAGTCTAGTATTGTGATCCTGATTTTTCCTTCAAGTTCTTTCTAGTTGCTTTATGGCTTCTTCTCCTATCTCCATTGCATTGTATACCAAGATGTACTGCTTTCGTGGGCTAGATTCACTAGCCTCATTTGTGCTGGTGGTAATTGGTTCACCACAGATGAAATGTTACCTTAGGAAATGTCCAGTATTTGAGAAGGGTCTTAGTTCTCAAGGTCTCCTGCTTCCGACTGTTTATTGGCAGAGAATCATTGACTGACCTTGTCTGGAGTTAGAATTAAACAGCTAGTGGCAAGTGGGGAAATCTATCAACTTTATTGACAATGACTGAAATGTCAGTAATAATACTAAACACAATCCCTGCATGATCTGAACAAGGGAGAAAGAAAGGATTAGTAACTTTAACCTGACTAAAATAATCAAAGATACAATCCAAAGTAAGGCCAGCTGAATGTGTGGGATGCGATAACAACTGTACAAACCCTCAATGATTCATGAGGTCCAACAAAGCTTTAGCATTTCTATTTTGAGTATTAATGAAACATTTAGATCCCTTAAGACTATCAATCGGGAACAGTGTGGTAAAAGGTTGGGCTATGACAATGCCAAATTCCGCAAAGAATTGAGATGCATAAACAACATGCAAAGTAACCGCCACTGGAAACTGCAAAACCGCCTGCTGCAGAACTGCTTCTAGGACCCATGGAATTGCTCTTCCAACTCTCCAGAGCTGGAATCCCATTTTCCATAGCAAGGGTCTTCTGTGGCTTGAACTTCATCAGCACTCAAGAAACTGCTCCTTTGGACATTTTCTCAAAAGGTCTACCTAGCCACAGAAGCTTGCCCAAATATGCACAACCAGTTTCTCTTGTCGCCCTTAACATTTTTGTATTGTCCTAGTTAAGAAAAGCATTCTATTTACTTGTAACTGCATTTCCTCTTCTAGGAAAGAGTCGTTATTGAACTATTGAATAACTCTTGAAAATGTGCTACTTGCTGCAGTGTTTTATAATACTGTTATTAAGTTTACTTACCTGTGAGTGTAGTGTTTCATCTCTTTCCTTTTACTACATAAAGAATAAAAGAGAGCATGGATATTCTCTCCTTTGGTACTTGTGGAATGTGTGAATTGTACCTGTTAAACACCCTACTCATTGCCTAAAAGTCAAACCTGGGCTGCTCTGCCACATTACTGCTTAGTGATAAGGGTGGAACTTGAGGGAATCACTGGAAGGTACACCTTATGACCCCGACTACAGGGCTTAACTTGTCCGTCATAAAATAACATATGTTCCCTCCTACATCAAAAAAGAGCAAATCGTCTTTGCTGTTGTAGACATTTAAAACACTTTTGCTGTACTGACCATGTCTGACGCGCTGAGTTTCGTAGAGCTGAATGAGTTTGAGAATCCAAGGTGGGTGGTGGATAAGTCCAGCTTCCTCTGTCTGTTTTTCAATAGCCCCTTCCAGCTCAGGGTACCCCGCTTTATCCAGGGTAATCCCTGGGAACAGATCATTTATCAGGCTCATGAACAAAGGCTCATCTTCGTCTACCTGCAAGGCAGGAGGAGGAGGAGGAAAAAAAAAGTTCAGAGATCGCACTGCTGAATGCATTTGGAATTAAGAACACCTATTATGGAAAGATTGATCATTACAGCCACGCCTCAGGACAGACATGTGATATGCGGTAATCGTTATGAAAATGACAAATTCATTATGTATTGTGTCATTTAGTGATTTTTAAAAAAGAAATGACAGAGCATCTTTCACTTGAGTATGGTTTGAGTAGATACATTTTTTGAGTTTGCGTTTTTTTAATGATGTTTCTTTCTATGGAAATTGAATTTTTGCAAAGGCAACAAAGTATAAACCCAAACCTGAAGTCTGAGTAACTTGGTTTCATGACAAAATAACTTTCAACTCGTGTAAACTCCATGGAACGTCCTGCAATTGATAAACCCGTGAACTGTTTGCTATAAGGATCCCTACTAGTTTGACTCCCTATGGTGTCGTATGTGAAAACCCATAAAACACACACCTTCAATGAACATGCCAATGCAGTATTCATTTTATCCATCATAACAGTTGTAGGCAGGTCTGTGGCTAACAGATTGCAGTGGGAGTGCCCCTGTCCCCTAATAAGGCTGAGGACTGTTCATAAAGCTCACCTACCCAACCTAAGAATGAGGTTCCCCTGTTCACAGTGCATTGCAGATAAACCACTAAGCGATCACACCAGAACACATACATACCAATTTGGAGAGGTTCATGTCACGCAGAACTCTCATCACGACCGTTTTTTCTGGTTCGCTTGGGTTGGATCTTTTGACAGCTCCCAGAGTCCTCAGAACAGACAGGATGTTTCGCAAACCGAAGTCATAGTGAACCTTAAAACACAACAGAGAGCATTGCTTGCACGGATATTATGGAGCACAAGCGAGTGCAGGCCGATGGCTTCAGAAAAGGGGATGCTGCGGTATCCTTGATATGCAGAACAAATGTACATCATGTGATGGGTACTGCAGCATTCAGATAGGCAGAATTACAAATGTGCATTATTCTGATAGATCTTGCAGTATCCGCGGCATGCATAATCACAAATGTGTATTATTGTGACACAATCACAATAATGCACATTCGTAGAAAAAATGTACTGCAACCAAAACGCAGGAGGGAGTAGTAGAGGCAGGGTTTAAGGAAGGGATGCAAAGTTCACATTGTGCATGTCGGGTTTGGACAGAAGGAAAACATTCTTCGGACCACGAAATTAACAAATTGCATCACAACACAGGTAATTTGTAATCATATGCATACATATTGGGCAAAGGATGTCATCAGACTATACTGAGGCTATTTACAATAATCAGGTCTTCCCATAAACAATACTTTACACAAAGGTGAGATCCTAAAAGCCCCTCTTGAAAGATAGTGTGATACTACTTCACACTTCCTAGCTGCGCATTGTTTCCCCCATAGCCTCACTGAACTTGAATACAAGTTGACAAGTGCGCTAAAAATAGCCGCGGAGCCTCTCTGCTCCCATGCATTATGGGACGGAGGCGCCCATGCGGAAAGGGCAACTCGCTGCCTCTTTCCTGTCCTGTGACAGGGAAACGCGTCTCCCGCCTCTTGCTGGTACTGCGAACGGTCCTAAACGCGACCTGGTTTCGGCCTAGCAAAGGCCCTGTTCAGATAACTGCAGCAACCACAAAACAGGATTCTAAAATTTTTGGCATTCAGTCTCGTCCACTAAGAATGTGTGGCAGTTGGTGCTTTTCTTTAACAAATGGGCATAAATAAGCTTCTCTCTGCACCAGCAGCAAACAAAAGCCAGATCAAAACATAGACCTTAGCTTAGACCATGGGGCTACTCTGTCTATGCGTCTATGGAGATTCAGGCGGCATTGGGCCCCTGGTACACCTCCCTTAGGGTATTACAGCCACAGCCTCACCGCCATTCTGGTAATCATAATGGCCCTCTAAGAGTCAAAAAGGGTCCAAGGCCATGTGCACGTGATTCTCCAGGATGAAATATTGTTCTTGCCTGTGTTCCAGTATGCACTGACCAGGGTGCCCTCTATGCATCTGCAAGGAGAACGAGGCTCTATGCGTTTGTAAGGAGAACGAGGCGAAAATGGGCTCCTTTGACGCTTCAAGCACAGGGGCCGCATCTCTCCAGCCCTTCTAACTCTCCACTGGGTCACGGTTGCTGCAAGGATCAAATTCAAGACCCTCTGCATCATACACAAGGCTTTCTGGGGCCTGGGACCACGCTACATCCAACTCTCTCCCCCTAAATACCTCCCCACAAGAGCCCTTCGCTCGCCTAGCTCCAACTCTGCAAATCAGACGTTTTTCCAAGCAGAAGAGGGGTATGGGGGGGTAGGTGGAGGAAGAGAGGTGGTAGATCCCTCTTCTGTGGCCGCCTTCCTCTGGAATGTCCTCCCTGACCCTCTCAGACTTGAGCCGGATCTCCTTAAGTTTCTGAAGCTCCTCATAACCCTCCTTTTCTCTTTTTCCCTCTCCCTCCTCCTTCCCTGCTAATGTCCACTCTGCCCGGGACCGGTGGCCTGGTTCCTTCAGATTCGTACAGGGTGCCAGTCCCCCCCACACCTCTCTCTACCCTCATCCTGCACTTGCCCTCATGGGACCCCCGCCCACACTTAGCGGGTTGGCTTGCACCCCTTTTAGCCTTCCAGCCCCTTTCAATTGCACTTAGTTGTGGACCCCTTACCCCCTTCATTATCTCCTTCCCCCGGGCCTCCCTGGCACTCTTTCTCTCATGGGCACTCCCACCCGTTCTTGCACTTCTCCCCCGGACTTCTCACCACGGCACTTGCTCGATCTGAATGTTGCAAGGCCTATTAGGATAGCTACTCTTCTCCCTCCTGTCTCCCCCCTATTCTCCTCTGCTCTCCCCTCCTGCCTTGCTGTGCCTCAAAACACTTGTGTTTAGGCGCATTACAAATGAACAATATATACAATTAAAATAAATAAATTGAAGAGACAGAATCCACCACTCTGGTTTTCATAACGGCCCTCAAAGAGTCAAAAAAAAGTCCAGGCCTTGAGCATACTATCACCAGCATTGCATCAACATCACATGTTGTGCTTGCCTGTGCTCCAGTGTGCAACAAATGGGGCTCCTACCATGGCCCCCTTGATTCGCTTTCGGTGTGGGTGTATTCAAGGGAACCAGGAAAGACCCTTACGCCACTAACGCAGTGCATGCTGAAAAAGAAGCATACGTTGGATTGTGGTTGTATATCTCTGCCATGGGCTTGCACATTACTCCTCGCCGTTTTATATAACAGTGTAATGGCTTGCTACCCCTAGAATCAGAATTACTTGTTGAGTGCTCAACCACAACAACTGCACTGTGGCATTCTCCATAACCGGTCGCACCTGCAAGTTCATTGGGCCACTCCTGATCAAACTAAATCACATACTGAGTTTTCAGTAGCGGACCAACTTTTTCAAGCGATGCTAGAAAACTTATGAACTTTCCAGGTTGCACTGCCCCTGACTGCCATCATACATATGCCACTGCAGTAGAGCTGCCGAAGATCTAGTCAGTTGCCCAAAGCAGGCTCAACACAATGGACCTCGACTAAGTCATCTATCTAGACCCCCTCGATAAAGAGCTTTCCAATGGATACCCTTTGAAGCTTGTCTCCCACTTAGATCATACTTAATGCAATCACCAACCAAGTGGACAGAGATTCAGCGTCTTGTGGACTGCTAATCACCACCAGCAGGGGAGGGGGAAGGACAGGAGAGGGTCTGAGTGAAGAGTGCAACTGGGAGTCCGGCAAGAAGAAGGTTATCTAGCACGATCCAAGAGTGTGGGCGGGGCAACAATTGGGTGGTCATCTGTAAGTGGTGCACTGGAGAAAGCTCAGTTTATATATACATCCAGGTTTAGCACCAGAAGAACAGTAAAATCATGGTAAAATATCCTTGCCTACCTTTTTGCTGCCTCAAATCTTTTGAAATATTGAACAGCCCACACAGTTGGCTTTGCTAATGCTGGTTTTTTTAAAAGGACTTCAGTGCAAGGCATATATGTCAATCTAGTGGCTGAAGGCACACATGGTTAATACATCATTATTACACCAGGAACAGGGCTATATCCATAATTAAGCCATTAGCATGGAGTAGACTGCTTAGAAATTACATCGACTAGCCAAAGTGTGATTTTACTGCTTGATAAAGCTAGCTCAAAGAGATCCCTGGTGGGTGTGTTTTGGGTGGGGAGGAGACGGTGATGTGTGGGAATGGCCATACGGTCTAGCACGGTCATGGAAGTCAATGTGTGGGTAAGTAGCTAAACACCTGCAAGCTGTGTTTACCTCCCCACATGTTATCTCTCTCCATTCTGCACGCCAAAACAATCATTTTGGCTTAAAGGCAGTGCCACCAATAACCAAAACAAAACAAGGAAATCTGTGTACTATACAGACTTGCTAGGGGGCTCTAACATGGTGTGAAGGCATTGGGTATGTGTGCATTTTGTACTACTGGGATCATGGTTTCATCTCACCATCCCCATGGTGTAACGAGGGGTGATTAATTTATATTGAAGGGCTGAACAATCATGTAGCACTTGGCTAGGTGCTCAAACAGGAAAGCAGTGCTTCCTGTCGGATGTTGACATTTACAGGATCATTTTGGGGTTTGGGGATAGAGCACAATCTAGTTCTTCAATGTCCGCCATATGATGTGCTTATTAGGCTTTCTGAATAAAAGAATGACCAGAAGATCCGTGATTATTTAGGATGTGGAGAAAGCTGTTACAGGTGAGACACCCAATACACATCTACAATGTCCAAACATGAATCGAGCTGACCAGTGAAGTGCAGGACAATCTCAGAAGAAGTGTCCAAATTGCCATATTTTACACGTTTTGAATTATATAATCCGAGAAGCCAGACCACACACTGTGCTAATACAGGCTCAGTGAGATCCACATAATCCTTGCCTTAGCCCAAGGGTTTGAAGATGGACACCTGTTGCAAGTGTCAAGGAAGATGTGTTCTGCCACACTGGGGTCTGCGTGTTTCACCAGGGGAAGCACTGCCTATGTGGAAGGCCAAGGAGGATGCCATTTTGCAGTGGAATATGGACCAATGCCTTTCCCAAAGACAGGGTAGCCAATAGCCAGCGATCGACACAAGAGGCATCCTGCCTGTATGATAGAAATGTGCAGCTGCAGTCACATAAGCGCTTGAGCTCCATACAATGATTACAGACACGGCTCACACGAGAATGTAATGGTTTGTAATCTTTTGAAAGAGGGTACATATAAATATGACTTTGGGAATTGGAGCCATCTCTGCTAAACTAAATTATGGCTGCAGCGTGTTTCTCTTGAAAATCAGGCTTGTGTAAGAATTCTGAAAGAGTGTTTGCACCTTTTTGAAAAAAAGGTGATGGATAATGGCGCTTTTTCATGTCAATACTTCTTGAACATCTTTGCCCTGCTAGAATGCAGGAACAGTCTGTGCAGCTACTTTTCCTGGTTTGTGAGAAACCTGAGGGTATTCTCAGCCCTAAACCCCTTGGATCCTCTGCGCAGGTGGATCTTGACCGTGGGGCGGAGTCACGAGGCAGGATCACCTGGGTAGAGTGTCCTTGGGGACTGAGAGTGGGGTGCCCTTGGGCAAGACCTGGTATCCTCCTTTCCCTACTGACAACCCTTCCCCAACATTCATGGGCTGTTATAAGCCAGTTACCCTAATTTCTCCACAACTGACAATTGATAGTACTGGGATGAAGAAGAGGCCACTAAGAGCAATGAAGACAATGCTATTTTACACTCTTGTACTGGGACGAGGAAGATGCCTGGTAAGATCTGAAGGACAGGCAGGTCCCTGTAATTGTGGTCAGGCAGGGTTAATTGAGCCTTCACACCTACAGCCTTTCAATGGGTGGCATGTGTATAAAAAGAGACCTGCCCAGTAGAATAGAGAGCGATAGAGGGGCGATAAGAGCAGCGAGGAAGCCAGTTCAAGCAGCAGGAGTGGGACGCCAAAAATCTGTGGACCAAGGAGTGAGGTGGTCCATGGAAGCGTGGCACGGGAGTTGGGACTCCCTGGAGCTGGGACTCCCTAGAGCTGGCTGAACACGGTGTGGTGAGCTGTGCAGGAAGGCTACCCTTTTCCTACACCCACACAGGGGTGTCTAGAGGGCAGGAGTTGGAGCCGTAAAGCTAAAACCAGAAGGCTGTGTGATCCACGTTGCAATAAGAACTGAGAAAGTGTCCAGTGAGTTTCTAATGAATGGGGAACCCAGTGTGCGATTGTGTGAACTTTGCAATATATTGAATTCTTTGTATCGGAGTGGTCGCGTGCCTTGAATAAGCACATTTTCAAAAGTCTTTGATCCTTCCTTGTCAATTACCGAAGAGCAGGGAAAAGTTAAGGATACTTTGGTGTCAGAGTGGTCGTGTGTAGCAAGAAACACATTGTTGAAGGTCTCCGAACACTGGGCCATCCAATTAAAAGGGAAATTAACACTTATTGAACAAAAGATAAAGCGCAAAGGAATAATGAGCACAACTAATGGATATTGAATATCGAACTGAATCAAAACCTTGTTACTAATTAGGAATATGACATTTTGAAGTCAAACAGAGAACAGAACGTCAAATTGAAACCACATATGGTAAAAGGTGTTGCAACTTGAACTTTAATAAGGATACCTTGCTTTTTTAACTCTGTTACTGAAATCATGGGGAAGGGAACCGCGGATCCTGATTCAGACTATTTTCTTTCAAGTCCACAGAAGATCATTTTGAGACTTTTTTGGCGAAACTGTTTCACACTTGGGGAAGGGGGCTGAAAGGAAGCTGCGAGCTGGAAGAAGCTTAGAACCTTTGGTTAAACACGGTTTTCTTTTTGGTTGCCGACATCTCTACACATTGTATAGATTAGTTGTGAGGGCAAGTATAGATTTTGGACACAGACCGATTCTTCAGTTGTACTCGGACTCAGACCTTCCTTAGTTTTCTTTAGGTAGGGAAATCGCACCTGACCATAGTGCAATTTGGGCATTTTACTATCCTGAAATTGAAATTAATTCAAGTATTTATTTTGAATCTGTTGTCTGTGCCCTTCTTCATGATGCCTTCACGGGATAGATATAACACCTCGAGCACACAGACAGTGGGCAAGTAGGTGACCTGTGAGCTCAGCTAGATCTCTGCACATTGCCACCAAACATTAAAGCAATGTTTCCAAGCAGCACATATGCTGGACTTGAAAATCAACAGAACAGACATATGCTTTACGAACAGGATGTGGGGTACATTTGCCAGCTCCCACAGAAACCCCCACAGCAAAAACCACATTTCCCATTTCACCCAAAAGCAGCTGTGCTTTCTTTCCTGGCACAGGAGTGTCAAGCTTTCAACACTGCCACCACAAAGAATGGCTGCATTTACTTCTGTTATCTAAAATCAAGCTGAAAATGACCTCTGCTCAGAATGGCATCACCTTTTTCTGTTCTGCCCTGTTGAAATACTAAAACTGCGCACATCACTCCCAAGACGGCTTTGAAATGTGTTCTTGATTCATTTCCACAAAGATTGTGACATACAAAGAAACTCCTCCTGGGGTGTTTCAATTCTGCTGAGTAGCAAGGGATGAGGCAAAAGCATCCCTATAGCAGCTGATGTGCTGGGAAACCACTTGAAAGGCAAAAGAATTCGGATTTGTACTGAAACACGGCTGGAATTTACTTTTGGAAACAAATGAACTCATGCGAAATGCTTCAAAAGAAGCTCACTCTCTCACTTGCTATGTGTCAGTTTCAAAGAACCCATTTGCAAAGAATATCAGTGTGTACAGAAACTGACCAGAGCTATAAAAAGCTTTCAGAACCACTAGTGCCAAACAAAATGTGTGCTACAGAAACTGCATTGGCAATCTCAAAATGAACTGAAATAAACACACGTGTAAAAAACCTGCTTTTGCAAAAGCAAGAAAAGTAATCTTTTGAAAAGCTGAAAATGTGAAATCATCCCAAATACTCGCACAGAAACAGTATGTTAAGGGTGGAACTGGGGTGGTTTAAGTGTATATTATATGTATTAACTGAAGACTTGGTTTCTGTGAAAGAAAGGAAGGCAAAACATTGTGTGTTTGAATTTCCTGCCCAGGACCCTTTATTCTGCTGTTTTCAAAGGCACTAACCCGTCCTGGGACAGGAATCTCCCCCACAAACTATGAAAAGGTCAAGGTGTGAGAATTTGCGATCTCGTCAGACTGACTGGCTTTTCCTCCAACCAGGAACCATGGATCAAGGGGAACTGGCCTTGTCACAGGCAAGTGTGAATTCCTTGTGACACCTCCTCAGCTGCATCTGCCAGAATGAAAGGGTGCTATGGTAACCCTTCTACCCACAACTGACACAGAGGCGGCAGGCTGGCTGTGGACATTTTAAGGACCGCCCTCCAGTGACAAATGCCATCCATTTGATTTCAAAGACTTTTTATATTAAATCATTTATTTCAGTGAACTGAAGAAGCACCAATGTGAAATTATGACTGTTTTAATGTAAATTGTGTACCAATAAAACAAGACTACGTGGGTTATCCTAGCATGTGGGGGACGCAAATGGTATTAAAGGGGCATTTCTGGAAAAAGCATACATGACAGTTATGAAAGTTAAATGAAAATATGCCAGACATTAATAGGCTTAGCTGTATCCATTTTTAGAATTTTAGGGGAAATATTTTCCATAGAAATTGTGAGAAAAGTGCCAGAAGGACAAAACAGCATCATACAAACTTGGGAGTTGGAACGGCATATTCGTTGTAAAGTACGGGGTCTGCCGATTTGATTTTTAAGAGGATAACAATTGTAAATATAAGAGTTTTGTCTCATAACTGATTTTGGCAAAAGTAACTAGTATAACAAAGCACCTCATAAAAACACCCACACTAAAACTGATGTCACTTCCCTGGGTCCAATCTGCTTACAGGGAGGTGGCAACATCCACAGGCTAAGCTATCCGATCTTAGTGGTAGGTCTAGATTAGTTCTGCCCAGATAGTAAAAATCCTCTGATGTCATCCGGTTTATAAAAGGAAGAAGCTTAGGGAGAGGCAGGACATTCAAGGGACAGAATTTCCAGAAACAGGCATTCAAGAATCATTCATTCACAAATCGACATCCAGAGATCCGGGCATTCCACATTCACCCTGCAAAAATCCAGTGCCAGGCCAGGGGTAGGTAATCCAGATCCAGAACCTCATATCCAGGCAGAACCATTTATCCAGAATAAAACCCTACAAAAATCCCAATAATTCAGGGAGAAAGGAGGAAAGGCAGTGGGACCCCTTTGGGAGAATCCCATGACCAGACCGGTCTTTGCCCAGCTGATGCACCCGCTGTCCACTGAGACCAGACCCCGGTCGCCTCCTAGAGGAGTCTCATCTTTGCGCAGTGAACATACGCTTGCCCCGCTGTCCAGAGACTCTGTTAGCTGTCCAAACCACCCATTCAAGTGCTTCTTGTAAGTATCACCCTTCCCCATTAACGAAACAGCTACATGCTTTGCTTATAGTATTTGTCCAATACTATAAGAAACCCTGTAAGAAATCCTATAGGTATCCTAGTAACTTCTGAAAATTGTTAGAATTCTTTGTGTATCCTGTCCTTAGAAAAATCTGAGTTAGTCTTCATGTGTTAGCGCAATTCTTTTCTAATCATTTCAGTCCTTATGTAAGTCCTTAGTACTATTTTGAATAATTTAATGAATTTCCCATAGTGATGAACGCGGCGTGGATAGGTTACCTTTGCAAGTAACCTCCTCGCGTACCGGGTCTTTCTTTAAATACCTAGTCACTAAAATATAGTAGCAGTAGAATAGATCCTTTTTCTAACAAAACCGAGTTGCCTGTGAAAGTGTTTCCTGTGTAAAAATGTGCTTTTCCCTTACGTTTAAGAATCCTATACTTTCACCCATCCAGAGTCACCATTTCACTTAGGATCATACCTGTTATGTGCCTTTGTACCTTAGCATTAAAACCGATTTCCGATTTTGATTGTTTAGCCCAATTCCTAAGTTGTTTGCTATTTTTAAACCCATGAAATTCCTGCTGCACTGTTTTTCCACCCAAAGTCGATTTTCTAAACTGTATGCCCAGTGCTTAGTACCTTGCCTTGTAGCTTTGAGTTTTCTTGCTTCTTTGATACAGCCACACACATTCTTGCCTTATCCGTTCAACCGCACATGTAAAATCACCATTCAGTAATTCTGAGTGCCATTTTGCTCATTTTTCAAGGGAGCTCAATACGATTTTGACCTACCATTCAGGGGCGGTAAGTCTGCATTTCATTCGGATTTTTGCCTAGTGTACCAGACTTCTTGCTACTCCTCTCCACCAACATAAAACTTGGTTAACAGGGGTTTCAGGGAGTGTTGCAGGGGGAATGCCTAACTGTGGTGCTATTTGAAATGGCTACCCAAAAAGTAATCTGGCTTTCATTCATTTGTGGATTGTGTAGCTGATTTTGGGTTAAATTAAGTGTATCCTAACATTTTACTGTGTAATTATCACCACACTGGTGATTGCTGCCCTATATTGAATGTGTTTGATGTATTCAAAATTAAAAATAAATAAATATTTCATTATTACACACTGGTCTGGTTCATGGTCCGTTGCGACATGGGGTGTATGTTAAGGGGGGTGTGAGACGGGTTTGCTGCCTTCTCAGAAACTGAATCTGAATGTAATAGCGTTTTATTGTGCGCTACATCCCTGGCCAGTTGAGAGTGTCCTGGTTTAGAGTGTGGCGCATCTTTAAAATCCTTAACAAGGACTAATATTTCTTAAAAGGAATTTACAGTATTTTTCCCATTGTCCAGTGTCGATGACCATGATTTCTTGCATGACATTTACCACAGATTCTTTTACTGTACGCTCTCTTAACATAGGCTTCCTAAATAAAGGACAACAGCCATACCAATAGCATAGTTATTAACATAATGCCAATAGCGATTATAATATGTTCCAAAGTTTCTGGAATTTGTTGGAATGGAAAAGAGGGCCATAGTACCAGGTGCATGGGGGTCACCAGTTCTTCTGAGGAAACTGTCACTTCCAATGAGGCCGTAGCCTAGGAGACGGTTCTTTCTCTGGCATTGTCTGGGTAAAGGAACATGTTCAGTGCTTCAAGAAATGTAAAGGCAAGACCATTATGCAAGGTCCATGAGACACAAGTTGCTGAATCAGGCAAAGCATAATAAAACTATGAAATTAATAGTTTTGGTTACCAGTAAAAAAAAAATTTAATATCAGTCACGCTCAGAAGTAATGCCTTTGGGTCCTCACCTGCTTAGATAACTGCTCCTCACAGAGTTTGTACAGGGTGTAAAATTTTCGACTGAGTATCTGGTTGTCCCTGAAGCCAGCACTGGCCAATTTGACCCTCATGATAATGGCTCGGTCAGGCACCATCATGGCCACTGTGCGAAACTGAACTTTCAGATTTTCTGGCAGTTCCTGCCTCCCAGCGTATCCAGGGTTCTGTAAGGCACACGCAAAAAACTCTTAGTTCCATGTTCTCGCATCAACAATTACAGCTCTTTCAACATTTACAATCTGATGTCAAAGTCTTCTTTTCCATGTGACATTTTTTTTCTATGAAAACCGGAATATGGTAATATATGGGATAGTGTAAGCCTGACCAAAAGCTATAATATTGCAAGTGGCTGGAGAGCTCGTGGTCAAACAGTCCCAGAGCCAAATGTCTACGGGGTCACAGAACTCCAAGGTGACTTGCAATATACTTTCTGGAGATTAGTATGGATTATTTTATCCCTTATTATACATCGCTGCACCATCATCCGCTTTCATACCTTTTGTCTCTTACTTACTGTAAAGCAAAAGATTTTCCAGTTGTTGATGCATATAATCAACGCAGAATTTGTGAGAAGCAAAAAAAGTGCTAATCTGCAGCTGGTAATGAGTTGCAAAAACTATTTGTATGCAGTTCTGATACAATTCATTTAACAGACGATTTTTGGTTTTAAAAAGTAATGACGTTTAGAAAGATGTCTGCTCTCCTAGTTCCACTCGAATAGTGCAAAAACAAACATACTACCACACACATCGCCTCATCAATTAATGGTTTTGAAGTGTCAAAGAAAGGTATTAAACAAGAAAACTATCTGAAAAACTAACCACAACTTTAAATGTTCTAGTGGCAATTAGTATTCTAGTCTGTGCTGGCTCAAGGAGCAGGCATTTTGATGCCAAAGACAACAAGGGATTGCAGTTGAGTAGTGACATCATTTTCTTATTACAGATTATTAGTGATGTCACTACTATACTATAATATCAAATAAAGTACCCCTGGGTACATAAGGGGTTAGAAGTATATTGCAATTGACCAACGAGTTCTGCCACCAAAGAGGAATGAGATGAAGGTTCATTTTCTTTATAAGGTCACAGAACTAACATCTGTATGATGTATGCTATGGGGTACTTTATCCCTTATAATACGTGATAACATCATCCATCCCTTTATTACTGTAATACTCGCTTTGCTCTGATTCATATGTCGTGTTTCCTGGAACATAAGAGGCTGTATTACCCAGAGCGGTGTGCAATAATTATTAATAAATGATCATTTGTTTAACATCAACAACACTAATAACCAATCAAAAAAACAACTTCTACCAGTGCTTTACACACTGAAGAATTGATCAGAAAATAATGGTGTCAGGAACTATAGCTGCTGGCACCATTAATTTAAAAATACTGTTTTAATTCCCCCAAGTCCACGCTACACGTGCATCTCTGTGGGAACGGAGTCAGTTAGTACCGACTTTTGTTTTCTTCTCCTCAAGCACTAATGATGGACATGAAAGTGTATGTGCACAACACATAAGCAATCATTAAGAATCAGACCGATTGTTTTCTTGGACTGGATGTGGTAATTCCCGAAATCAACCAAGTTGGCATGAACATGTAGATTTACATAAATACTGCATGTGGCATTTCTCCTAATATGAATGCATTTAAAAGAAGAAAAATAAAATCCATTCCATCCCTCATTTTGAGTGTAGGAATGGACTATGTATAGTAGCGATCGTAGCAATACTGAGTGATTATAAAGGGCAATCTATGATGATCCTTCGGGGCACCACATTTGCAAGGGGTGAGAAGGTAGGCACCAGAGAGGTTCACTTAGGCACCTCTTCTAGTAGCCTGTATTCAAAAAGACTTTTCCCTGTATTCAAGGGAAGTGCATGCCCTTCAAGTGCCCACTCGGCCCTCAAACTTCAACAAACCAAGAGCCAACAATGATAAAGGTGAAAGAGAAACAGTTAAGATATGTACCTCCTTCGACTTTTGTGGTTATGTGGGCCAAGTGTAGGATGTACTCTTAAGGGGGGGTGGGTCTGAATGTGGTTCAGTAGCACTGAAACAGCTAAGTATAACAGTCCAAAACAAAGGAATGTGCAATCAAGGTTCTATAAAAAATATATATACACATTAATTAAGCACACCATACACAGTATTAACTGACTAGAATTCACCCCTGTGGAAAGAACCAGAACACGCAAAGATGGCAGATGCAGCACTCTGGTTAATGAGACACAGGGATAAAGGGCATTAAAAGATCACAAACTTCAAAAGGATATGTTTTTGATGTTGCACAAGGGATTCAAAATGACATGTCCAGTTTCCAGGACCCAAAGCTGGAACAGGGGGCAGGTACAAGCTAATAATTCCTTTGCAAATATCTTGGTGGTTTGAGGGCCTCGAACCAGGCATCTTAGCGTTGTTCGCGGGTTCGCTTAGGTTTGAGGATGTGGCAGTCGCGATGGTCCAGCGGCCAGCTACTGTTGATTCTGGTTGAACTGAATGGAGTTGCGGTCTCGAAGCATCTACTCGAGCTTTGTGGATCGAGCAGTCACCAGATGTGGTCGGCCGTCAAGGTTTGACACCCGTTGAGCAGATATCAGCATGCAGAGGTGAGTAGATTCGATGCAGAGGCCCAGAGTTTGCTGTTCGGGGGATACCAGGGTCAGTTTGATCGGCTTACAGGAGTGGCGATGAAGAAGCTGGTGCTTCGAACGGTGACTTGAGCAATGCAAGGCAGCATTATGTTGTATCTAGTGTATTGTATCTTGCTGGGGAGTGCACGCGCGTTCCGAGGTATTTGGAATGTTGGTGTGAGGGATGACGTGGGTGAGCTCTGGAGTGGACAGTTGGAGTATATGCCTACCGGGTGGGGTGCTGCCAGTGTTCTCTCCTGTATACCAGCTTACCTAAAGAGACAATAAAGACACTGTAAAGTAACCCATTGTGTCTTACCTGACGACACACTGACATCGTTACACTGGCGATGAGGATTCGGGCTGCTGTGGAGGGAGCAAGCGGAGGGGAACGTGACACTGCCCTCCACCATTGTCATCCCACCCGGCGGGACGCTGGCCCCTGCCCTTCTCCTTTTCAGGTGTGTTCTCTATCCGGCTGCCTGCAGCGGGGGCCACCGAGGATGTGGAGCCCCTGGGTCCAGTGCCGACCGAGCGATATTGGGCTGAGGAGCGCCCTGTGGCTGTAGCAGGGGTCTCCAAAGTAACGGAGCTCCTGGGTCCAGTCCTGAGGGTCCGGCACCTGTGGCTGTAGAAGAGCCCACCGGATTCACAAAGCCCCTGTTGGTCCGGTGCTGAAGGTCTGGCGCCTGTACCTGTAGCGGGGGTTATCTGAGTTGCAGAGCCCCTGGGTCCAGTATTTGAGGTCCGATCCTCAGTTCAGTGCCCGAGTCCTGATTTCTGTTGAGGAGTGCGGTTTGGCGTGGTGGCGTGAAAGCTTCCCGGGTCCACTTTTGGATATCCTCCGTCGGAACTTGGGAGTGCGCCTTTGTCCAGGAGTTCGGTACATGCTTGGAGTGCCCTCTGCTGTTTGGTGAGTGGCGGACTATTTGGATATGGCCGCGTCTGCAGAGGAGCACGATCGACGTGGTGCTGGGGCCTGTTCACTGCGCGTTGAGCCTGCCTATTATGGGGAGAATGGTCAAGGGCAGAGCAGTGAAGGCGCATGCGTTCAAGTGGAGCGCAACGCAGGCCCTGCTTTGGAACGCAGGGTTGGTGCGTTCACAGTGTGCGGCAACGTGACTGTCGAGCGTGTGGGACATGCTGTTCCAGCCTTGTTTAGGCTGAGTAGTGTGGGTTCCGCCCCTGCTCTTGTACCTGAAACCTGTCACTTGTGATAATGAAATGATAGAACAGACCATATTCTAGCTTTGTGGAAAAATTGTGGCCGTAGGCCTTTTTATTTTTACAGAAATAATGCCACACAATAATCATGACAGCCAAACATCCTTATCAATCGCTTTTGGGCACCTCGTGTCCAGGGTTATGGATGCCGAGCCTTCCCTTAGGCTAGTTTTCGTTGCCCTATGGCATCTCTTCCTGGACACGTGCCGCCGCCTACGACTTTTTCTTCTACCATGTACCGATGAAGAGTACTTGGCGCTCTTGATCCTGTTCCTTCTTCTTTTGCCGGGTGGGTTGGGTGGTAATACGTTTCCTTTTCCCCTTTCCCAGGTCCGGGGAGCCTACCCGAGTGAGGTGAGCTCCGGACCTGTTTGTGCCTCCTTGAGATTTCAGAGGGGTATTTATCCTCCCTGTCCCCTTTGATGTGTTGCTGGGGGCCGGGCTTCTTCCTGACCCCCCTGCTGCTTCCTTTACACCTTTTGGTGCGTTCCCCTGGCAGCACCGAGGGTGGGGCCGCCGCTTTGGCTGCCCCTCCCTCTTTGTTTCCCGCCGTTCGTCTCCCCCACCCTGCGCCTAACCCCCCCAGGCCCTCCATCGTGTCATACCCTGTATGGCACGGGGCCTGGGGCATAGGCTGAGTAGTGTGGGTTCCGCCCCTGCTCTTGTACCTGAAACCTGTCACTTGTGATAATGAAATGATAGAACAAACCATATTCTAGCTTTGTGGAAAAATTGTGGCCGTAGGCCTTTTTATTTTTACAGAAATAATGCCACACAATAATCATGACAGCCAAACATCCTTATCAATCGCTTTTGGGCACCTTGTGTCCAGGGTTATGGATGCCGAGCCTTCCCTTAGGCTAGTTTTCGTTGCCCTATGGCATCTCTTCCTGGACACGTGCCGCCACGCCTGAGTGGGTGTTGCTTAACCCGCTCAGGTCCCCCCAAACAGCGAACCTATTTGCATCCACGTGCTGCTAATGCTTGAAATATGTTGTCCGCAAATCTGCCCATCCCTTTATTGGATAAGTGTACCCCGTCCTGATGAAACCACTCTGGGTCATTTTGTGACAGCCCATGTCTTATGAAATGGAGACCCGTGTTGCTACAGTATTTTTCTACAGCTTTGTTCAGTTTTTTCCGCGCTGTCTCAATGTCCTGCCGTCTGCGTGCCCCATACCAAATTCTGCGGGTGATTATCTCTGACATGAAAATTTCAGTTTTCCACCAACAGTGGGCTATTGCCCTTAATGATTCGCATATGCTGCGCATCAGCTCACCCCTATTTGTCTTAACCAAGTCATTTCCCCCTAAGTGGATGACCAGGTATTCGGGAGGGTCCCTGAACCCGATCAGGTCCGATAGCCGATCGTGGATGTCCTCCCAATGCATTCCTGGGAGGCCCCACCAGGACGTTATTGTCTGCTTAAAATGTAAACCTTCTCTGAAATCTTCGATCCACCTGCCTGCTCGTGTCACGAATGAATGGCCGACTATCCATGCCGACTTGTAGGGGGCCTCATCTGCATGGGTGGATGGAGATAAATCATATCAAACACTCTCGCACGTATTTTTTGAAACATAGTGACTTCCACCCCCCAATTTTCTTTACTCCTTTCGCCCCTAGTCCCCCTGCCCATGCGGAGGTGGCTGCCCCTATCCTGAAGGAGTGGGTCCCAAACTCGGCTGCGTCCCACCCTGCTTTTGCTATGGTTTTCTTTAGCACGGCTTGGAATTGATACCTGCTGAGGGCTTTGCCGTCCCTATGTATCAACAGCTGTCCCCCGACCTCAGGTCGTACCTTGAGAAATTGCTCAGTAATGCACCTGGGGCAGTGGTCCCTTTCCTTAATACAATTTAGCTCGATTGTTCGCCCCTTCCCTCCTTGGTCTGTTTTTGATCTCCTTAGTAGTATGGACATACCCTTAGAACCTATGCTGACGTCGCTCCTTGCTAGCCCGTCTCCTGCCATCGTGCTACTTGCCACCAGCTCCCCGACCCTGAATGCACCATAGTATGCCAATGCAAATGCCGCCCTGAACAGCATACTCTCATAGCTGTCGCTACATGTGCTATGCAATAATTGTAACAATTTTACTACTTTCAAAAAATTCAGGGGCCTCCTGTTGTCTGGTTTCTTGCTTTCTAACCTAGCCCACCCCTTCATTGCGTATTTTAACCGTGGGCTTGCTGTCGGGTCTGCCAACCCAGCAACCTTTGCTGTATATGCGACTGCAGCCAAATGTGCTGCCGCCCAGCTTTTCCTCTTCCCCTGTGTAAATGCACTCCCCAAAAAGTCACACAAATTGGAGACTGCGATATCCCCCACCTCTTTCACTCTTGATTCTCTCAACACATTATTCACATGTTTTTTATATTGCTCACCAGTTTTGTATGTTATGGCGTTTCTGGCCAATCTCTCTACTACTTGCTCTCGTGGGCTTTCCTCCTCTTCCAAGTCAACCTTGTGGCTAACCGACCCTTTTGCCATGCTTCCAGTGGTACCCATGCCTTTTTTGGCGTGGGTGTTTTCATCCTTCTTGCATCCGGCCGTAGTTCTCTGAACCTGCTCCACTGAAAACGAGACAAGGCATCAGCGACCATATTTGCTTCGCCGGCGATGTGTCTCGCCCTTATGCTAACATTATTATTCAGACAAGCCAGCGTTATTGCCCTCATTAGCTCCAAGACCAGCGGGCATGAAGCGTTGCCGTTATTTATCACATGCACTACCGCCATGTTATCCGACCACACGTTTAACTCTTTGCTGTTTAACTTTGTTTCCCATGCACACAGAGCTACCCAGATCGGAAATAGCTCCAAGAGTGTAATGTTATTTGTCCATGCTGCCTCATGCCATGCCTCTGGCCATCTTTCTGCGCACCATTCTGTACCCAATATTGCACCAAAGCCGAAACCCCCTGCAGCATCCGTGAACAACACCCTTTCGCTTTCTTTGTTTATAGGTGTGCGCTAGATCACTGAACCATTGAACGATTTTAAAAATTCTTCCCAAACCACCAAATCTTTCTTTATTGCTCCACCGATCCGCACCCTGTGGTGCCCCACCTTAGCACCCTTTGTTCTTTGGTCTACCCTTCTCTGGAATATCCTGCCTTGCGGTATGACCTTCCCTGCAAAATTCAATTTCCCTGCTAGTGATTGCAACTCTCTTACTGTGGCCTTGTTTCTCCCTTTCAGGTCTGTGATTGCGCCTAGTAAGTCCGCCACTTTTTCCTCCGGGATCCTGCACACCCCGACCCGTGAGTCAATTTCGATGCCTAAGAATTGTATTACTTGCGTTGGACCCATCGTTTTTTCTTCTGCAAGCGGAAAACCCCACTCTTCTGTTAATGTCTTAAATTTCTTCAATGTATTTTTACACAGCTCGGAACCTTTTGGTCCCACAAATAGAAAATCGTCCAGGTAATGGACTACCTGTGCCCCCTTCATTTCCTTTGTAAGAGCCCATTGCAGGAAAGAGCTCACTTTCTCAAAGTACGCACAAGAAATGGCGCAGCCCATAGGGAGACATTTGTCTACAAAGTATTTGCCCTCCCAGTGCATGCATAGCCATCTCTGTGATTCGCTGTTCACAGGCAATAGGCGAAATGCTGACTTAATATCTGCTTTCGCCATCCAAGCTCCCTGCCCCGCTTTCCTCACTAACTGCACTGCTTCCAGGAAATCTGAGTAATTTACCGACGACGCCTCTTGTGTGATGCCGTCGTTAACCGAGCCCCCTGGCGGATATGACAGATGGTGAATCAGCCGAAACTCGCCTGCCTCTTTTTTTGGGACTAGGCCCAAAGGTGAGCATATATATTCTTCAAAAGGAGGAGAACTATATGGGCCTCCTATCCTCCCTAGTCCAATTTCTTTTCTGATTTTTTCGCCCACCAACTCCTTATTTTCTAAAGCGGATTTCAGGTTTTTTGGTGTGTTCTGCGAACCTTGCCCCTTAAATGGTATCATGAAACCTTCTTGGAAACCTCGCCTTATTATTTCTGCTCCTTCCTGGTCTGGAAACACCCTTAGCCACCTTTCCATATTCTCGATTTTAACTGGTGTGGCCCCTTTCTCTTCTTTGCTCCTAGATCCGTTTTTATGGGACCCTGTACTTACTGGGCGCTGCTCTGGTGCATTTGGCGGTAATATGCTCTCCTCCGCAGTTCTCGCATCTGTGATTGAATTTACATTTCTTCCCCCAGCTGCATGATATTCCCTTCTCAAAATTACAGCATTGTGCTGTCTCTGACCTTGCCGTCCCGTTACTCCCTTTACCACCCCCTTGTGCTGTCGGGGGTATGTTGCTCTGCCACCCTCTCTGTGCCTCGTATTGTCTACTCCGAAAATTCTGTTCCCTTGCTCTGTCATAAGAGTTATCGTATCTCCTGTTGCTGTATCTGTACTCGCTTCTATAATCGCTTTGGCCATACTGTCTCCTATAATATCTCCCCGCACTATACTGATCCCTGGTATCCCATTTCTCTTTTAGTACGTTAAATATGTATAGGTTGTAATTTTCTTCATCCTACCCTATGTCTGGGAAGCAATCCATTTCTTTCCTGAATTCATGGTCGTATTCCTTCCATGCATCACCCCCCAAATGCTTTGTACACCCTCAAGACTCTCTGTTGATATGTTACTAGTGATGGGCCGTCCTCGGGGAATTTCTGCAAGATGATTGAGGACATAATCTGGAATGCTGCTGTCCAGTTGTCAAAATTCCTTGACACTGTTGCTCTTTTTAATAGGCCCTTTTCATCCTCTCCTATGTCTTTCTTTGATATATCATGACCCCTTTTCTGTACCTCTAGCAGGGAGAAGATATCTATCAACTCTTTTCTCCATATCTTCTCCTTTACCTTGTCACTAATGTACCAAGCTTGTGCTTTTAAGGACCGACCTTGTGCATCCTTGCCTATCGTGGGCCTGCCATATTTAGTCATAACTGTGGTAGGTTCTGTTGCTTTTACTAAGGGGGGTTCTATCATCGCTACTGGTGTATTGGAAGGTGACCCATGGGGACCAGGATTTTGGGGAAGCCCCTGAGCGATAGGAACCCTGCTGTCTGTTGGCCCTTGTCCTCCTGCCCCCTGATCTACACCTGTCCTATCTGTTTTCTGCTTCTCCTTGCTTATTACCCCCTTCGTTTTCACCCAGGCCTGAAGGTGGTCCCTCTCCTCGTCTTCACTACTTTCTGTATCAGATGTCACACTTTTGTGCTCTTTTATTCTCCCTTTACCGGCTCTGGGCGACTTACCCTGAGCCTTGATACATGCATTTAATACTTTTATCATTTTGCCAATATTGTTATTCAATTTTACGATACCTTTCTTGGTTCCTTTCTTCCGTTTTATTTTAGGCATTTCTGGCTCTTGTGACTCTCTTGTGATCTCTCTTAGCCTCTTTTGGCCTTGTGGTATTGCAGCTTCTTCGTCGCTGCCAGCGGACTCCTCAAGCAGCAAAGGCGACATTGCCCTAGCCCTTTCTTCCGTCTGCACCACGTCCAGCACCCATTGTGCTCCATACTCCTTTTCTGCCTTTTTGGCCCATGCACTGAATTCCTGTGCTCTTCTCGCTCTTTCCTCTGCCATTCTTGCCTTATCGCCCCCTGCTTTTCCTTCCTGGTTGTTGATTCTGGGGAATGTGGAGGGGACACCTGGATTTGAACCGGGGACCTCTTGATCTGCAGTCAAAATGCTCTACCACAGGGCTATATCCCCGTGCTGTAATCCGCCTGGTGCTTTTAGCTCCTCTGTTTACACACAAATGTTGGAGCTGGAGGTTTGACTCGAACCCCCAACCTTTCGTGTATAGTCACAGCACCTATCGACTGTGCCGCATGGCCAGCGTTACAGGCTCACTCGTTGAACAGCTGAGCCTCTGCCGGCTTTTGTCAGCCGCAATAACATACACGCCGAATAGTTACATGCACGCCAAGGAGGTTCCGGAGGTTGGATTAGAACTCAGGTCCCCAGCATTCCAAGACCAAGCACTTACTAGTTGAGCCACTGGCGACTGCCTTCTCTTCCGGCTACGACTTTAAATCGTAGCCCCGCCCCTTTCTTTCCGTACCGAGCCCTCTGCCGGCTCGTGTTCTCCTGTTGGCGCCGGGCGGGCGTGCCTGGAGCTGCTCACGCCGCGTCCCCGCTCCAGCTGGCGTCGTCCTTCCTGGACCGAAGCTGCTTCTGAGAACGCCAGACTCGCTAAAATCTTCGTCGTCACAGCTCGCCGATCCCGCTCGTCTCCCGCGGCACCACGTCTCCCTCAGGCTCCTTCGCGCTGTTCCGACAGGCTTCAGCTGCAATCCGACGAGCCGTCACCTAGAGAAGGGGAGAGAAGACACAGAAACGGTAAGCCCGCCGAGGCATACGTTTCCTTTTCCCCTTTCCCAGGTCCGGGGAGCCTACCCGAGTGAGGTGAGCTCCGGACCTGTTTGTGCCTCCTTGAGATTTCACAGGGGTATTTATCCTCCCTGTCCCCTTTGATGTGTTGCTGGGGGCCGGGCTTCTTCCTGCCCCCCCGCTGCTTCCTTTACACCTTTTGGTGCGTTCCCCTGGCAGCACCGAGGGTGGGGGCGCCGCTTTGGCTGCCCCTCCCTCTTTGTTTCCCGCCGTTCGTCTCCCCCACCCTGTGCCTAACCCCCCAGGCCCTCCGTCGTGTCATACCCTGTATGGCACGGGGCCTGGGGCAATCTGATGGGCTGGGCATGGATAATAACATCGGGCGGAGGAGCCGTATGGTGACTGCAGTATGGAGCTACAAGTTCATCGGGGTGGCTGTGCTGCTGAACGACGTGGAGGAGCTGTCGGATTTGTTCATGCTGCGAGGAAGAGGTGTCCGGAAGGGAATAGCGGCGGCAAGTACTGTGCACATGCAAAGAGGAAGTGTGATCACACGTGTGTCGCGCGGATCGGAGGGGTGTTACGACGATAGATGATGTGACAGATGTGTTTCCTTCCTCTTCATTTTGAAGGAGTTTGATCCAGATCTTCATTAATTCTATGTGGGGATCAATGATCTCACGTTAAGTGAGCCTTAAAGTAATTTGTCGTGGGTGAGGCCAGTATGAGTGTGTGAGGCCAGTATGAGTGTGTGATAGTGATGTTGTGGCCTCTGTTGTATGTGTTCTTGTATGGGCCTGTATGGCGTGTGTGAGTGCGCTTACGTGTTGTGGCCCCGTCATGTGTGCATTTTGTTGAAAGATAACAACAATGTTTTGTACTTTTGGAACTGTATGCATTTCCTGCTTATGCATTTCCTGTTTTGCGTTTCGTTTGAAATGTTTGTTTGAATGTTTTATTCCCTGTTTTCCCTTGCAGCGGGGGGTCTGACCATATTGTGATTTATGGACTTTTGGAATTGTGCCATATTGTGATTTATGGACTTTTGGAACTGTGCTCATTTCCTGAAATGTGATTCGTGTTCACAGTGGACTGAGACTGCCTACTTAATGGTGGGCCATGGTCATTATGCAGTTTTCCTTGGGTGGTCTTTGTTGTGCAAGGTTGGGGTTCTTACATGATGTATGCATAACACATTTACACTAATTCGTGGGTATGTGATATGTTACATATTATGCGTATGTGTGTGGAAGAGAGCGTATGTGTGTGGAAGAGAATGTGATCGCACCACCTGTGTGGGTAGTACAATTTTGGAATGTACGTTTGGTTCATTATAGTTGTGGGCTACCGGGTGGGCCCAATCTTGGTGTCTTGCTCGGCACCATTAGTTGCGTTAATTTTTAAAGGAGTTCTATGTTTTTCACGGGATGTGGCTGGTGTCACAGTGACTTCAGGAGTTGGTGATGGGGGCAGTGACCTGGGGCCACAGTCGGTGTTGGTGTCAGTGGCCTGGGGCCACAGTTGGTATTGGTGGCAGTGGCCTGGGCTACATTGAGTGGTGGTGTTGGGCAGTGGCCTGGGGCCACATGGAGTGGACGTGTACCACATTAGTGGTGGTATTGGTGGCATTGGCCTGGGGCCACACTGGTGGTGTGGTAGGTGTGTGTTGGTAAGACATGTCTAGTGGTTTTATTCCGTTTTGGTGTACCTCGGGT
The DNA here is from genome assembly GCF_040938575.1 of Ambystoma mexicanum. Taxonomy (NCBI): domain Eukaryota; kingdom Metazoa; phylum Chordata; class Amphibia; order Caudata; family Ambystomatidae; genus Ambystoma; species Ambystoma mexicanum. The sequence goes on from NC_090933.1 coordinate 117,996,309, forward strand.
CTGGGTTGTGCTTGTTGTTGGGTCGTGGACGGCTTGTTGGGTCCAATGGCCAGTTGGTTAGTGCTCCAGTGTGGCAGGGTGGTGGCCCCGGGGGGCAGCCTGGGGTGGAAGGTGTTGTGTGCACAGATGGTTTTGGTTGGCTAGCGTGGATAATTAGGATGAGCCAGGTGTGCAGGCCTGAGCCCCGAGGGGCAGCTCGGGATCTGTTGGTAGAGCTTCCTTTTTGTTGTTTTTGTCCTTGAGGGTAGTTAGGTCCCGTAGATTTGGTAAGGGATTAGTTGGACTGGGATTTGGTGTTTTGTGGGTTATTAGCTTTGTTGGATTTTAGATAGTGGGTGGTTATTTAGTAGCCAGGAGGTTGTATCACCTGGGTATGTGTATACATGCAGAGGTGGTTAGGCGCTCTTATTTTTGAGATGTGGTGTTTGTTGCAGCGTTCTGTCCTATGGGTCATTATGAGTGTAGGGGTGTTTGAGTTTCTTTGTTAGAGGTTGGGTGTATGGCATGGTGGCCACATGTTGTGCATCTTGAATGTTTGTCTCAAAGGAATTATCGGGGGGGTGAAGTGTTGTATCTAGTGTATTGTATCTTGCTGGGGAGTGCACGTGCGTTCCGAGGTATTTGGAATGTTGGTGTGAGAGATGACGTGGGTGTGCTCTGGAGCTGACAGTTGGAGTGGCAGCACCCCACGCCATCCGGGTGGGGTGCTGCCCGTGTTCTCTCCTGTATACCAGTTTACCTAAAGAGACAATAAAGACACTGTAAAGTAACTCATTGTGTCTTACCTGACTACGAACTGACATCGTTACACATTACTTTGTTGTTCAAGCTGAGACTACAACGCCCTTCAACTGTGAATCGAATTAAACAAATGGCAGTTCAGAGAGCGATGAACGTCAAAGGCCTCTTCGAAGGATCCTTGAGGTTTGCGCTGCATCGAACACGCTCAAGGCTTGCAGCGGATTAGTGCCGAAACCACAAGGATCCTGGCTGTTCAGGCTTTCATCAGGGTTCCATGTCATGTCATCGCCTGTAATTTCATCCCGTCATTTTAACGTGCACATTCCATCGAAAATGCTCATTGTTTTTTTGTTTTTTTTGGGCCCCCCCCCAACCTCCTCCCCCACTTATTTTTAGCTATTGCCTACCCGCCAAAACCCTTATATGCCCATTCCCACCCCCCCTAAAAAATTTGATGAGCACATTCGATGGAATGTACATGTTAAAATGCCTGGGGATGAACGGACCTTGTACCTTCATCAGGAGCTCCGAGTCCTACTCCAGGGTCTCAAGGGCACAGGTTAGTCCTTTTCTCAGGCCTCCAAACATGGGAGAGGCTGGCACACACCTTCAGGGATCCTGCATCACACTGAGGTAATTAATTAATTAATGAAAATAAACAGATCCAGGGCGGGATGACAATTCATCACAGCTGGTAGAAAGAGAGCTATGGGTGGAGGGCAAATAAGGGTGGGTGAAAGGAGGTCACAGCAGACTTCAAACGTGGACATCAGTAGTTTCAGCCCAGTTTTAGAGCCAGATGATTGGTCCACGTATCCTCCCCAAGAACGAATTCAAGTTTCCCGATTACGTCGGTTTTCTTTTCAAATGATTGAATATTTTTGTTTAAACTATGTTTCTTTGGCTTTCTAATGCCTTTGTTCTTGCCTCATAAGAATCATAAAATTAAACAAAAACATAAGTTGTCAAAACGACTGGTCGTGTATAAAGATTTTACCAATAACACTAACCGCTTCAGGGAAAATAATGCAATATAATCACAATTGTTTCGAGGTGACACCACAAAGAGACTGCAGGGCGGCCTCACTGCTCCGCCCCACAACAAACCCAAACGCATCCAGTGACTTGAATGCTATTAGTCCAATTTTATAAATACTGACCAGGATCCATTAACCCTAAGTGGAATCACGACCTTGGTATGCAGACACATAATGACAAAGCTGTTGGTGAGCTTGATGGCGGGGGATTTAGCAGCAGACATAGGCCCTGAGGGAAATGGGTCTCATCTTAAATGGCAACAGAGTACACAGGAAATGGCTGCAATAATCAACTCCCTGCCAAAGGGCTCCATCCTGGGCAAAACAGAGAATACGGACGTTTATTCATTTAACATTTTGAAATGTTGAATATCGCGCAAGGTGCCATTTAAGGAACATTTGAAGCAGTTCAATAGAAATACTTGGGCCATGGAAACGAAGGCTCATACCATCGTCAGAAAAATTCCAAATTCCTTATCCATTTCAACCACATCTCCATCTGTGAATATGAACTGGGTCTTCTTATTTTTCTTGCACTGTAGCACGATATAGATCTGCTGAGCGGCGACCGAGAGGACGGGCAGCTCAATGCGATTAAACTCGTCGAAGCAGCCCCACGCGCCGGACTGCGCCAGGCCTGTAGGGGAGAGATAGAAAGACACGCTTTAGGAGGTCAAGTAATGCGCGCTGTGAACTGCCGCCTGCTGGGTCTGCTCAGGGGCAGGCGGGATCTTCAAAAGCCCATATTCTGCTTTTTAAAATATTATCTCCTGAATCAATAAAGCAAATCTGTTAAAATATACAGGAAAGGATAATATGCAAGGTTTTGTTTTACATTCCGATTTGCCTTTTGTATCCGGGCCATTATCTTACATAGGTTACAGGAAGTTACAGTTACATACAGTTGATCAAGTAAGATAATTTGTCACTTAAGCCCTGCAGGACCGGCAAAACATGCAAATATTTTGGTATTAACGGACCCTGATGTGTGCTTTTTTCCAGGCAAAACAATTTTCGAGTTCAGTCAGTTAACATGTAACCTCAGCTCCAGGGACGTGTGGTGTGTGTGAATTCCCTTAGCTACTGCTTTGCTCACAGATGCGTTTTGTTTCTCTGGATGAGTTTTGACCTAATTGTGGGTACCTGAGTGCTGCACGACTCTATCTCGTCTTTTTTTTTTAGTAATGGCCTATGGCACTTAACCATTGAGGTGATGGCAGATATACCCTTGTAAATATCATTCTGACAAATTCTTTCACTGTTCTGAGTAAGTTTTCTTCATAAGCTATGCCAAAATCTAAGCGAATAGTGGGTATACTCTAAACCTGCATATAATGCGACAGAACACCAGTCTTGCAATACAGTCATACTAAGCCTAACTACAGCTTTTCTGTCGCACCAAGATCCCCGCACCCCAACCCACAACCAACAGAATTTCATCTTCATAATGTGTGCTTTCAGCGTTTGTGTGCGTGTATGCTGCTCAAGGGGTCATCAATCACATGGACAGAGTTCCATGTGCCCTCTTCCTTCCTATGGAGAGGGAAAGAGACCAGAAAGGAACTGTATTTAGAGGCCCGCCTTCACAAGTGCCTTTCATCAATGTGGGGGGTGTTAAAGTGTGAGAATCCACACACTAGGTCTTCCCACTGCCAAGAGTTTGCCCTCCTATTTTTTGCCCATTTTCCCGATCTGCACATTCAGGGACTACGAATATACCAAAACCCCCAATTCTGAGTCCTTTATAGAAATGCTTACACACTTTGGACTTTAACGGGAGGTCTTCCATCCCGGAAACCCATCCCTGCTTCAGAGCTTAACAAAGAGATTCCCAGGTACTGCCAGTGGAAATCTACAGGGTGGAGGAGGACCTGCTTTGGTCAGGCCTTCAGGGACAATCTAGGGTAGCTGGAGGTTCTCGAATCAGCTTCCAGCTGATGATAGAACACTCTAATGAGGGAGAAGTGGTTGGGTCTTCTGAGCAGGGATACATGAATGGCATCTGCAGGTCAGCATGCTAGGGTAGAGGATGTTTGCTTTGCTGAAGTCATTAGGCCGAATAAAGTGGCCCGTGACAGCCTCTGTTATCGACTTCAAGTGCTATTCAGACATTCAGGAAACCCATAGTTTTCCATCAACTGTGATTTAAAATAACTTCTGCACCATTGGCATCAGCCACCGGAGTGAGGCCTGTGACTTTTGGCTGCAGAGCAGACCCTCTCCTAATATCGGATTACGAGCCAATAAAGCCAGGTTAAAGTCGCTACCTTATCCCAATCAGGTGATAAGAGATATGCCAGATCCTAAGGCCCACTACAAATCACCCATCAGGTGGAGAAGAGGAGAAACATTGCATGAGAAATCGAACTGGAAATAGTGTGAAGGCTAGGGGTGTGTAACCATAACACACTCAAATCAGCCTCGAGCATTATTCTGTCTGTTTCTCACCCAAAAATGTGGATCGAAAAACACCAGAAACCTTTGCTACAGAACATTTCCATATAGCCCACCCAAGAGGGTTAAATAGATTAAAGGCCCATTCAGCAAATTAAAGGCCAGAGGCCAAACATTGAATTGTTTTGTGACGCAACAACGGGGTGATATTCCCGAAAACAGTGGAACCCAGGTCATCAGTCAGAAGTGTAAAAGGCGGATTACCCTATTCCCAAAATTGGACATGGGATGTAAAGTTTGCATCTAGATGATGCGTCAGATCTGTTAAAACAACAATCTCTCTTAGGACAGGGTGTAATGAAAAAGGTTAGTCTGCTTTAATTAAACATAAACAACTTTCTTTCAAACTGTTTTTTTGGTGAGACTTTGGTCAGTTAATGAGCCTGCTGCAGACATCTATGAGCAACACGCAGAACACTGGTTCAATTTGAGCAGGGAAGACATGGCCTTTCACATTTCTTAAGTGGAAGAAAGGAGTATCCCTAAACATCAGTTACCACAAATTGTTTATCGTAGACAACATATTTCCCTGTATGGCTACCCCCAAAAAGGCACATCCTTCCAAGATCTGTCAACAAATACAAACTGAAGACAAATTATTCAAACTGTTTCATTTATGTGCAGTTCTGCAATGGAAAGTAAATAGTAAACTGCAAACTTATTCCCCAAACACAACCAGTTTCTGAACAAATATAAGATAGTATTTCTGCTCTGAAGTGCAACAAAAACTCAACATTGATAAAAATCAACCCTACACGTGTTAATTACCCACACAGGAAAACACACAGTACACGCAAGTGCAATGAGGGTGCCACGTGCAAGTTTTCTCAGGGAAAGTTATAGGCAAGACAAGACTAGTAGGCTAAAAATGACTCAAACCCCACCTCCCCACACCAGCACCAAAGGATGCCCTCATACATGATGGGAGGCAAGGGAACGAGGGGCGCTAAAGCAACATATACCTGCACCAAGGGCGGGGACAGACATCTTTTTTAATGGTGCTGGGTGCTACAGCATAATTTCACACATCTAGCCAAAGGTGACGAATACCCCAGACTCGGCCAATTTCCCAAGTGAAACCAGCAGAACCAAAGTCAGTCATTTTCTTGCTGTACCATCCCACCAGTAGACACCAATCACAAAGACTGAATGACACACCGAACACATTCAAGAGGTGATGCATTAACATTTTCAACTAACGGAAGCCACACTTCCAACACAACAGTGCTGCCTTTGATGTTGGCGGGCCTTGAGAAATCACGTCCCAGCTAATCCACGCACGCAGTGTAAAGAGTCTTCAGCAGGCCTTTATAAACTACACATGGACATGTGTAACCATGCTTTACACCACCGCCAAACAGAGCATTTGCTTGATTTGCTTGTATTTATCCTTGGAACCGACACCGCTTCTTTGCAAAGTAGGCGGTCAAAATCCGAGAAGGGCCAAAGGATAGGCAATCAGTGGTATTTTCTGGAGAAAGGGTATCAAGGTAACCAGGGCCAGATTTTAGAACATGTGCACAGCTTCTGGCATGAATGCGCTACAGCGGGGGCAGCCACAAAGGCTTTCAATCCTCGAATATTCTCAGATGGTTCTACAATGCAAAGGGCAATATACATGCATGATGTGCAAGAGTGTTTGCTTACACAATGAGAGATTGTCTGAACTTGCTACCCTTATAATGAAGGAGCTAGTGGGTTTAAGAAGGTATGCACTGCGCAAGAGACAAGGCGGCATGCTGTTTTTGGGGTAATAACGGGAGTTTTTTCCCCCAGCTTAGTGGTTCATTCGGTTGACTTCAGAAGGGTGAACGGCTGTGTACTCCCTGACCACATTCTCACCTGTGAGTTATGGACTGTAATAATATGTCTGCATCAGACCCACTGAACTATCTTACTAAGGTATTGGGAGCAGTGAAGCACCGTGAACTTCAATTGTTGTACCTGAAACTTTAAAAGTGCATCAAACTTACATTTAGCCCTTGAGGTTAGAGGTGCGCAAGAGGACTCAGATTAAAGGGCTATCTGAATAGTTATTGCATCTCCCCCCTCCACCAAGTCTCAGAAAGAAAGTTTGAAATATCTGTGAAACTGTTTTAGGGAATACCTCCCAGGGCAAGACTTGAACATAAATTAGTGTTTTATAGCCAAATTTGAATAGATCATTGCAGAAATAGTGTTCTATGCCCTCACAAAAAGCATGAAATGTTCCGATGCAGAAGTTATGTACCGCCAGCTTATCAATACCACTCGTGGTGTTTTCATAGTGGCCATTAATGTAAAAGGTATCTTGTCTGACTGTTTTACCACCTGCAGATGGGCTGAGGACTAAGTCAAACGATTAACAAAAATCAATGACAATGCATTAGCACCTTGGAAACCGCGACTGTTCACTCTTATGGATGGTTGGGAATTGCATTCTCCTGAGGGTGGGTTATGGACTGAGGGCCTGCAGCCTAACTATTGGAATAACAGAGAGAAATACGAGCCAAAGTGTGTGAAAGACCAAGTCAAAGGAAGCGAGGGAGAAAATAAGAATGAAGAGAAAAAGAGCGACAGAGAATGTAAGACAGACGATCAAGACAGAAAGCGGGAGCGAGAGAGCGACAGTCTATTAAACACAAAACCAACCTTTACTGATGGTGCTGTAGCTATGTTTTATATTATTTTTTTTTAGAGCACTTCTAAAAAAACCAATGGGTTCTCCTCAAAACAGACTCACAACTTGCACCATGCCCCTTACCTTTATAAATTCGACCAAGTCCTCTGTAATCCATTTGGTCGGAGCAATTGAAGACCACAACATATTTTCCCAGGCATTTCCCCATGTCTTTGGTGGTTTCTGTTTTTCCGGTCCCAGCAGGCCCTGCCGGAGCACCACCCATGCTCATCCCTAGAGCCTGAGACAGTGTGATGTAGCATCTGAAAGACATTTCTGAATTATTTAGATTCCTAATTTTTATTTTCGTGGTTTCTTTCAGCAGACTCTGCTGTTGTTTACTAAGAGAACAAAGGATAGCTGGAGACAACAGGTTTTGTTAATTTCCTTTTCACAGCAAATTTGTGTTTACAAAGTTTGTGTTCACTATTTTTAGATGCATACTGAAACAATGGTCTATTATTGTCAGAAAGCATTTCTAGTATTTAAAATCTATATTAATTTTCAATAGATGCCATTATCGATCTCTTTTAATTAGAATGTGCAAAATGCATTCAACAACTACTGGTATTGACTGCATTCCATACATTCTGTGTTCAGTAGCAGGCAGTAGTATTTGTTCTGCATTCAAGAAGCAGCAATGTAATTTCCCAGGTACTTTTCTTCCAAGACTTGAGGATCTTTTCTCATTATGCCTTCAAAATGACAAGCAACATACAACTTAAAACAAACCTGCTTTCTATATATCCATCTATCTATCCATCCATCCATCCATCGAGCTCTTGTATAGTGCGGCTTTCATCCGAGGGTATCATTGCGCATAAAGAAAAAGAGCCAGCAGTAAGTCCGGAAAAATTATATAAACAAGTGGGTTTTCAAATGAGCTTTAAAAAGATTATAATCTTGAAGGGGGAAGCAGATGCCAAAGCTTTGGGCCAGCCACAGAAAAGGCACGGCCGCCACAATGTTCCAAGCAATAACAAGACAAGTGTGAGGCGGTCAGTAATGCGAGGCGGATAAGTGCTTGTAGATTTCTCAAAATATGCCATTTTATTAAAGAAATTATATAAAGAAAATACCTTGCTTGCCCTACTCTACAGAGGAATTCCCTTCTAAAGGGGACATTCTCTAGAATGTGAAAACTGGCCCACACTCTAAAACAACAAATATACAAAGAAAATGATGTAGCAACACAATGTAATAATCAATATTAACGCAATGTATGCATGTCTTTCCGTCGGGGGTAAGATCCCTTCCCCAGTATTCAAAGTTAACTCCAAAATGTTCAGAAAAAGAAAAATCCACTGGTAAAAGGTCCACTTCCAACTTCCAGAAATAGAAATAGCACCAACAGTAATCCTGGTTAGGATAGATTCGGCCTCATTACAAGTCCGGTGGTAACCCCTCATTGATACTGGTGTGTTGCTGCTGGACTGAAACACTTTCCGCCACCTGATATCCCGGTGCCACTGGGACATTACAGGTCCCGGCGGCGGAAAATTTTAGTCCCCATTCCCATGGAGCCCCACAGGACTCCATGGGGGGGGCACAGAAGCACCAGCACCCTAGCCAATGGTGCCGGTGCTTCTGTGACAACTCTGCTCACCGGGGCCGGTGCGCACGGCAGGTCAGATCTGCTAGGCTCACAGGCCCAGCAAAGCAGAGTTGTAGTCTGCCAGTCCGGAAAGGGTTCCGGTAAATTGCTACCGGCACCCTTATTCTCGGACCGGCAGAGGCGTAGTGATCTCTTCCTTCAGATAAATGGCCACAGTTCAAAAGAAGGTGTAATATTCCCCAATGCCAATAATGCAAAATTCTCTAGGATTTCAGGTACAACTTTACATTTGGTATATTTGTCAGGATGCTTTCTCTGTGCTTCAGCTTCTATTTTCAACAACCACACTTCTACTGTTGGTACTATGAGAACGGTCACCTTTGACCCACAGTAATTACTGCTTCAAACCACTTCAATGTGACATCTACTGGGACATCCACTGAATACTTACTATACCACCACAATTTAAGTAATATTGCCACTGCTCAGTACTGTTGAATTATAGGTAGGTTTTGACAAGACACTTTAACCTCTTCAGGTAGACGAGGCACCCTTTCGTCTGCCCGACTACTGCAAGAAGAACCTGTTTCTTCCCACAAGACTCATATTTCTAACTTGAGCAGTCTTTAGCACCACAGATTGTATTTTACTTCTGAATATCCTTTAAAAGCAATTAGCTCCCCTTCCTCAGCTTTACTCACATCTATCTGCCAGTTCAGCCGAGTAATTACCCAGAAGCCTTGATGCCACTCTAGCTTCAGTTCACAACAACACACTTGTATTTTAGGCCACTTGCGTGTGAACAACTTCACAGGCTAGTTGGATGGCTCTTTAACTCTTGGCAAGACTGGTTTCACTACGAAAAAGGTAAGCCTCTTGGCTTCGGCAATGCTTGTTCTTCTCTTCACTATTTTAGATTATCTTCTTAGAAATGAAAAAAATGGCAATTCTGCATACAGAATAGAGTACAGTCTTTCAAGTGAAAACACAATTAACAATTAAGCACATACAACCTTCCTTTAAAGTGGATTTCAAGGTTTAAAGTTGAATAAAGAATTGTATTCTCGTGGAACGGCAGGGATGAAGTTCTGACTTCGTTTGGGAATTACAATTAGGCACAAGCAAGCTCGTTTTGAGGTTGTTTTTACTGTTTGTAACTTATAACTCGTTTATAGACAATGTTAGGTATTCAGTAATGTTTTAGGGACACGAGACCACTCTGTTATACAGCAACTGTTTTTAAATACTTAAACAAAGGTTTTCAAGCACTTTAGCTTCTCACGCGAGTATTGACCTTTAATAATATACGTAAGTGCTACAATTCCATTGTAAACCAGCCTTCGGGTAAAACAAACAGATTTCACTCGCATTAAACAATACGCAAGTCACTTAGGAGATGTCTGCAGTTACCAGCAAGGCTCGTACAGTGTATCTGAATGCTGTGCTTCACTCACCGGCTTAATAGACATTGGCTTTGTGGGTTGCACTGTTTTCCCAACTTCCTCTACCACTTCTACTGTTTCTGGCTTGCCGGGGACCCACACCCTTCTCCAGCACGGGTGTCTTCAGGCCGGCCCCTTCATTTGAGAATTCCTTTTTCCCCCCCGAGACCCTCGGCGTGCCTTCTGCTTCTGGCCTTAGTCTCCTGCATGTTCGCAGTTCTGCAATCACGGCACTCAGGCTCACATGTGGAAAACTCAGCCTTCTGCAGGTCTTCGGCTGCGCAGCCTATGCACTTTAGGTTTTGGGAGAACAGGACTCTTTCACAACTCGCAGGGGAAATCTGATGTCTCCACGTTCCGGAGTCCTTCTGTTCTCTGTCTTGTGATTTGCCAGCCTCAGGCTTCTCCTCTGCTTCCTATGCTACAACCACATTTCCAGCTCTCATTCCAGCTCCTTCAATGACTCCTTTCCTGATGGGGCCTTTTATTCCTCACAGGTTCAACAATTGGTTTTAGGTGTGGACTATTAGCCTTAATTGCCCGACTACTGCAATGACTACTATGCTTAATTGCCAGACTACCTCATCCGCATGGCTCTTCAGCCCCCTTCTTTGAGTCCGTACATCTGCGTTATTTATAAGAGTATATTGAATTCACTTATAGCTTTCAACAGAGGGGCTATGAGAATTAGCCATCACAGAGGAATTTTGATTAGTGAAGAGAACATTTCCATGATCCTTCACATTGAACCCTTGGAATTGAAGGTATTTCGTTTGGGATACCAAAACGGATCTTTCTTTCGGTATAGTTTGTTCTTATTTTATGAGCTTAGGGTTCACAACCTTAGATCTAATATGATGTTGTGAGACATTAAAATGACAATAAGCCATAACCTCTTTAGGTACAGTGGTAAGAATCTTCCTGTCAGAAAGAAACTACTGGGTCTCAGCCCACGGAATCTTCACACGAGCCAGGGCCCAGTCTCCTCCCAGATGATGCTCTCGCAGTACACCACCCCCACGGTTGGGATCAGGAAGAGTCTGCCTTCCACTGGCCCCCTGGGAGGAGACTTAAGGCAGGGTTTCAATGAGGGATCCATAGGATTATTCACACAAGGATAACAAATTCAATGAACCATAATGCAAAGTCCATCCCGAGAGATATGGCAGGATTTTCTTTTGTAGGGATAGGCAGCCTTTCCGATGAAGTGCGCAATGGAATATGCAGAGATTTAAATTGAATACGAGTTGTGACAGGAAGTCAGTGAAGGTCGCGAAAAGCCAAAGAGACAGGCTGGCACTACGATATATCTTTGGCCATACATACTGCAGCATTCTGCAGTACTTGTAGGTGATTTAGAAGATGGACAGGTTCAGCCAACAAAGTAGCGTTAAAATAGTCAAGACTGCCATTTATCATGTCAGCGATGACTGGCGCATGAACAGTGTCAGGGATTACTTTTCTCAGCTGCTTCAACTTCAAAAAGCCAGTGCTACAGATAGCATTGATTGGGGCGTCTGGGGAAAGTGCAGCTGAGATCTTAACGCCAAGATTCTTTTACTGTTTTAACTAGGACCAGCAGCGTGCCCAACACTAAACACTACCAGCCAGAAATCAGCAGTCCACAAAGTGGAGGATGAGGAGCGGGGGGGGGGTCCATCTTCCCCCTGTTGTGTCAGTCAATTTTGGCCCATCCAGTCACCCACAGCCTTAAGGCAGGACCTGAGGCAAACAGCTGTTCCCTTGTCTTCAGGGACGAGCCTAAACAATAGCTGAGTATCATCAGCATAAGAATAGAAGAGGGAGCCGTGGGAGTGGATTGCGGCCGAATATAGATATTAAATAACGAGGAACAATGCTTTCACTTTAACATAGAACACCCATTTCCTATTCTATTACACAATGCATGCTCATGTTAAAACAGCTCAAGTTTAACCAAGCTTACAATGCTGAGACTTACAATTTAAAGGCAAACCTGTTTTTTGAAATACAAGAATATTAAAGCACATTTAATTTAACATATTTTGACTATTTATTCCCTATTAAAGTAAAGTTTTATGCTTCACCTCCACAACTGTTAATAGCCTTATAGGCACAAGGGAATGTGTTTTTGCCTGGACTAATGAGCCAATCACAAGTTATGACTTTTTGGCAGTTCATTATCTTGTCAATAAGGCTATATTAGAGACTGGCCTAATATCTGGACAGGATTGTCTAGGTATACTGTAAGGGTGTCGAAGAAGGAAGCCGACAAAGGTGGCATAGTTTTGGTTATAAACATTTATTTCTTGAATAGAAAAACCTATCTAAGAGCAGTTTCCCTGCCTCGAACTAAAACGAAAGGAATTGTCAGAATGTCCATCAAATCAAAGTTCCACCATCCTGTGCCTAAGCCTACTATAACCCTCACACTAGAACTAAAGGATAAACTAACCTAAAGTTCCTTCTTCAAGGGCATAGCTCCCTTCTCCTGATGTCTTGAACAGTGCCCAAAGAATGTTCTCTTGCAACAGAAATGCCAGGAGGAATGACTCCCCTCCACTGGCTTATGGTTTTCATCCATTCTTTGTGCAATTTCACACCCAGGAGAACGGCTCCCTTCTTCTGGTGAAGATTTACACCGTTTCTAATAAAACCAGGGGGAATGACACCCTTCTCGTGCCGTTTTCAGTATAACTCTCAGTCCAGGGCCAAGAGAACACTTTCCTTCTCCTGGTATTAATTGATATAGTTCACCACAAGGCCAGGGAGAAGGACTCCTTTTCCCGGGAATCCAACACAAGTCCTGGGCCTGTACCAGGAGAATGACACCCTTCTCCTGGTGTTGGTTGGCTCAGTTCACAATATGGCCAGGGGCAAGGACTCCCTTCCCCTGGCGTCTATCACAACTTTTTGTTCGGTACCAGGAGAATTACTCCCTTCTTCTGGTATTGCTTAGCACAGTTCTTTCTCACTGTTGGGGCCCCAGGCCCTTCTCCCGTGGTCAGTGGTTTCCTTGTTACCAGTGTGCCAAGGACAATTTCCTCCGATGCTAGCTTTCTCACTCTCGGGATACCAAACCCTTCTCTCCTTATGCTCATTAATGTCCTTGCTAAAACCGGGCTGGGGAAACTCTCCTTAGCTTCTGTGTCAATCCCCGTGTCCCCTGCGGTTCTCGTGCACATCACGTACCTCTTACATGCTCTGGTACATTGCCAGACTTCCTGGGACTGGGGCCCACTTTACCAGCTCTGTAGGCTTCTCTCCTCCGCACTCGTGGCTTTGTGGCAGCTTCCTGGCTTCGAGGATTCAGTTTGCCTCCACTCTGCAGGCAGATAGCTTCTTAGGCATCCTTTTTTCCCCAGCTGTCAGTCAGCGTTTTAATTTCCTGCGTTGGAGATTTCAGATGCCGGCTGCTTTCCCTAACAGTACCGGATACCGCTGTACCTGCTGCCACTGTGCTTCTCATTACGGCTGTGTTCGACTTTGCGGCTGGGCTTGACACTTCTGATAGTCTTGTTCCTTTTTATACATTGTATTCAGTTCCTCCCATGTAGATTGCACAAGTCCAGCTTCTTTGTTAATTATTTAATCCTCATGCCTCTTTGGGGCCACCACGTACCAATGTTATCACAGTCAATGATCTTCATCACTCCTGTATTCTTCCTCATCCTAATACTTTTGGCTTTAGGCCATATGTTACAACAAAACATAGGTTTGCTTTCAATGTAGTGGCTCTGGACATTAGGGAGGGCTACGGAATGTCTGAGTGCAACAACATTCAATAGCCTTTACCCCAGCGGGGGGAGTCCCTCTCCATGAGGTCTCCCACATTAAACCACCCCTAGGGTGACTATTGGGTAGTGGCTGCACCTCCCTAGCCTCATGGAAAAGTGCTCCCCTTGGGGAGAAGTGGTGACACCTTGTGAATCCTCACAGTACTGAGCACAGAGCTCTCAGAGAACAGCCCAGAGGCTTAAGATTCCAGACTCTTAGGCCGAACAATGTTTGTATAGAACAATTATGATTTCTAGGTGTAAGACTAAGTTCTTGCCAGGACTGATAGCGCCTTCCGATCAGTGAGACTCACAAATGCATGTTGGATTCCTCTAAGCTCAATAAACCTCATGCCCTCCCTACTCCCTGCAGACAAAGCAATCTAGATCTCACATAAGGCAAAGGACACTTGCTGCAGCATCATGAATTGGCCCCCTGACAAAAGGCTTGTTAAGGATCAATCCGCGGCAGCCTTTTGCCTTTATAAGGGGGGGGGAGGGATCACTGCCCTTAGTTGATTCATCACTGGACTAAAAGACCAGAAGAATTCATCTGAAACTCTTAGGAACATAGCCATTCCAAAGTCCTCTGTGACAGGGATTTCCAAGGAAGAAGAAAACTCTTCTCCCTAACCACCTCAGGGGCAAATATCGAATGACACTGCTATGGGCAAAGGCCGGTCTTCTGCCTGTGCATTGGAACCAGGATCCTGCTCACTGGAAGTGGAGGACCCAGTGCAGATGCAACACAATCTACCAGGGTTGGAAATGTGAACAAAGGACTCGCATCACATTTTCCATGGAGACACTGGATTGGTCCTCCCAGTAACTCAGTAGTCCAGCAGCTGCTCAGAACCCGGTTTACCACCTCAAGACCTCTTGAAGCAAGCTTAACAGTACTCGACTCACTTTGGCAGTGCTGATTGGCACTCTCCGAAACTTCAAACTGCTGACCTAATTCTTTAAGATGTTTCAATGGTGAATCAACCCAGTGAAGCGCATCGTTGCCGTAACTTCACAGCTGGCCATCTGCTGCGGAAGCACACAACTCACTGCATTTCAAGTGCAGACTTGACACGATAGAAGCATTGTTTCAACCAGAATCAAAAGCCGACTTGACACGCTGGAAGGCATCAACTAGCCATCTTCAATGCGGACGTGACCCAGTATTGTTTCAACCAGACTCCCCCACCTACTCAAACTGTTGGGACTCATCGACTTAAATCATCTCAAACTCTTACTCAATCCACAGAGTCCCATCTCAAAGACAACTTGACACCGACATGCAACAGGAACAACCAGATTATTGTCTGGGTACTGGTTCGATAATAAATAAAGGTATTTTCAGTGGTCCTGACCATCTTACAGCGCCCCAGTGACTTAGAAAACCCAACCCATTGCTTTTTCAAATCACTTCCAAGTAGTTTTAACAATTGTTGTTCAAATTAATTGCCTACACCAGTCTTCAACCAGGGCACCCCTTTGCTCTCTAAGTCTGCAGTCTGTTTCCTTTATAGGTCTGGATCTCTAGTAGATGTAATTAGTTGAATGCATTGCTAGTTTTGATTAAAGTTCCTATTTATAGAACTTTGGTTAGATATTCTTTTATTTTTGGTATCACAGTACAATTGTTTGTGTTGCAACTGTATCAGTTCACACCCATTCCGAAGAGTATTTTCTACCTTCGGCCCATGTTACCAAAAAGAGACAAATGAGGTATACCTTTTGTGCTGTGCCTTTGTCACCTTTATGATTGGGGTCATTGCTGGTTTAGTAAAAGCATGGGGATGAGGAGGCCTTTAGCCACATGGTCATTCCTATAGTCCTGCAACGGAGTAGTCATTCAGTCACAATGGCAAAAATAATATATTTTTATTGAGGTGTTCGTTATTTTATAGGTGTTTGCATAGTGCCACCATGTGATCACTTCAAAGCGCCTTGAGGAAAGGGCAGACTTTGAAAGTAGAAGGGAGAAAGTGAGAAGCCAGTAAATGAATGGGGATCTGCATGCCCAAAGAAAATGTGGGTCTTCAGAGCACGCATACACTTCCTGTTGCATTGCTCTAGGTTCAGATGCAACTGGAGTGTGTACCAGAGTGAAGAGCCCTCAGTGTAGCATGCTCTTCCCCAGGAAATGGTGCATTTTAGCTGGCCTAAAGCCGGTTGTGTATGGGAAGCTATGTATTTAAGACTAACGCGCACATGTGCACACACACGTCTTCAAGGGACGAGAGGACTGTTTGTCTTATGATATTGCAGCTGCGGATAACATTAATCAAGCAATATAATGCATAAGAGACCAAGATCTTTATTCTGGAGTAGCTCTTCACTAATGCCCATGGTGGTGTTTGATGCAAAAGCTGAAGACAAATCCCACCTGCTAATCCCTAAAGACCTTGTGTTATTTAAGATGGGGAGAAAACTGTACAGTAACCACTGGTTCCAGGGCCTTGCCCACATGAACAAATTGTCTACAAATAGTTTCTAGAAAAGGGGGCCATGATCATAAGTGTAAGCTTTTTAGGGGCAGCACTGGGGCACAAGGATGCATTAATGAGATCTCTGGTATAATGCGTTATTGCAAATATATTTACTGTGTAGATGTAGAAAACAGGAAGCTATCATTTGAATGCCAATAACACTTTGTTGATTGTGATTTGGCCACGTGGAGTCTCCTTGTTTCTTGGCATTGGGGCATCATCAACTCACCAAAATAGTCAAAATCAAGGTTTCCAGAACATCCAGTGAGTGCACATGTGATGAAATTAATTTGAGATTTGATTCCATTTTTATGGTCACTGTGGAAAATCAACTGAATGTTACTCAATCAGCTAACAGGGCAAGACCTAATTTGCCCATTAAAGTGTGGGCAGAGTCTGTTCAGAATTATGCACATCATCAATCAGCATAATTTGGTGCTAGATGATTGCATTGATTAAAGAAATACAAATTTGGCATATGTAAAAGAAAAATTACACCTTACTTATGAAATTCAGGTAGGAAAAAAGTGAAAAAAAAAAACTGGAATCCGTCTTGATCAGTAAACACCATCTACTGTTAAGCCCAATGTTCAAACGGGATGCGGAATATGGCTTGTGTGACCCAACACGAAGGCCCCAACATTATGAGAAGAGAAATGGGAAGAGTAGGTTTTTCAATGACCAACGAGGAAACCAGGGAGTCAAGAACAACGTAATATCTCCCTTGTCTGCATTCCTTAACAAAAAAGGTAGGGCCAATGAAAACATTACCACCCGGTAACAAGCAGTACAAAGCAAATATACACATTTCAAAATTAGCATGGAATGGCATTTGACACTTTAGTTGAAATACATGCTGTTAACGAGTAAAATGTAAAAAAAGATAAAATACCATAGCCATAATTCAAACAGAACCCTTGTGGCTTTATTGCAAGTTTGGCAGAAGTGATCAAATATTTTACCACTCTGCAAACTACATGTTTCACACATGAAGCCAGTCCTACATATAAGAGGTGTAAAAGCCACTTTGACTCCCTAAAAACGAGCAAATACTCCTAAACCAATAAAATAGCGCATAAGAATTACCTGTCAGTCAGTGGAGTGATGACGAGTCTGTCTGTGCAGCCTAAATACTCATTGCAGTAGCTGAACTCCACGTCTGTGATTTGGATGATGCATTTGTCGGTGTCCTCAATGAAATAAAACCTTGATTGCTTTTGCCACTCAAAATCAGATGGGGATTTGATATTCATTCTGACCTGTAAGAAAAGAATAAAACAATAATTCTAGAGTTATTGTTTTGATGTTTATTGACTTGTAGTACGATCACTACATATCTCGACTGCTTTTTGATACTTCTAACTATTATCTAGGAATCCTGCTCAGAATTAATAGCACGTGCACGCTCTTAGATTTTATTCCCGATCTATTGAAATCCTACTTTAAAGTAAAATAGTTAAGTAACCCACCAGAGAGTTGCACAAGTGATCTATTTTCCGAAGACCGCACAGCCATGGATAAATCTATGGTTGGAAATCATGCTGACCAACAGGTTCCTAATGAAAATGAATTTATTTTGGCTGTATTTTCCTCTTAAGCTAACTGCAAGCTAAACAATCAAGAGATGAACTGAGACTCCAATGGATTCAAATAAAAAAGGCTTTATTCAGTTTGAAACGCAGCGCTTGGGGCCAGAGTGTACATGGAATTGGAACAAGGATGTATCTCTGCATAAGAGCGCGGGGTTTAGAAAAAACTAAACGGGTGAGAGGTACATTCAAAGATGCAAACCATAATTAACTCGGGGCCATGAAACAAGGTTTAAAAAGCCTAGTGTACAACAGTTTGTGGTCAGGGACTGACCACTCACCTCTCATCTCTCAACCAATCATGAAAGCAAAAACAAATCCAGCCTGCCCTTTACATGGTGATATGTCTTTGTTGTATAAAACGCTTCTTCCCAGGAATCCAAAACACAAACTCTTCACAATACCACTCCCTGACCTTTAATTCCTTTGGTTCCCTCCATTTACCCATAATTGCCAAAAAAGCAATTGTTACTGCTGTACAAATAAGCATTTCCTGACTGTCATTCTTCTCGTGCCTATCATGCACTTAATCATCCACTTCTCTGCGCATCATACCGAGCCCACTCACAACAGAGGCGCCATAAGCCATGTTGCAGACAGCAGAGGGATTAACACGGATTCACACAGTAACATTGTATGATGAATCCCGAGATGTTGCCACTTCTTCCAGGGGGCGAGCACCTTCCCATGAGACCAGGGTGGTGACGCTGCTACCAGATAGTCCCCCCCTGTGGGTGGTACTCAGCGGGAGGATCTCATGGGAAGAAACCTACCCTCTTGGGACAAGGGAGAATATCTCAGAAAAAAGCGGTACACCCACCCTCCACCCATGCCCTATAGACCCCTACAGTCTTTAGACGCAGCTTCCAATAAAGACTCCCATAAAGGGAGCAGACCCATGTACTTCTGTAACATCTGTAAGGTTAACCTAACCAAAAGTAATGGGACAAAGAAAATCATTCAGAGCCCTGAGGGATCGTCTGACCCAAGTACTGGGAAGAGGTGGCCCGTAGGAAGAATAAGGATTGACATGGCAGCCACTTTTGCAGGTATGGACGTTGCACCAGGGAGCAGCCTGCATAACAAAAGTGAAACTAAAGGACTTTATGTTTCAGCCTGCGACGAATTCAGGAGTTTTGAATCGCGTCCAGAGAAGAACTACGCAGGGCATAGTTGCAGGTGAACAGCTGTGGAAGTCCCGAGGAGGCTGAGCAGAAAGCAGACCGCAGACCCAAGCAGCCAATAAGCCAAGGGAGAAGGAACGCTGGTGCTGCCACAAAGACACCCAATATCGGGCAGAAACGTACAGCTACCGGATCCCAATGGCAGGTACAGAGAAGTTCACGAGGCCCCAGGGCAGGCAGCAAAGTGGTCCTGCATCAGAGGAACACTTCCTTGGCCCATTGGCCTAAAAGAAACCACTGACCACCAGAGAGTGGGAGACACAGGGGTCGTCGACCCACATCAATGAGCAAGGCATCTTCCTCGTATCAGTACTGGGGGCGAGAGTGTGAGCCAAGAGAGCTGAACCAAAGAGTGAAATAAACAAGGGTCTGGGACTCAAACCAGGAAGGAAGGCATCTTCCTCAGGGTCATACTTGGCAGGAGAGTGAACAAAGTGGACCCAACCGAACAGAGAGAAGTCAGGGTCTGGGACCCAAAATCAGCAAGTAACACGAGTCATCTTCCTCATTGCAGTACTTGGTAAAGAGAGATACCCAGTGAGTTCAATCAAAGAAGAGAAGCAGCCAGGGTCAGGGGACCCCTCTAACATTTTAGAACTGTTTTTGAAGCAACACGAGACGTGGAGCAGGGGAAGGGAGTCATTCTCCCTGCTGATCTGCAACTGTCCTAACAAGGGAAAAGATACCAGGAGAAAGGAGCCATTCTCCTGGTAACCAAAACCAGGGGAAGGGAGACATTCCCCCTGGGGTTGTGATCTGTGAGAAAAGAAGAGGGTAAGGGAGTTATCCCCCCCCTGGTTGGGCGAAACTGACAAGATACTATGGGAAGGCAGGCATTCTCCTAGCAGCCAAAGTAGTAGGAACTCTAAAGTCAAGATACCAAGAAGGGAGTTATTCTCCTGGTATCAAAGACCAGGGGAAGGGAGTCATTCCGCTGGTTGTGTTGAACAGTTAGAAAATAGGCAGGGTCTCTGCCAAGGAGAAATGTTTTGAACTTGTGTGTTGACCCGGGGGAATGGAATAAATTCCCCCTGGAAGAAACCCATACTTGGGACCAAACTTCTACTTTCAGTCCAAAAGAAGGGAGTCATTCTTCTGGACCAAGAAGACCTACTTTATCTTTAGTTTTGTTTAAAGTGTAAGAGATAGGAGTAGTGTATTATTTTATTTTTTTTAAAACAGACAGTGAACTATTGATTTACACAGACATTCTGACAACGCCATTAGTCTTTTATTTGAGATAAGGAAACCCCTCTTAGATTTAGGTAAAGTTAGGTTTCTCTTTATTTTCTTAAACAATAGACGTTTATAGCAACCACTAGGTCACCTGTGTACCAGTCTCCTCCTTCTGCACCCTTACAATTGGTACAGGAGGAGGTTGGTAAAGGGAAGGGGATTCAAAGTTTGTTGGTGACCCGGGCCAATCAAGATGGGGGAGCAGACCCACAGAGGTTCCAGTAGGCCCTGGAATAAAGACAAAATAAAAGATAGCCCCACTTTGGGGGCTGGAGGAAGGTGGCTAGAAATGTGCGGTCAAGGTCTGCATGGGGCAGGATCTGGATCATTGGGTGGAGCGGGTCCTCAGTAAGTGGATTCAAGTGAGGACCTCGACAAAACAAACTGGGAAACAGCAACATAAGCGTAGGCAACCATAAAATGCATGGCAGACGAGGACAACAAATGAAGCATATGGGGAGCTGTGTCAATGAGTGACATCAATGACATTCACAAGAGGCCTAAAGACATAGAACCATGGTCCATGACATGTATCGCACATTTCTCTCTCCTATACGCTAAATACCTTGTCTATGTCTGCCTTTTTGTCCACATTGAAAACACTTCCTAATTGATCCTTTCATAAACTAGAGGGTATAGTGTAGCATAAACACAAAGTACTGCATACAGAGCAGCGATGATGCCGATAATGACATGTGGCTTGGCTTAACTATTTGTTTCCTCAATGTCCAATCCAGAGTTACTCCTGCCCCATTCTTATATGTTTCACAGTATTTTTATATAATGTTATTGCTACCAGTCAAGCCCCTTTTGAGTTAAATCTAACTTGGGACATTCAACACTATCACTCCCACAAAATGTTTATCTATTGTGATTATTTGAAAAACCTATGTGGTACAACAGTGGGCAAAACATGACACAGTATTGGCAAACTTCTTATTCATAACACATTTATTACCTGCATGTGACAAAGAAGGTCTCATTGAACGTACTACTCCATAGTCCTCATCAATCTCTCAATTATTACATTGAAACAAGCACCCCACCTGGCTCCTTCTGGGACCTTAATTGTCCTAAAATGGGATGCTTTTGAATGACGATCCTTTCTCCAATACCCTACTTCTTCCATTATTATTTCTACAGCCAGATAAACAATCAAAGAATAGGCTAGCTCCTCAAACACTGTTGCCTCTAAACTATGTTAGAGGAAAGTATAGAACTAACGGAATTACTTATGGTACCTTCTCTCATGTATTTAGCAAATGTGTTGATGAACAATGCAAACAGCAGATGTGTGGGGAGAGAGGACATGCCTTGTTCCTTTAAAAGTCGTGAGCCCATCATAAACTACCCAATTTGTTACAACTCTCCCCACTGGCATGTTGTATAAGAATCCAAAAATACCTACAAATTTATTTGTCAAATGAAATATTCGTAAGTTGCCGACAATGATGGTGACCAACAGCAAACGCCTGTTGATTGTTTGATCTGTAAATTGCCATCATTGTAAATGTTTGCAGAGATTAGTGTCTCACCAACACAAACCCATGCTTTTCCTAGGATATGAATTTTGAGAATATTCCTCCCAACCCTTTAACCTAAAATGTTGGGAAAGATATTAAAGCCTACATCGGTTAATGACACTGGATGGAATGATTTTGGCAATTCAGGATTCTTCCCCCTCTTTCACTCTGATCGTTATATTTACATCCATCCCTAGATTCCAGATTATGACCGTTGACTAATTAGTGCTGGAATGACTTCCTTTACATTGAAGAAACCAAATCTTTACTCAATTATGTGAGTGTCCTCTAGATCTACTGCTACCTAGTGATGTTCTCGCCCCTAAAAACATTTTAATCTGTTGAAGCATTCTCTCTCTTTCTAGGTCTTCTCTCTGAACCTCACGCAACATATGGAGATGTATCTATCCAAGGATATGAAACTGTACCACTGTTACTTTTTCCATGCTTCTTTTCCTTTGTCCTCTGATAAAATGTCTTAGTTATCTCCTACCGATACTTTCCAAACACAAGACTTGATGCTTTCAAATCATTCCATATCTTTCTTGCCTTCTTCTCCCTCTACTCGATTTACTGCTTTAACAAATAATACTACACAATGGGCCTCATTATGAATTTGGCGGTGTAACCAAAAGTGATTATAATGGAGTTACCACTGCATTATGGCCTGCCGAACTATGGGTTTGGAGGTAAGGTGGAGGAAAAACCTCCAGCAGAATGCTGGAGGTAATTCCTACGCCCTACCGCCCAAACATGGTTAAAATCAGAATAACCACCGGAGGAATTGCTGCCGACAGTAATTCCACCAAAATCTCCACAACGGTCTATGGAATTTGATAAATGCGGACTTACGCCACCTACCACCACTTGTAATCTGGCGGTAATTCCACTGGACCATGTCACAGTAACGCTAAATCCGTTTGGTGGTATTTCGGCAGATTTACTGCCGAAATACCACCAAACCTGTAATGAGGCCCAATGTTTCCCCAAATACATTATTCTAACCAATAATACCATCCTATCATGATGCTGATTAATACAATCTGTAATAATGTTACTCCAGAGAAAGGTTTGAAAGCCCCCACCTCCACCCCAAATAGCAATGTTCTTATATTCCCTTTCATTGTCAAAACAATACTCAATCCATTTGTGTGCCTTGTCTAAGCCTTAAGTCCTGAAGTATCTGCCTATCAAAAGTCCACATCTGCACTTACAACTTTGTTTCTCAAACATTGCAGTATTGTTGCATGGTCAGGTATCCAGAAAGGATCCACACTACATGTTTGAGAATGTGAGTGCTTATATGTGGCTAATATTAAACGTGGTGTGCAAGTAGATCCTACGCCAGTGAGAAAATAATGAGAACGTGTTCTCTCTTGGATATCCTGCTCACCACAAATTCTTGAGCTTATAATGATTAAATCCTCTCTGGGCCTCCCTTCACACTTTTGCCCCGAGAACGTATGACATATGTATGACAGACATGCCTCCATTCAGGTTGTGCCCAATAGGACAATAAAGTTGCCACAGTGCAATATGAAGGATCTTCGTTATTGGCGGGTGGAAAACACAATTGTATATTTACATGGAGTGCTTACATGTCTGCAAATCACCCATCAACCCCACCTATCCAAACCCATTTTAATGATGAGTCCCATCTCAGACTCTTTACTAACACTACAATCCTTTTAACGTATACAGAACTCCTGCTTACCCACTTGATATACTCCTAATTACATAGGCCCATTAATTTTTGCAGTAAATGGATTTTCAATAGTAGGATTATTCCACATGTTTTACACAATTATAAACAAATGTATTTGCTCTCTTCTTGGGATTATTCAACCCATTTACATGCCACAATATCAATTCTATACCTGCAGCCTTTGCCCAGGTACCTTCCTTGTGAGAGGGAATACAAAGAATACTATCAGCGCAGTACAGTATCCTCTGTGATATAATTTTCTAACCTATTAACACGGTCACATTTTACTGCTTTGGTTCACATTTCCCTCATTTCACATCTCCAGCCACTCCCCCTCTTCTGCACGCTTCTATTCTCTTATCTCATCCCTGCCCTACCTCATCTTCCTGCATATGGGGAATCCTGCTCCCGCCTGGACTGCATTAAACATTAAAGAGCAACTCATAATGAGCAACTTTCATGCTATCTTTACTAAACACAAAATAACACTCTGCCCCCTAATATCCACAGGCTCTAATCCATTGTGACACGTTAAGATTGGGTCTATATCTTAACCTTCTGTTGTGTCTGGACATCATATTCTCTGTTCCCTTTATTCTGAACTGTGCTTTTCATCTGTGCCATTTTTGTTCTCCTTATTAGCTTCATTGGGGCTGAATTATGTAAATATACGCATTTTCCTGATCTCTGAAGTCGACCTGTGTAGAGTGGAGAAGGAAGCTGAGAATTGATCAAGATGATGCAGTTTCCATACACAAATTGATGCCCAGATAATATTGTCCTAATTGGTGAGGCCGCATGAAAATTATTATTATTATTATTATTATTAAAAGCTTCTTTCAGAAAAAAACTGCCCATCTAGATTACTATTGATCTGCTCTTGTGTTTTTCAAACCACCTATGTCAATTTCGATGTTAGCAACTTCATCTTTCGCTCTGAATGCAACCCTTTCATCTATTCATATTCCTGTTGACCTCTGTTACGTTCAATATTGTCGACCACTCTGACCATCTCTCTCTACATTCACTCTCCTTGGATTTAGAGATAAGGGCCCTCATTACAAGTCAGGCGGTGGACCATGGTGCTATTAGCACCATGGTCCATGACGGATTCCGCCATGGTGGATGGCGGAATTACCACCCCATTCCAAGGTGAGTGGGGCGGTAATTCCCCATTCACCATTTGCCCTTCCCCATTCCCGTTTTTGCCCCATAGGGCATAATGGGGATGGGGAAGGCGCTAATTACGGCACCGTAAATTACGGTGCCGTAATTAGCACCAAGGTCGCTTAGCGCCTTGGAGTTTAACGCCTGCAAAAAGCAGGCGTTAAAGTGTGAATCAGGCGTTAAGGGTTAACGGCGCCAAAGGCGTCGTTAACCCTTAACGCCAGACTTGTAATGAGGGCCAACGTCTTTTGCTAGGTTTGCTTCATACCTTATCCCAGATACTTTCTGGTGCCCTAACTCCCCACTCACACACCTTTAATGTTAGAGTTCCCCGAGGGTCTGTTCTTGGTCCACTTCCCCTTTGCTCTATACTTCAGCTGTTGGCGTCCTGATCTCCTCTTATAGCTTCTCCTAACAACTCTTAACTGACGACTTCTTATCCGACAAACTGTTGTCACAAACTTCAAACTGTCCCTCAGCCATCAGATATTGGATAGGATCTCATCCGCTCATGGTCAACTCCACTAAGACTGAAGTTCTCTAGCAAAACAAGCAATCTCTTCCTCTCCTCTTCTTCTCTCCCGACTACTTTCCTGACTCTGCTTCTGCTCAAAACCCTGGTGTCATCTTTTTCATTAGCAAATCTGCCACTGCAGCCAGACTCAACTTCCTCAATATAAGAACATTCCGTCGTCATCTTCCTTTCATTACTCCTAAACAGCTAATTTCCTCCTTAGTCCTTTCTAGATTGGACTAGTGTGTACGACTGCTCCATGGCCTTCGCAACATTGCTTTTTTACCTCCGAACAAAGTCCTCAACTTCACAGTGAGCACACTTTTCACCTTTCTCGCTTTACCTCTACCTCCTCTACTCGCCGCCAGATTGGATGGCAGTTTATGAAAGAAAGGTCTAACTATAAACTTCTTCTCATCTTCAGAAATATCCATGATCTTGCCCACCCTACATATCTGCTCATCTCACTCCCTACTCTGCCACTCACTTGTTATGATCATCATCGGATCACCTCCTTGCCACTGCTTGAGTCCCCTGCGCTCTCTATCATTTCTGCTCTCTCCTTGCTCCCTGACTCTGGAATGCTCTTCCTCTACCCCTCCATACTGCTCCAACTCTACCACTATTTAAAACCAACCTCAAAGCTCTCCTTTCTGAAGAACCTATTACCTAGTAATCAACTGCACCACCCGGTTTTCCTCTCTCCCTACCCTTCATGGACAACCCAACAGTACTTTTCTGTCCCCCCTCCATCCATATTTCAGCTCTTTCTCCACCATCCCATTCCTATTCTGTCCTGTCCCAGGGTTACCTTCCCACAACCCTTTGTAAACAACCCATGTCCTCTGCTCGGTTGTTAATGGAAAATTCTGTAAGCATTTCTGTGCCAAAAATGCATTGCTTTCCCTGTGATTTGTATAAATAAACCTACATTGTGCTCTGCAGGCCCACTGATCTACCTTCTCCAAACACAATTGCTTCCACCCTGTGTGAAGGCATAATGAGTAAGACACAGACAACAGGTTCAAGTTTGTATTAACTTTAAAAGGCAGGGTGGAGTAA
Organism: Ambystoma mexicanum; assembly: GCF_040938575.1. Taxonomy (NCBI): domain Eukaryota; kingdom Metazoa; phylum Chordata; class Amphibia; order Caudata; family Ambystomatidae; genus Ambystoma; species Ambystoma mexicanum. The sequence goes on from NC_090933.1 coordinate 118,022,412, forward strand.
TGGCTATCTTGCCCTATTCTAAGGTGAGGTTTCCCTACCTAAAGAAAACTAAGGATAGTCTGCTCCAGGAAGTCCAACAAAAAATGTCTACCTGGGTCCAAAACATATACTTGCCCCCACAACTAATTGTATACAATGTGTAGGGATGTCAGCATCAAAATGAATAGTTTTCAAAATAAAGTTCTGAGCTTCTTCCAGCTCTTGGCATGTAATCCGCTTCGGCAAGTTCAAAGTAGTTCATACAACATAGAGGTTTCCTTCCCCAAAAGTTCAAATATTCCAGCTTTCAACAAAACACAATTCCTTGGGACACTTCCCAGCTCTTTTGACATCAGCACTTTTCAGAGGCTTACATAGATAGTTCTGTTTCTTAATGTTCAAATCACATAAGCGCGTGTTGCAAAACACAAGCTACTTTATGGATACTTTCCTTAGCTTCTCCATACAGGGGGGCACAGTCTAGGTGCAGTTGTTGGGCCACATGGTACACCCATCAAAGGTCACGCAACCGATGCCCCTTCTTGACTGCTTTTCATCAACAATTGGCTACTGCCTTCCTTTGACAGTGAGGTGTGGTTCTTTCATCAATGTCACACTTGTCTAACACTTTTCTGTGGCTTGCTGAGCCAACATGCACTTTGCTACCCTTGTTCTGTATTCTTCTGGCTCTTGCCAATACATGTTTCCTCTTAACCTGTAGTTCCTAGAACTCATTTAGTTTTGCCCAATGCCTGGTCTCTCATCTCCTACCCTTCTTGTTATTCTCTTGAGTTTTGCCCCTGCTGGAGTCTCAAATAACGCATTCTGTGGTATCTGACACATGTACCACCTTTCTTCAACTCCACTCACGAGTGCTCACAACTTGCTTTTGCTCTGGGTGGCATTCAAAAGTGCTTTTAATGTCTTTCAGTTTGTTCGGTATTCACAAGTACTTGTTTCAGCATTCACAATTGCCTTTCTTACGTTCCCCATTCAAATGTTTCATGAATATAATGCACATATGGACAAAACTGCCCTCTTGCCATGCCTGGGCCCCCTTTCCCAGGCAGACTCATTGGATATATTTCACGGCACTTGTGCGAGGTCCAAGGCAGCCACAGTCTTGATATCCCTCTGGGTGTCAGCTGTAGCAATGCAGCAGCATTCCGTGGCTTTGCTCCCACAGTCAGTGTGCTGTCAGCAGGTGCAACTTCCCGGCGTGAGTCCTCTAGCTGCTGACTACCCCTTCCTCGCAGTTAACCCTGGATCTCTGCCTTCCAACAACCTTGCTTTCTGCTGCTTTCCCTCTGCGCCTGGTCTTGTTTCTCCAGCGATTCTCATGCCACAGCCCTCTCTCTACGCTATGGTCAAGGAAGTTGCTTTGCCTTCTCTGCCATTCTATTCTGCTACCCAACTGATCTCCATTAAGCTCTTTAAATATCCCACGCTGAGGCTTGGGGTCATTAGAGCTAGTCCGCTCAATTGAAACAAATCACATGCAGTCTGCATTAATTCCAGACTCCTTTTCTTTGTCCCAATACGAAAAGGATGTTTGGGGGAAGTTTGTTTTAATAAAGGAAGTGTGTATAATTCTGCTGTCTCCTCCTCGACTAACTGACTGATGTGTGTCTGTATTAACAATAAAGGGGTTGATATGCGTTTGTCTCCCCCAAATGAGGATGTGTCTTCCTAGTTGGTCTCTTCCTCGTCCCAGTGTTGAGGTGGTGTTTTGGGGGGTCATTTTGAGGGTGAGAAAATGGAAAAGGCAGACAGCCTATGAAGGCTTGTGGGTTAGAGGTTTCATTATGAAACGAAAATGGTGGATCCTGTGTCTCACCTAAGGAGGTCCTCTCCCCGCTCCCAAAGATCACTCCACCCAGGTGATCATCCCTCGCATATCCACACTCAGGGTCAGGATCCAAAGGTGATGGTCTTTCCCTGCCCACCTGAGAGGAAGATCCCAGGGGAAAAGAAGCGCCCTCAGGTTCTTCACACCTCAAATTTACCTTTTCAGAAATCTGACCATGTATTGTCTTCTGTTCCTGCCTTTGTCTCCTTTCTTAACACCAAAGATCCTATTTAAATCAGGGAGAGGTTTATTGGAGCGCATCTGTCCTCCAATTCTTGAGTGGGTCTATCTGTTACATCTTCAAAATCCTGATTTGCTTCCCTTCACATTCTGCTGTACAAGCCTGTAACTCATCTAATCTAGTTATTCACACCTCATCACCTGCACTGCTAATGATGCTCAATCCCCTGTTTTTCTGTCCCATTAAGTAGGGCTTTTGTAGCTATTTCTCTCACTGTTCTTCCTTCTTCATCCTTGGTTGTTTCTTTAGACTCTTCTTTCAAAGGAGCAGCTTATCAGAAGAGTGATTCAACATCAGCTCCTCCCTTTGGTCTCTCTTGCCCCCCCTTGTCCTCCCTTGAATCTGATAGTAACTCTTACTGAACATTCTGGGACCTAGTAATGAGCTGTACAACTCTGTGTCCATGGCGCTGCTCCCATCTCACAAAAACTGAAGTTATGGAGCTGTCTTAATATCATCCACGTGGGGGCACCATAGAAAAAATGGGAGAGGTTCTTTGGCCTGTGACTCTATGTACCATATTTCAAAAGGATGTTTGGAGGCCCTTGCCCAAAGCTTGGAAACCCTGCATGAATAGACCAACAACAAAATACACTGATCGTTTGTAATTTAGGCCTTTGAATTGAAAAGGACAGTGACAAAACGTAAATTATTTTGGGTGCACAAGCAGTTTGTTAGTGAATTTTCCGATCCAAGAAGCACAAACCTTATTACACAACCAATATTTATAATACAGTACGAGAAGAAAGTATTCAGTGCAACATAGGTAAAGGACTTGTGAGAGGTGGGGGGCAACTTTGTGTTGCATGCATTATAATAGAGAGGGTGTTTCCTAATGCAAATTTGAACTTGATCTTAAATAATCCCCAACCAGATACGCTGCCCCACACAAAATGTCTGAGATCTGAGTGTGTTTTAGAGTAGTCTGTCTTTGGCCAGCAAATGCACATTTAAAGTGGCACAGCCTTTAGTTTGTGAACATTTAAGCATCCCTTGGGAATATGTGCACAGCCCCGTCTTGGGTCACCATTCTGCCATTCTGTGGTAACATCCTAAATAATGCAATGAAGTGATGGTGGGAATGGCATCAGATTATTACGGGCATGTTTATTGCCATATGCCATATGCACAACATAACAATGAAAGGCAGCAAACCAGGGAAGAGTTAAAGCACCCCCCCCCGCCCCAAATGTGTAGTGGCTGATTTCGTATACAAGGCTCTGAAGCTGGGCCTGGTTCCATATGAGAGGCAGTTGTTTCTTACACAGAGGGCATCCCAACTGCCCTGTGCCTGTTGAAGAAACTGGAGTATTCTGTGGCAAACAAACACAGATTGTGGCAAACAAACACAGATCGTGGCACTCACCCTACCACATGAGAAACACCTGCCATTCTTCGACCAACGGGAATTGCCCTCATTGACACATATTCTAGGAGGTATAAAAGCACTTTTGAATGCCACCCAGAGCAAAAGCAAGTTGTGAGCACTCGTGAGTGGAGTTGAAGAAAGGTGGTACATGTGTCAGATACCACAGAATGTGTTATTTGAGACTCCAGCAGTGGCAAAACTCAAGAAAATAACAAGAAGGGTAGGAGATGAGAGACCAGGTATTGGGCAAAACTAAATGAGTTCTAGGAACTACAGGTTAAGAGGAAACCTGTATTGGCAAGAGCCAGAAGAATACAGTAGTAGTATTACTAACCTAGCACTTGTGCAAAGTAGGGAGAGGTTTGAGGTATCCCTCAACCTGCCACCCAGTATACTAGTAAAGGAGTACTGGGGCCTGCAGTTTTCATATTCCAGGGAGCTCATTCTCTTAACCAAAAATGTCATGCATTCCCCAACCCAAAACACTGCATTTAGAGTAATAAAGTGTCACCAGGTAGATGCCCTTCCCAACACACACCATTAACTGATGTTTAGTGATCATGTTCAAAGCATAACTATTCAAGCAAGATGGCGAGACAGAGCGTTGGGCAGTGTTGGAGTGAGGGAATAAAAATGAGTGCAGTCTTTGGAGGATAGTGCAAGCAGTATGCCAAGGAGGCCATTGCGTGCTTTATTATGCCTTTTCATGTGTTGTCATGCCTTTATTGCGTTGCTAGACTGCTGCATGCCTTGTTATAACTTGCTGTGCCACGTTATGCCTAGTCACATTATATTATGTAATGGTAAACTAAGTCTCTATGTTAGATCGCACTGCAGTAGGGAGTGAACTCTAACGTTCCGAGTCAACTGGCTGAGCCACCCTTCCGACTGCCCACTGTCACATCACAGATATTTTAACCTCAGCACCAGTCAGCCTCACATAGGGTGCCAATACAATGTGGCCAGACATGCACCAGACACTGCCGCAGAATGCTGTCTGGCACAGGTGCGAAAGCTCTGGCTTATGATTTTTATTAAAATAAAATGATGCAGGCAATTCTGTTTCTAAAAGGAAGGCCTGCTAATCGGACCCTCCTTTCAAAATGCTCATACCAAAATTATAGTGCACAAAAGGTGCCCTGCTGCCACCCGTCTCACAATTACAGCACCAGAACTGCTGTGGCACAGAGCAGGTCCAAGGGTCACCTAGGCATTCCTGGCAGGTGCTCTAGCACAGTTACTGCTAGAAGAGGTAGCAATTAAATTGACACCCCTGATCTAAATTATAATAATGGTCGGTCTTAGTCTGGTGGCATGTAAATATAAGCCATGTCTGTCTGTGCCACAGTGACTAATAAGAGACCACAATTATGAAAGCCACTGCAACCTATTACTCTAGTGTCAACTCTGAGCAGGTCTCAGATGTGACAGGGCTGATGTGTAGTGTGTCTAAGCTGAATGTCTTCACAGCTGTCTTGCCGAAACAATAGTCGGAGTGTTTCCTTTCATTCCCCAATAGGAAGTGTGAGGAACCAGGAATGAGATTCAGACACATGACTCATGGTGATTGCTACAATCTTTTATTGAAATAATAAAAGGATTGGAAAATGCCTCACTATCCCTACCTCATCCAAAACTAAGGGTATGTTGTGTGCCAAGATGTCCAAATGCAAAGTGTCCTGTGTCTGAAATCCTATTGTAGCCCACACACTCTAAAAGTAACTATAAGGTGCTAAGGGTATTGTCTCTGGCCTTGATAGTGTACACATGTTCACGTTTAAAGGAAAAGGTTAACTCCAACAAAAAGTTTACAAATTATGTTCACAGTTCCAGGGTATGACTCCCCCGGGTTTCTTTCGACAACAGTTCATAATCTCAAGGGCATGTGTCTTCCTCACAATTCCCTTTTCATAGTGTTACAACTTGGGTGCTGGTCCCAGACTTGCGGAACACCTGGTATACTCCCCTGCCAGGTTTCTTTTACATTCAATATATTTCAAAGTTCTAAGGGCATGGGTCTTCCTTGGGATTCTCTTTCTACATTTGGTTTTGCCTGGTTTACCCTCCTGCCAGGGTTTTTACATGTGCTTTACTCCTTACACTTGTAAACTTAGCTTTGCCAGGTTTACTCTCCTCGCATGGCTGTCTCCCATATAATACAACCCTTTCACATTTGGGTGTGGGTTCCAGGTTCGTAACCCTTTTCTCATGACTTCACTCTTCCAATTGGTTTCCCTTTTCCCCAGATATTGGGTCACTGGCCCATTCTCACATTCATCAGTTCTACACCTTCACCCCAGCATCTCAAATCCCTGCTGTGGGCTGACTTCAGTTGCTTAGTGGTTGCTTAGTGCTTTGCTTTTATACGTGATGCTCCAAGCGGAGTGCACCAGTGTCCCACCTCCCTGAATGGGCTCACTGGCTTTGTTCGGCTGCACTGGAGCTCCTCTCACTCTTTGCTGCTTCTTCTATGGTTGTCGTGGGCAGCTGGCGTTTCTCCTGCTCTACGGTTCCCGTGGCATCAGAGGGGCTTCTCCTCTTCCCTTGCTCCAAACACTTACACAGCGCTTCACGCTGGCAGGATTTTCATGAGCGCTGCCTACTTGAGCTGCTTTCTCCACGCTCCCCGTCCAGAGTTGGGAGTCGTGACTCTTCTGTTGCCATTCTTCAGGTATAATCCTTTATAATGTCCTGTGGTTGTTAGATACCTATACCACTAGAGCGTGTCTCAAGCTTCTCGACATCAGTAATCTGCATCGCTCCTGTCATCTTCCTTGTCACAGTACTCTGATATGTGTGGGAATGATGGGCAGTTCTTGACAGTCATACTGAAAAGGGAATGGTGGATATGCGACTTTCTCTGATGATGCCAGGTCATCCCCTAAGGGGTTCCTCTCCCATGTGGTCCTCCTTCATATAGGTATCAGGTAATATCGCCATATATATGGTCGCCGTAAATAATATCGCCGGGAAAATGTTGTGGCCATATTATTTGGGTGACCATATATATGGGGACAGGGGCAATAATGTCGCCACAAAAAACGGCAATTTTTCGGCGATATTTTTGCATGGCGAGATTTTTGTGGCGACATTATTACATGGAACCCTTCATATAGCCGGATCAGGTAGCGGCTGACGTCCCCGGGCCACATATGGAGAGGCTAACTCCGGGAAAGGAGTGATGACATCATCAGATTAATCACAGAAGGGACACACCTTTCACCAGGATATAGAAACCTCCCCCAAGAGGTTCCCTGGAAATGGTGCTTCAGAGTCATTATGGCAAAACAAAGCCAGCCTCACACCAGGGTGTTAATCACCAGAATTCCTTTGAAGCCAGCATGCATGAGAGGGGGCAGGGTTAGAGCAGCCTAAGAGCTAAGGTAGGCCTGGAAAAGGGTCTCACCATTTAGCTTTCTGCTGGGTTTCCCTTTCCTTTACCCGTCTCCACCATTTCCTGCAAACAAGGCACTGTAGGTGTGATGTCATTTTCAAAACGGCACTGGTTACAACAGAGATTGTACACCTTACAGCAGGCTTGCTTTGATTAATCCCCTGTGGCATTTTACATAGAAAAGAAGAAGGGAAGCCCCTCATTCTCTGATTCGTCTGTGGCATTCTTTGGACACCATGACGACTAATACATTTTTAGACCTCTGTTGGAAGTGCAGTCAATTCCAGACTACGCTGCCAAAGAGGTGAAGATAGAAGATATCAGAGGCAGAGGAGAGCTCTGCTCACTAACCATTCCCTTTGAACATTGGATATGAACTGCTGTGGACCAGGGCCTCAACTGCAGGCTTCACTCGACCCAGGGCCCTGTTCACTGGAGGTGAAGCGGCCCCTTTAGGTGCCAGCCAAGCTCCCCGAAGAGTGAGGGCAACTGAAGGACTCGCCTTGTCCTGGAGAACCTGGAATACGATTTGCAGCAACTGCAAAACTAAGCAAGTGATCGCTGGCTCTTCATCCATCCTCAAACGTCATCAAAGCCAGTTTGGGCACCTCCAACACAGTCTACGCTGCTGCACAGTCTACGCTGCTGCACGGGAAGTGCTGGAGTCCTCTATGACATCAGCACCCAACCATCTCCACTTCTCTTGAGTTTTAACACCACTCTGACATCTCTACAGTGTCCCCAACTCAACAAACCGACTGGTAACCAGCTTCTTTAAGCTCCAAATGAACACCACTGTAGTTCCCCAATGCTGTGTTGAGCCAGCCTAACCTACTCGCCAGCAAAGGCATGTTTTAGCTTCTCCATCCCTTAGTAGTGCTGAAAGACTCAGTGACCTGTCACAACATCCGCAGCCATTCACAGCGTCTTAGAGCTACAAGCTGACGCTGCTGCCAAACAGCACATCATCGCTGGGACCCATCGCCACTGCCCCACAACTGAACCCCACCACGGCACCAGACCGAAAGTGCCTAGACTCCTGGTTCGATGTCAAAGGAGAAATTACTTACCGTAATGATCTTTCTATGGATTCTTCTCCCGCAGATTCCGCAACTAATAGATATTCGCATCCAGCTCTGCTGCTCAGAAAGTTTGACAGGGGGTGTAGTGGACCTCGACTCGGCCGTCGATCCGTCTTGCTCGATCGTCGACTGATGTCAGGATATATCATATATAATACGCCCCATACCTCAGTTCCCCCTTTTTTCCCCTGTGCTTGAACGCTGCAGAGGAAAACGATGGGAGACCAGGCTAACCAGCCTCTTAAAAACTTGACAATGGGAAACATCCCGATATGGAAAAATGGAAATACATTTTTGAGTTTTTTAAATTTTTTTAAAGGAAAGTGACTAGCCAGATGGAAACAGTCACCTCGGAGCCATCACCAGGTGCACCAAGCCACAAGTACTTTGAGCGGGGATGGAAAGGAGGGGCATTGAGGAATCTGCAGGAGAAGAATCCATAGAAAGATCATTACGGCAAGTAATTTCAAGAACGTTAGAATTAGATTTAAATCCCAATCCGGGACAACAAAGGGAGTTGGCGGAAACTTGTTTGCAAGGCCCTTCAGGAATTGGGTCATAACTGGTATCGTAAAGCAGGAACCTTGATCTGTGGACCTTTTGAACACAGACAATGCCACCAAATATCCTTTGACGGTGGTAACCTGAAGGCCTGCTGAGGCCAGTGACAGAAGGAACTCCATCACTGGAGTGGTGGGGCAAGAGATGGGATCTAGCTCGCTTTCCCTGCACCACGCCTCAAATCTCCTCCACCTGAACGCATACAGAAATCTTGTAGATGGACTGCGTGCAGCCAGCAAAACATTGAGTACCTCCTCTGAGAGGTCCCAGTCATCATACCTCATCCTCTTCCTCTCAAGAGCCATGCATGTAGGTTGAGAGACTCCGGGTTCGGCAGCAGTGCCCCAGCTTTCCAACTGAGTCAGGAGATCTGTGCGCCGAGGCAAACGGTGAGGCAGAGAGATGGTCATATCCACGAGCTCGGAGTGCCACGGACTCCTTCCCCAGTCCTGGGCAATTAAGATCATGATCTTGAACCTCCTCAGAACCCATGGGATGATGGGAATCGGGGAGAATGCGAGGTGGAGTGGGAAGGTCCAATCCACCAGGAACATGTCCCCCAGTGCACCGTTTACTGGGAATTCCCTCCAGCAAAATTGCCTCCACTTCCTGTTGGACTCTGTGGCAAACAGATCCATTGCTGGGGTACCCCAGAGAGAGAAGACCTCCTCCAAGACTTCCTGGCACACTTCCCACTTGTGTGAGATCGTGCTCTGCCTGCTCACAGAATCCGCCAAGCCGTTCTCTGTCCCCGCCAGATAAATTTCGGAGACCAAGACTTGATTCTCCAGCAACCAAAACCACAGCTACATTGCCTCTCTGCAAAGAGGGAGGGAGCGTACGCTACCTTGTTTGTTTAGGTAGTGCATGGCCACCGGGTTGTCTCTCAGGATCAGGACATGCTTCCCGACAGATCAAAAGCCCTCAAAGGGCTCGTAACTCCAGCCTGTTGATGTGCCACCTGGCTTTTGTTGCTGACCAAAGGCCGCTCACCTGCAAATCCTTGCAGTGAGTGCCCCAACCCTTCAGAGATGCATCTGTGACTACTCTGGTCTGAGGCCAAGGAGGCCAGAAGGAGTCCCCCGCTATAAGATTGCCACGTTCAGTCCACCAGCCAAGGTTGTGGACCACTTGGTTGGACACCTTGAGGGGATCTGTGAGTGCTCCGAGGTACTGCGACCACTGACCTCTTTGTATCCACTGTAGGGATTTCATGCGCAGCCTGGCCTCTGATGCTAGGAAAATACAGGAGACCATGAGTCCTAAGAGGCGGAGGAAGGAAGCCACTGGTAAGGTGGCTCGATTCCAGAACAAATGTACCATCTGTGCTACGCTGTCGACTCTCTCCTCTGGAGGGAAGGCCTTTTTCACCCAGGTGTCTAGGACTGCTCCGATGAACTGGAGTCTTTGGACTGGCATCACATGGGACTTCAAGTTCAGGAAGAAGCCCCACCTGTACAGTAGCAGGCAGGTGTCTTCTAGATGAGACAAGACCTGCCCCGCCGACTTCCCTCGGATCATCCAGTTGTCCAGGTATGGAAATACATGGACCCCATATCTCCTGAGGTGAGCTGCGACTACCGCCATGAGCTTTGTGAAGACCTTTGGAGTGGAGATCAACCCTGTGTGAAGCACTTTAAACTGATCGTGCTTGTCCCCTATGAGGAACCTCAGGAACTTCCTGTGCTTTTGATTTATCAGCACATGGAAATAATCATGCTGCAGATCTTTTGACATAAGCCAGTCCTGAAGTTTGAGAGTGTGGAGAATTTCTCTCAACGTCACCATCCTGAATTTGTCGTTCCTCAGGAACCTTTTCAAGGGCCTGAGGTCCAGAATGGGACGGAGACCTCCTCCCATCTTGGGTACCAGGAAATACTGGGAATACCAAACCAACTGTCTCTGATCAGAAGGTACCTCTTCTACTGCACCCCTCAACAACAGGGCTTGCTGTGCTTCCTGGAGCTCCTGTCCCGGTTGGATTGAATGATGTGCTGGTCTGTGCACAACTAGCCCATCTGCAGAAGGGTAAGAAGCCAGGAAACATGGATCTCTGTAAAGTTAAGAGTTGAAAGGGAAATGGAGTAGGAATGTTGCCACAAGGAGGATTGGGGGGGGTCTGCAATTGCGACTTTAAGTGGCATGTTATATTTTGTCAGAGGATCTTCATCTAAGATGTGCGTCAATTTGTAGCCTTGAAGAGGTGCTTAAGAGTACTTCAAACCTAGCGAGTCTAACACCCTCTCTACTAAGGTCCTACATTTTGCATGGGCGTGTGTGCAGGGCTGACCCTGCTGCAATTCGACATCTGGAGAAGTTTCCAGGCCGCTGGCATCGTTTAATCCTTGGGCTAATGCCAAACGGTCTACTTGGTCGTGGAAAAAAGCAACACCTCCCAACCTGGTATACATGGGATCGATATCGCCCGGGTCGGTGCCGAAAATAGATGCCATGGACTCAAAGAATCCAGACTTTGAGCGTGGGACGAAGGATCCGTCGCCAATAGTCAGAAGAGAGGGTTTTTCTTTGGTTGCCGATGTAACGGCCATCTGCGCCGGTCAAGGCTTCGGTATAATTGTGATGTTGGGCATGTCAGCCTGTCAATACTCTTGAGAAGTTTCTGCGCCTTTTTCAGCATAGAGCCCGAAGGCTTTTCTGACGCCAATGGCATCGACCGTTTGGCATTAAAGGGGTTGTGAGTGCCGCATGCCGCTTTTGGAGCAGCAGCCTGCGTTATAAACATGGCCCACATTTCTTTTTTCAAACATTCCCACTCTTCTTGAGTGGTCAGCCCATCCGAGGGCTTACCTTTTTCTGACGACGAGCTGGACTTGTGTCGATGGTGCTTTTTTCTTATGCGAGGACGAGTGGCTCTTTCGAGTGCGATCGCTTTTTGGCCTTCTGCCTATGCTTTTCCTTCTCCTTTTTAGGGATTAGGGGGGCCCGTCCATCTCTGCCTCAGAGACAAGATGAGCGACTGCGTCACGGATTTCAGGGACGGTCGGCCCAAAGCAAGTTTGGTGGCCCTCTCATGAATGGATTTCGAATGCATCCTGGAGCATGACGCACATGCCTCCGTGTCGTGATCCATACCCACACACCACAGACAAATGTTGTGCGGGTCAGTCACCAACATTTTGGAATGGCAGCTGGTGCACCTTTTAAAGCCCAAAATCCAGTGATTGCACATTGCAGTTGGGGTTTTATATAAACATTTTATGAATTTTAGACTAAACACAGAGTCAAAGACTTTGTGTTCCTGAAGCGGCGTGCAAGTCTCGCCATGCCCACCTTTGGGATCATAATAACTTAAAGCCCCCCTTGACTGCCTTTGTCAGTGTTTCGAGAAAATGTCTTGTAAGAACACTGTGCCAGTTAAGTGTCTAAACACCTCTTCTCATATACCCAGGGTGCTATTCCACAACAGCTTGCATGTTCTGTGTTTCTTTATAGGGGTGGGTTTTTGCTTGTGTCTTTAGCTAGTCATTTGCACTTTTAGTATTTTCTGTTTGTAATTATTGGCCTACCTGTGCCAAAAATGGGGTGAAATATTTCTCAAGTGGGGAAAAAGGGCTAGATAAGGGGGGTAGGACGGCTCGACCAAATGCGCCTATGGCAGTCAGGCATAGGTTTACCCACAGGGCCATATTTCTTGAAATTTTATAAGTTGAATCACTGAAAAGGTTTGGTAACTCGAGAAACTTTGAATCACCTGAATTGCAGCAGTTTCAAAGTTAGCTCAGACAAGTCCAAACAAGACAAGTTAATAAGAGATTAGAGGTAAACGGTTAGGGCTAAAGGTTTATATATAAGGGGTTAGAGTTATAGGAAAATGTGTTAGGGATTAGGGTTTAGACATAAAAGGTAACAGTCAGTTATGGCTTTGAGTATTCTTCCTGAGGTCAGTAGAGAGTTTCTATAAGGGAAAATGATGTGGCTGCTTTTCTCTGGGGGTTCGTCGGTCAGCCACCTTTCAACTCTCACTGGTTCCCAGAAGTCATACCTCTATACAACCCATGGATCCCAGGCTTCTATCCCTGGTTCCCCCTGTCTTGGGGGACTATGGGGTTCAAAAGGAATGGGATGATCCCAAGGATTGTGATGGACTTGGGATCCAGGGGTATCTAGCATTCCTCTGCGGTCTGCATCACATAACCCCAGTCTCCTCGCGCAGCCTATAACATGAGATGGTCACATTTGTCAACAGTGAGACAATTTGAAGAGAAAAAAATAAAACCCTTACACACGCTGCCCCTATGAAACATGTTTGGCATGTTACAATTTCCATTCAACATTTCCACATTCCTTAGCAATTAAGCAAATAGCAATTTATACTGTGCCAGCTACCAATATGGTGGTCTATCACCTTCTGAGGGTTATCCTACAGAAACATTGAGCCCACAAATGAGGTAACCAAACCTGGGTCTGTAGGTTTGATAAGGACAATGTGGAAGTGTAACAAGGAGAATGGGGAAGTAGTTGTAGGAATTTTGGTAGATCAGTAATGATGGGAACATAGCTGCTTCTTCATAAATTAAAGCGTTTATCAAAGTGGTGATGAAGGAGTGGGGTGCCCACAATACAAAATTTCTATTCATGCAAAATTTCTTAAATTGCAGAACTTACCAAATCATCAAAAATGTCCTTTTGATGCACATGAATTGTAATCAGCGTCTCATATTTGGTGCGTTCGATCTTTGTAAGGTCCTGCGTGGTCATGTCAATCAAATCGTTTAGGATGTCCAAGAACTTCTGATTGGTTGTCTGCATGACCTTTAGCAGGAAACAATGAAACAAAGTTATGCACAGCATAGGCATGTTGCTCCATATGACAGAGGGTGGGCATGTGAATGCCGTTTCGAACCGCAACCTTGAAAAATGCTATAGAATAGGTCATTTTACATATGCATTTTCGTTTCTTGTTAATTGCATCTGACACATCTCGAACAACCGTAAAAACAAGTCAGGTGAAAAACATAACATATCCAGGCTGCTTAATCAGCATGAATATTTAAATACCTTGCAGCACTACACTTTTGGTTAACAAGCTTCGAGTTGACTGCGTTTTTAATATATTCGAAGAGTAAGAGACAAAGAATATATTTTTTTACAAAGTCTGTATTCGGCTTATTTTCCCACCGTTTATACATTCTCCATTTGATCTATGTACCTTCGGGTTGGCATAACGTTTATTTAATGCTATTAAAGTTGCCACTGATATGTTCGTTTAGCAGAAACATTAAGCCTGCCTTTTAATCCTGGAAAGAAACAATCCACACTGTTCAAACCACTTCACAATACAGTTTTCCAACAGGATGTCTAAGATTATACTGCAAGTTTCTGTGACTGATCATCACTCTGACAGGGTGGATAGTTCACGGGCTGATCACCATTTTGGCAGGGTGGTGGCTTGTGGGTGGCACACTTATGATGCAGCAAGCCTGTACTTTGAAAGTTCGAATCCTGGTAGGACCAACTCATCCCTTTGTCGTTCAGAGCTCGCCCATTACCTTGGGGAATGACAGATATTATTATAGCACTTAGAAATAGAAATGGGAGGAATCTGATATTAAGCGCTATATACATTAAAATATTTATTAAGCGCAAAAACCTTTCACTGGCAAGCCAGTATCAAGGCACTAAAATAAAACAAAATAAATACTACATAAAACACCTAAAAACGCATACCTCATTACATATACTTGTGATGAAACAGACACATCAAACGGGTGTTAGGATATGTTTACAAAAGGTCTAAAATGTTGCCTTTGGAGTTCAGCATAAAAGCTTTAGCGGACACTGGAGGCAAGGAAAAATTGTTTAGTCCTATATATAAAAGTCAGTAATGACACACTGGTCCTCATTAGGAGGCTGGCGGTAGCCTTGCCGCCAGTACTTTATTTTTTCCAGCACCCAGAAATGGGCAATTACTGGGTCATTACGGCCTTGCCGGACCCGGTATTTGCCCATTCCTGGGCGCCGGGAAAAATTCTTCTCCATTCCCAAGGGCTCAATGGGAATGGGGAAGCCGGATGCACCGTTATGAACGGTGCCGATGCATCCGACATGCTGTGCTCGCGGGTGTCTCTCTGCCCGCCAGAAAGGAACCTGTGAGCACAACTCGTAGCTTGCCGGCTCGGGAACATGGTACCGGCAAGCTTACCGGTACCGTAGTTCCCGGACCGGAAAACTAATGAGGCCCACTGTGTTTACTTAATATTAAATACATTGTCCCAACATCCTACTTCCGTAGCGAGCTGTGTTGTGCCTGCTCACCACACTATTAGCTTCTTCGTACTGGATCTGAGAGAGCGGGCAGGCACATAGCGCTGAGCCACAAAGGAAAGACATCTTGGTGCTTGCCCATTAAAAAAAAATTCAAAATTAGGCTAAGAGCCCGCATTTGATTTTATTTCTCAGTCAGTAACCAGTTGAGAAACCTATGTGTGCCAGAGATGTGGTTACACTTTTTCCAGATAAAAAATGATCCAACCTGCACGATTGTGCACAGCCTCGAGTCTAAGCAATAGTTTCTTGGATAAGCCAAGTTAAACTGCTAAGCAGTATTGTACTCTGCATCGCACTACTCCTTGAACTAGAGTTTTTAGATGTTTCCCCCGTAAGTACGCTGTTACACCTACCAATGGAATACAAGTGGAAATGTGTGTTTTTGGCTACCGTGTCAACTTGTTTAGAAAAGGCCAACTTCCTATCAAACAAAATAACCAAATTAGTAGATGAATCCATCAGAATAGGTTGTGCTCCCAGGAGAGGCAACCAGACAAATGGTAAAGGGGACTCAGCTGAAAGACCAAACAGGACTATTTCGGTATTGTCCAAATTAAGCCGTAGGTATTGTACATTTATAAAGCGTTCCAAGACGGGAGGGGAACATGGGATACAATCATTCATAAGGCCTTGGACATTTCAGAATGATATATAATAATAAACATACTAGGCCTGACGACATTTTTGCTAATTCAAGTGTGTTACCAGGTAGTTGGAGGGGTGAGGGGTTGGGGGCAGACAGGGTTACAAGCATACCAAACTGACCAACAACACTGACCAACAACAAACTGACAATAGTGCAAATGCGTGACCAGCAGTTAGGATAGGAGGGGATATGAGCAGGTTATTGTGCCTTTATAATGTGCCACTAACACAAGTGTTTCAGGTGCACAATGCAAAGTGGGGGGAGGGGTAAGGGGAGACAAAGGAACAGACAGACAACGAACTTACTGGGTAAGGTGTCTTCAGAATGTATAAGTGCCAGACAGGAAGTGTGATGGGCGAATGGAATTGCGCCTGGTCCAGCAGGGCCGGGTTAAGTGCAAAAGGTTATCACTTCGGGAAGTGCTTAGTGCTGCAAGTAGTGCCGGGGCCCAGTGGCAAGTGCAGGGACTGGTAAGGTTCTGAGGCGAGCCAGGCGACCAGTCAGCTAGCTGAGCAGAAGGAGGTGATAGGTAGAAAGTGGAGGTTAGCAAAGGAGAGGTAAAGAGAAGGCAGAGGAGAAGAGGTCTTGAAGAGTTGCCAGAATTTAAGGAAGTCCGGCTCGAAACAGAGAGAGGCAGGGAGACTGTTCCAGAGGGTGGCCCATGCAGAGGATAAGGATCTACCACCAAGCCTCTGTTTGGAAAAACAACTCACTTTCAGAGTTCGAGGAGGGTGAGCGGAGTGCTCTAGAGGGAGTGTATTTGGGAAGGGTGTGTTGTGAGTAGTGCGGGCCCCGGCCCCAGAAAGCCTTGTGATCTATGTAGAGGGTCTTGTACTTGATCCTTGCAGCCACAGGGAGCCAGTGGGGGGATTTCAGTGTCGGAGAGGTGTGGTCCCTGGGCTTGAGGCCAAGGATAAGTCTTGCAGTTCTGTTCTGGATGAGTTGTAAAGGTCTGAGTGTAGAAGTAGGGAGATTGAGAAGAGACTGTTACAGTAGTCAAGTCTAGAGAGAACCAGAGCTATGGAGACAATGACTCTTTGGGAGAAAGTGAGAAAAGGTAGGATACCTCGGATGAGGTGCAGCTGGTGGAGGGATTTTGTCATGATGCCTACCCCCGGGCATCAGGACCAAGGCCATGAGCTCCGGGAGCAGGCATCCAGACATTTATTTAAACCTCAGCAGCCCCAGCTAGGGGCTGTCTGGGTTCAGTCCTGGCGCCTTAGGCGCCAGGCTCATCATAGAAATCAGTCCTGGTGCCTTAGGCGCCAGGCTCATAGACTTAACTTACCTGATGCAGACCATGCTGCAAAAGAGCCCAAGCCTACATGAGGCCTGGATGGGACTATTTTGTTACTGGGACTATTATGTTAAAGGGACTATTTTGTTACAGGGACTATTTTTTACTCGGGCGTGGCTCTAGGGAACTTCTTACCCGGAACTACTTTGGAGGCTATTTAAACCACACCCGAACAGCAGCACATGCTTTGCGTTATTCTGCATTCAGCAGCGTGACGCTCACCGTGCCTGCAGACAGCATCCAGTCTTCATCCACGCCCGCCTCGAATCCGGAGCTCCTAGAATAAAAAGGAAGAAAAGGAAAAGGTTAGAAAACAAACTTATTTCAAATTCCTCTCCTGATTCCGGATCCATTTCATCTCCGGACCTGGAAAGTACATCAATCCTGCACGCGCCGCTTCGCCAGCGCCGCGCCATACTCACCAGTCCTCACAGCATCTTTCGATCCGGCGCTGCCTCCACCATTTCTTCGCCGCACTCCGGCACCTAGAGGACACAAGAAAGAACAAGGTGAGCCAAGGGAATCAACAAATACAACCTCTTCACCACCATAGACTTACCTGATTTACCACCGGACTGCGTTGGGTAATACAGACTCTTACCTGAATGCCATCAGCAGCCACGAGACCTTCTTCTCACGAACTCTGCTGCAAGATAAAGAAGAAAGGGGACAAGAGTGAACATCGGAGGGGGCGTGGCTTGGACGGCCATGTAAGAGGTCGCACTCTGGAGGAGCTCCGCTGATCCTGTTTTGATCCTGATGGAGGGGTACGTCCACGGGGGCCGGCCGACGTTGGAAATCAATATCCAGGTGTGGGAATGCCACCACTACATCCTGTGAAAGTTTGGGACGTTCAGAAGGCTTAGAAACCGAAATAATTGTGATTGACTGGGACGAGCCCTGAGCAGGCGGACAAGACAAAAAGGCGGCGACACGTTGCGAACACCGAGGATCATGAAGTCAGTGTCGCGATCACGAGTGCTGGACCTTTGCGTCCCTTTGCTCGGAGACTAAAACACATGAGCGCTGCCTAGGACGCACGGTGGCCCAGCGAGCGGGAGTGCCGAACGGATGTGGCTGTAACGACAGGACCGTGGGCCTGGTGGTCGGAGTGCTCCGGGCGTGTTGGATGCCCCATGGTGTGGTGGGTCAGGCTTTGGACGTTGGGTGGCGTGACTCCCCCTCGGTGACTGGCGGGACGGGCCCCCGCCCGACTCATACAACATTATGACCACGAGAGGTGTGAAACCCAAGGCCAAACAGCCCACGATGGAGGCTTACGCCAAGTCCCCCCCAGGGGCGGAAGGATGCAAGATCAAAGAGACCCCTGTGACGACCGCGGAGTCACCTGGCACGATACAGGAGGTGCTGGCGGCGATTGCGGACTTAAAAGTGTCATGGGAGACCAGGCTGGGCCTCGCCATGAAAGAGCTACAGGAAGGCTTAAACCTCGAGATCGGTGCCGTCCAGGAGGAGGTGAATCTGCTTAGGCTGGATGTGAGGGCGGTCTCGGAACGCGCGGGGGCCATCGAGAAGGAGACGGCCACAAACACAGCAGATTGCGCTGCTCATAAAAAGGAGCTACACGCCCTTGTGCAACGGGTGGGCAACCTGGAGGACAGAGCGGAGCAGGCGGAGGGACGTGCCAGACGCAACAATATCCGTATCGTGGGCCTACCAGAAGGAACTGAAGGGCCAGACCCTACAGAATTTGTGGAATCCATGCTTTTGCAGGAGATTACAGGCGGGGTACTGACCCAGGGGTTTGCAGTTGAGAGAGCTCATAGGGCCCTAAACAGGAGGCCGCCTCCCGGGGCCCCCCCGCGGCCGGTGATCGCGAAAATTCGAACTACCGTGATCGCGAAAAGATTCTTGAATTCTTTCGAAAAGGGGGAACGATTGACAGAGGATCGGCCAAGATTACGGCCTACCCTGACTACACGCTACAAGTACAGCGGAGTCGGATGCACTTCGGAGCGGTGAAAAGGAGACTTCGTGAAGCTGGCCATCGCTATATGCTACTCTACCCGGCCAAATTGAAAGTCTTCTACAGAAGCAGATCCCTGTTTTTCGAAACACCAACTGAGGCGATGGACTGGCTAGACGCGCTGGGCAGTCCTCAAGAATCAGGCATCCAGGCAGAGACTATGGAAGATAAGTAGCTTATGGCTGGGCCGCCTGGGGCAACGGGGCCGAGACATTGGGACTTGAATATAGTCATTTGTACGATATGTGATGTGTATGATGTGGTACTGATTGGCTGGCCCGTGGGGCGTGCCCACCCGTGGTCACCTGATTGGGAGCTCCAAGAGGCTTCCTTTGTCCCCAATAGTAATATATCTAGTTAGTTAGGTCGCTGTTAGATCGGCGACGCCCCGCGGGGTCCCATTCCTTGTAAACGGGATAAGACCAGACGCGGGTGGGCCTGAGATCCAGGGATGGAGCTGGGCTTTTGTTGGGATGGGAGGGGTTGTTTGCTGTGGTGTGTAGTTGGGAAACAGGGAGGGGGGATGGGGATCAAGGGCGGAAGAGCCGGCGGAGTGTTAGACCAAGGGGGTATTGTGGGGAGGGTGGGGCCGAATACAGACCAAACCGATGGCATCGGATAGTCTTTGTATAGTTACCTGGAATGTCCGAGGCCTCAATAGTTACCTCAAGCGAAACAAAGTCATGCTATACCTAAAGAGGATGCGGATAGACATAGCCCTGCTACAAGAGACCCACCTCACCAGGGAGAAATTGGAGGTGGTTACGAGGAAGTGGAAGGGCAAGGTAGTGGGTGCCACGTACTCGGCGTATGCTAGAGGGGTCATCACCTGGGTGGCGCCGCATGTACCGTTCCGGGTGCTCGACTCGATAGTGGACCCGGAGGGTAGAATGGTGGCGATAACAGGACTCCTGGAGAACAGGGAAGTACACATCTTCAACCTGTATGCCCCCAATCATGATACTGCAGCCTACTTTAGATCCCTCTGTGGCAAACTTGGCCCCTTGGTAGGGGGCCCGATGGTGTGGGGAGGGGACTTCAATTGTGTCTTAGATCCCAAAATTGACCGGTCCGCAGACACCAAAGGGAAAATGTCGCCGGCGGCCAAGGCGCTCGGGACATTGCTAGGAGACTTCAGACTGGTGGATGTGTGGAGGAGACTCCACCCCACGGAGAGGCAGTATTCGCATTATGCGGCGCCATACGACTCATATACGAGATTGGATTATGTGTTTGGAACTGCCGAGATAGCGGGCGAAATAGTGGAGGCGGAATACAAGGCTCGAGTATTGTCGGACCATTCGCCCCTGGTGGTAGAGTGGCGACACCAACCCCCTAGGCCTCGGGTCCCCACATGGAGACTCCGGGCGGAAGCACTGCAGGATGAGGGTTTCCGAGAGGACCTGAGGGTTGCCATCGGGGAATATTTCGAGATAAACATGGGTAGTGTGCGTTCTACGGGAACTCTGTGGGAGGCCTTTAAGGTAGTGGTGCGCGGAGTGGCGATCTCTAAATCCAAGGGACTTCAAGGGGGTATAGAGAGGGAGCTTCAGGACACCGAAAGGGAACTGGAGAGCCTGGCTCGTCTTGAGAATGCCACTCAGGTAGACAAGACTAGGATGAGAGACCTTCAGGTGGCGTGCAGCGCTCTTTGGGACCGACTATGTAGACTGAACCATACAAAATACACAGAGAGGCTGCACGCGGGGGGCGACAAGCCAGGCAGACTGTTGGCCTGGCTGTACAAGAGTGAGTCCCCCGAGTGGTTATCCATGAGATCCGTGGTGAGGACGGTGGTCTTCGCAACACTCAGGATGGGGTGAACGAGGAATTCCTCAGGTTCTACAAACGTTTGTATGAGGACACTGGGGAGGACAGGAGCCAGGACATCCTGAACACACTGGAAGACATTGGTCTGCCCACCCTAGATGACCTGGAGCGGGAGGAACTGGACGCCCCTATCACTTCTGATGAGCTGGAGGTGGTGATCCGGGGCCTCCCCACGTGCAAGGCACCTGGGGCGGATGGCCTGCCTGGTGAGTTTTACAAGGTGTACGTGCAGGAGCTGCTGCAGCCTCTGTTGGCCTTGTTTAACAAGGCATATGAACAGGGAGAACTCCCGTTGTCCCTCCGTGAGGCCATGATTGTCCCATTACTGAAACCAGGCAAGCCGGCTGTTGAGTGTGGATCTTATAGACCTCTGTCCTTGCTAAACCAGGACAGCAAAATACTCACGGCAGTGCTGGCCAACAGGTTGAAGAAAGTGATTGGCAAGCTGATCCACCCGGATCACACGGGATATGTCCCAGGCAGGAATATCAGTGATAACCTTAGGAGGCTGCACCATGTTATCGACCATACTAAGGATGACACGGGCGAGATGGCGGTAGTGTCGCTGGATGCGGTCAAGGCCTTCGATTCAGTGAGATGGCCTTGGCTGAAAGCGGCCCTGCAGGGATACGGCGTGGGCGCTGGTTATATCAGATGGGTCCAGTTGTTATATAGCAGCCCGGTGGCTAGGGTCAAGACTGGGGCCATAGTCTCGGATGCCTGGCAGCTTAGCAGGGGGACCAGGCAGGGATGCCCTTGGTCACCCATGTTATATATACTTGCGCTGGAACCGCTGGCGATATGCCTGCGGCAACAATACGGTGAGGTGGGCTTTAACACTGCCAGCGGCAGCCACTTAACATCTCTCTATGCGGACGATTGCTGTTGTACCTCCGCTACCCGGAGGAGAACCTGCAGTACGTACTGGAAGTACTCGATCATTACGCTGTCCTCTCGGGCATATCAGTGAACCCCAGGAAGTCTAGCCTGTTCCCTTTGGGCGGGTACAGGGACGTCCCGTTGGAGAGGCTGCCTGTGTTGCCAATACCATGGCGGACCGACACGTTTAGGTACCTGGGGGTAAATATTTACCACCGGACTGAGGCGGTGCACAAGCATAACACAGAGAAACCCATAGAGGGGGTCAAGAACAGCATGACATTCTGGTCCAGATTGCCCCTGTCCATGATGGGGAGGGCGGCCTTGCTGAAAATGGTGGTCCTTCCCAGACTCCTGCACTTCTTCGTGAACGTCCCGTATTTGATCCCTAAAAGCCTATTTGTACGACTTCATAGTATGTGTAGGGGCTTCGTGTGGGGTAACTCCAGGAATAGGGTGGCCCTGTGGAAGCTTCAGAACCCGTACGAGAAGGGGGGTATAGGCTTGCCCAACTTCGAACTATATTATCTGGCGGGACAACTGTTGTATGTGGCCAGGTGGTTGTCTGATGAAGATTCGGCGGAATCTAGGTTGCTGCGTGATGATGCGGCCCCATATTTCCAGAGAGAGGTAGTGTGGCTACAAAGGAGTAAACTGACGGGAAGAGGGTGGCTATTGAGGTTGGGATGGGAGGTCTGGCACAGAACATGGAAATTGATGGGGGAGTCAGAACCACTATCTTGGCAGGTCCCGCTGGTGGCCCTGTGTGAAAACGACACCCAACTGTTTCACTCTGTCCGCAGGCATTGGGAGCCGGTGGGCCTGGCCGCGCTTGGGGACATATGGAGAGAGGGGGAGGCGCTGGACTTTCAAAAGTTGCAGGATGAGACAGGGGTGCACAGAGGCCAGTACATCACCCATGCTAGGCTAGTAAAACGTGTAAGAAAGAGATGGCCGGAGACGGCACTGGCAGATGATCCTGATGCCACCCTTGAAACTATGTACGATGTCTCAGAGGGTGGGCATGAAATATCACGAATATACGAACTCCTCAGAACGAAGGCTGGGAAAGAGTTGCCCCAACTGAGGCATGAATGGGAAGAGGAGATGGGTGAACTCATGACGGAGGGTCAATGGAAGAGGGTCCTGGGATATCATAAAAAGGTGTCCAGAAATGCACGGCTCCAACAACTCCAGTTCTACATTACTCACAGGGCCTACCTGACTCCCCAGAGGATCGCACGGTTCGGAGGCTCGATTACTCAAAAATGCCCCAGGTGTGGGGAGGTGGAAGCTGGGTTGCTACATATGTTTTGGGCCTGCCCGGAAGTGTATAGATTTTGGGAGGAGGCCAAGATGAAGCTCGCAAGTGGGGGAGTGGTGTTGGACGTGGGATCTGCCTGGTCATGTATGCTTGGGATCTTCCCCAGGCCCAGACACTTTAGGCACCTGAGCAAGCTGAGGGACCTGGCATATGTTCTGGCCAAACGCAGGATTGCCATGAACTGGAAATCGGCTAGTAGGCCGAGAGTGGAACTATGGTGGGCGGACATTAAGAGGTGGGCGGAGGCTGAATCCGTGGTCTGGTTTGAAGATGCCACTAGAGGGGGCGAGGAGGAGATAGGGCCCTTGCTGGCCTGGCGACAATTGGTGGCCTCTATGACCAACCCACAACAGGGCTTGGACGAGACTGAGAATTCTGAAGATGTACCTACGGACAATGTTTCTCCTGACGGTGCCCCGACTGAGGATACAAGGGAGCCGGCTCTGGCTTGATGGGGGGTGGGGGGAGTTTTAAATAATTAACAGTTGTATTGTGTTGTGTGTGTGTTTTTCTAAAATATAAAATCAATAAAATATTTTAAAAAAAAAAAAGAGTGAACATCGGACACATTGAACTCTTTGAACTTGATACTTACCAATCCCGCCAGGAACCTCAGAGTCAATACTTTCCGGAACTCTCCCAACGCCTTCAAACCAGTGAAGTAACTGGTATCTACGCGCCCCTGCAAGACTCGCAGGATGGAGAACTCATCATTTAAAAACATAAGGTGAGGTTACTAAAGGGGGTATCGGAGGTGATTAGTGGGGGAGAACAAGAACAGTTGGGGGGCCATCAATAAAACCCACGGGTGGCTAAATCCCTGTCACCACTTGCAGGAAAATACTTTGTCGGGTCCACCAGAGAAGACTAGGCGGGCCAGTCCAAACAGTCATCTCTGCACTACGCATCACGTTAGCGGAGACCACAGCTGTCCGGGTCCGATCGATGCCCCTGTGGGGTCCAGGTGAGCGTAACAGATTTTTGGATCGGGGAAGGACAGAGCGGAATCGACGATGACCCCCAGGTTTTTTGCATCACTGGTGGGTGAGGGTGCAGGGCCAAGGGAGGCCGGCCAGAGCGAGAGTAGGAAAACGGGAGCAGGGTTCTCAATGAGAACAATCTCTGACTTACTGGCATTAAGGCAGAGGTCGTTAGCTGCACACCAGGACTGAATTGCAGACAGTCATGAATGAGAGAGGAGGAAGAAGCAGCTGAGGGTAGCTTGAAGGAGAGCTGAGTGTCATCCACATAACACTGAAAGTTGGAAGTGAAGGAAGAGATCAAGTGGGCCAAGGCAGCCATGTAGATATTAAAGAACCAGGGGGTAGGTTAGATCCCTGAGCGACTGTCATGACCACGGGTTTCCCTCTGAAAAAAATCTCCAAGGTTTCCTGGTTAGTTGCCTACAATTCCTGGTCCAAGGGTAGACAGAACATAGTGGGTTAGCTGAATTAAAAAAAAACACTTCCTCATCTTGTAACATGGCTGTCTGAGCATGCACCTTAATATGAGACAGCGGTCTAGTTGCAGCAGCTTCCATAGTATTTAAGCCCCTCCCCCTGTTTGTTCTGTGCTTCGCCTTTGCAGTGTCACTTACCGCGGTCCGGATTTTCAGTCAGAAGAATTCCCTGATCCTGTCCTTAGTCTCTGCCGTAGTTTATCCACTGTTTCTGTTTTTTAATTCTTTTTCATTTGCCTCAGTGCCCAGTCTCCTGCCCATCCTGTCTGTCCTCGGCTTTTGGCATTGGTGTTCTGAGAGAAAATCAGCTCTGTGTGTTTTCTTTCCTACCTCAGCATAACCGCAAGTACCTTGGTGTTTTGAAAGCTTTTATGGTTGCCAGAAGCGCTTGTGTTGTGCGTTGTGTTTACTGTGTACATTCACTCGTTTTTATGACAAACTTTTCCTCATGACCTGCGTGTTCAGTCACAAGTCTTGGCGCCTCACGAATGTACCCGAGATAATTGATTCTGCACACACTGGTTTTGTTTGCCACGTAGTTTTTTCATCTGCAAGTTTGTAGTAGGTGAACGCATTAGCTTCCCACTTCCAGTAGCCAAGTAGTATTCCAATTGGCTCTGCAGTTACAGGAGAATTTCTGTGTGGTGATAGCATTTTCTTGGTTTAGGATTATTTCTCTCCAGTCCCTCCCAGAGTGTACAAGTCTGAAGTTAGTTACATACATAAGCACCTTGTGTTATCCCTTATTCGATCATCATTTCGAGATTTATAGGAAGGGCTTCCTCAGTTCAGAACAGTGTTAGCAGTACACCCACTTACTTTTAAAAGGTGTTCTCTCCTCAGTGATTCTTCCTTGCAGCATCACAATTGCACTAGGAGTTTCCCTTTCCTGACTCTAACACCCTCAGCAACCTCCATTTCCCCCCTGTTAGCGAGGAACCTTTCTCTCCTTTGTGCTCTGAATTCCCCATCTACAGAACATGAGCCCCTGCATAGAAGCAGGATGGATAGCCCACCATAACATAAGGTAAGGGAATTAGGAGTTATCTAGATTTTAGAAAGAGGATTTTGAGAGAATTAAAATTCCTCTCAGCTATGTAGTGAACCTCCTGGGAATTGACTCCTTGCATTTTTTCTTAGACTCTTCGTGGGCGTGGTGATAAGTCTAGTTAGAGAAGAGAGAAGCAACGCACCCTGAGAAAAAAGTAGTAGTTAAGTGGAGTGGTGTCCCCGCAGAGTTTAAGGTAAGCGTTGCAGCGACCTTGCAAGGAGCGAGAGTGAAAGCGGAGAGAAAGGGCCCTAGTTCCACCTGGGATGCATGGTCAGAGAGAAAGGAGGTAAGTTATCCTGAATCCAGTGTTGCACCTTAGCCAGGCACTCTCCCACTACTCTACCATCGTCAGTGGTTCCGTGAAGATCGACCAAAAGTTGAGCATCATCAGTTCAAAGCTGGCACACAAGACCCAACTTCTCAATCAGTTGGACCAAAGGATACATGTAAATGATGAAAAGAAGAGGGTACAAGGCGGTGCCTTGTGGTACTCCGCAAGCCAATTGAGTGCTTGATGAGATAAAGCTTCGTACTTTTGCCCTATGCAATCTATCCTTAAGATAAGATTTCAACCATGCTAATGCTGATCCAGTTATATTAATGGAGGTGTGTAGGCATTCTAATAGGATGCTATGCTCTACCGTGTCAAATGCGACTGACAGGTCTTGACATTTCCATTTACAGGTTACACCACTCCCAAGGTGTGTTTTTAGTGCTTGGAAATTTGAATAACGAATCTACGGGCTGATCCGCTTTAAAGTGGATTTTGCACACTTGACTGGTTAGCTTTATTTGCATTGCCTGTTGTTGGTCCCTCCTTTCACTAATCTCTTGTTGCAAAGGCAAATCCCATTCTCCCCAATATGTTCACATTTAACGCTTCAGCATCAAACTGCTTTTTATTATCAATCGCATGTGTTATGGCCACAGGCTTTCAGGGGATGCGTGGGCAAAGAGGAAAGCTGTGTTTAAAAGTGCAGGATGGTGATTCCTCACCAGATCCCTGCTACTGGGGCCTCCCCTGCCACGTAGAAGGGCAGCGTTGTCTCTTTCTTTGGAGCATCGTCCAGAATGTCACAGAGTTTGTATTGCACTCTGGACCTAGACAGCACAGAGAAACACAGGGTATCGGTCACATTTGCCATCAGGCACTGAAAAGTGGCTTGAGGTTTACCTGTTGTTGGTGCTGGCAGAACGTCCAACTCCAGGGAAGTGTCCAGGTCCGGCATGTGGCCTCTGCCATAGAACAACTCAGGGAAGTCCCTCTCTTTCCTACAACTCATGGGTTCCAACCCAAACAAGACCTTGCTGCCTTCATCGTTGTAAATGTCATACATTTACTTTTACATAAAAGCATCTCTGGGAAGTGGGACTTATTCCGCGGAGTACAAGACGCAGATGGTAGACGTCTGCAACATGGCTGGGACCTGCCGGTGCTGGATCCTCCCGGTGCTGAGCGATCTCATTCTTCGTTTGGACCAGGCCCGAGCCCGTAGGCATGCAGGAGTGGTCACCCGAGGCTACCCAGCCGGTTGCGGAAGACACAGTGGGACCCATTGCCGCTATGGACGAAGCCAGCAGCACCATGGCCTGGACCACAGGTGCCGAGGCCATAGCTGCTGATGCTTTGGTGAAAATGTCAAGCACCTTCAGGTGAAAACTTTGCCATTCCTCCTTCAAGAAAGGATTGGGTTGGGAAGGGTACGTGCGCCAACTGCTCTGGAGAACCATTAGAGCGGTGGCTCTTTTTTTTCGCGGAAGAAGAGTGCCAGTGAGAAGACTTGCTCAGAGAGAGCGACCTCTTAAAGTGTTTCTCCTTCTCCATGTGTGGAGTCATTCAATCTTCAGAAAGACCATCCACGCCGTTGCGAGACGGCGGAACCTTCTTCTTGTTTGTGTGTTTGTTTATTTGGTAATGCGCACCGAACCCTTAGGTAACTGGCCGCAACAGGTACAAGGATACCTAAAGCTTAGTTACACACTGGTAGAAGTACAATACAGGGAACAAGAAAAAAATACAAGCAAGTACAGTGTGAATGTACAGTGGGTTACATACATAACGCAGGTACGTAGGTATATATGACGGGTATCCAGTGGGGATCATATGTCATTAGAACATAGCCGGTTTAGAGTATTTTGCCTAAAGCTGAGGTAGAACTGGTCAGTTCTAAGGGCTAGAGGTAGTGTGATGTGGATGAAGGTGAACAATTTCACTCCGTAAGGACCTTTGGGTGCATCGACTGACACAACCCACAATCCTGGGTGTTGTGATGTTCCCCCAGACAGTACAAGCAAATGAGGTGTGGATCGGAGACCGCCATCTGCCTAACACATTCCGCGCATGGCTTGAAATCGGAGGTCTTCGACAGAGTTGCCATGGCAAATTGCCTGAAGCTTGATTAGCACATTCCCAATAAGCGAATAGAGTGCACGGAAAAACGGGACTGAGGTCATAGAGCGTGGCACCACTACTTATACTGGCCACAATGTAATTTCCGGCACGGGACGCCCAGAGGTGTCAGATGGACCCGATGCAGAGCTGTGTGCCACCACCCTGGTGGCAGAACATTTCCAGAGAACAGCTGTGCTGGGATATGGATATTATTGATGAGGAATCCGTGGCAGGAAGGAATCCATTAGAATATGAGAGTTATTATTCTGGTGGCTGCTGTAATCTTTAAACATAATTCAGAGTTAGGCTATGGTAGCTAGCATCACTCATGCTTGGTACAGACAGATCCATTTGTCATCATGAATGTGTCTGCACTGAACCAAGCTCAGCTGTGTATGGTTATGTGTATTCTGGTCAGACAGCCTGGCCCTGCCAGGTGACAGGGCAGGAGACTGGATGGCTATGGCTCTTATTTTTATTCTTTGTGACCGCAAGCAACTCTCTCTCCAGAGAGCCAGCCTCCCAGCAGGAGCTGGCCTGCGAAACAGGAATCAAAGGGAACACCCAACCCAAAAGGTCTAGCCTCAAACCAGGGTGCTTCATATCAAAAGGCCTTAGATGCTATTGACAAGGGAAAGGGCAGAGTTAGTGTAGACAGGGGAAACCCAGACCAGCTGGAGAAAGATATTGCCATCTTGTTTTCTTTATATAGCTCTATTCCTTCCCTTTCCCTCCACTTCCTTTAACACCAAGCACTTTTGGTATGATGCCAGAAGGCAAGGTCCACTTGTTACAAGGTCAGGGATTGAACCACTAAAGTAGTAAAGCAAGCCTGCTTTACTTCAATCACTTGTGGGCTTTTTCCTTTAAAAGAAGGGGTCTTCCACTCCTCCTCTGTTTCAATATTCCCAGTCATCAGGCTGGGAATCCTCTGTAACAGAGCAGTTTAAACTGAAAAGTTCAGTCACTTTTGTGCTCTAGTAAATAATTTTGGGTGATACTGCCCACAGCCAATAGGAACTTCTCCTCCCCTGTTAGCCATCTTCAGATTTGACAAGCGCACATGAATGGCAGTAAGAGGCAAAAGATGAGCCATGCAGGGTAGGTTGGAGGGTTGCATGTGAATCTATGAAAGATACCAATGCTGGAGAGCCAGAGTTACAGGTAAGTAACTTATTCCTTCTTCAGCATTGGATCTTTCATAGATTCACATGCTGTGAATAGATTACAAAGCAGTATTATTATGTAACACATATGGGGGGAGGAAAGCACCTAGCACAAGTTACCACTGGAGACTTCCTAACCTCATGCAAAGAGGTTCTTCAGAATTGACTGGCCAACTCTAGATTTTTTCAGCCAAATCTCTGTTGACAGTAGAACCTTGTGAATCCATGCACCGATCTCCAAGTAGCTGCATGGCAGTTATCAGGCAGTGAGATTCCGGAGAGGAAGGCAGTGGTAGCAGCCACCACTCTGGTGGAGTGAGCCCGGGTCCTACCGGCTTGTTGATGGCAGAAGCAAATGCAGGACAAGATCCACCTTGAAATGGAAGACTTCGACAAAGCTTTCCCCACTCTAGTGGGGCCAAAACACACAAACAAATGATCAGTATAACGGAATGACATAGTATATGCCACATAGTACTTGAGGGCGCCTACAACGTGCAACGCTCGCTCAGCTGGAGACGTCTGTGTGCCGAAAAGAACTGGCAAAACCATTGATTGATTCAGATAGGAGGATTGCACCTTAGGCATAAACATTGGGTTAGAACAAAGGATAGCCTTTTCTCCTTGTGGAATGTGAAATAAGGTGATTTGCAAGAAAATGCCTGGATTTCACCCATCCGCCTGGCCGATGTTATGGCCACCAAGGAAGCGGTCTTCCAAGAAAGATGCTTGATGGATGCCTCGTGCAGAAGTTCAAAAGGCGGTTTTCATGAGCTTTGAGAGCAGCACATTCAGTTCCCACGCTGGTGCTGGACGATGGACAGGTGGAAAAGACCTGAATAGTCCATGCAAGACTGGTTTCACTAGCCGGTGGGACCACAGGGCTGGTACACCTGTGGAACGGTTATATCTGGAAATCACAGCTAAGTGCACCTTGATAGAAGAACATGTCAAGCCCGACTGAGCCAAGGATAACAAATAAGGCAAAATCACAATGCTGGAGAATTCATTGGATCTCTGCTGCAAGTGTTTGCTTTTCAAAGCCCTCCAAGAGTGACATGGAGACCGAGAGTCCAAGGCAAAGATGAACTCTGTTCCCTAGCCATCCCCAGGGCACGTCACCAGGGTGGTCTACTGCTGGAAAACAACCTGCATCTGTGCCAGTCACACTGCTGCATGTGGGCCAGCATCCCTGTCTTGGAGCCAGAGAAAAAGTACTGAACTTTTCATTGAGACGTCAGAGTGAGACTCTCATCATGCTGAGAGCCAAGACAGCCAGGATCCCTGTTTTGCATTGACTTGAACCAATCTAACGGCCTTCAAACTAGCTTTGCCACATTTCGAAGCTCAAGACCACAAGTGCTGCTTTTGGTACACAACCGAACCTTCGAAACTACATGCTCACAATTTATAACTAGCTCAGCTCCACAGCATGTCCTTGCAGAGCCCGTCACCTGCTCGACTCCAATAAACTGCTAATCGACGGGTCCCAACTCGAAATGCTGTAGGGTCACTCATCAACTCACACAAGGAGTTACCAAATGAGTCGACCTCGAGCTGCCGCTTCGGCAACCGCGCACTGGAATATCAGGGTCACCACTTTGAACCATCGCCGACCTTCGACTTGAACCACTGGAGCATAACGCATTGACCCTACTCAGAAGTTACCAGACGTCTTGAACAGGCTCGCCATCCATTCAATGATGCTGTGCACCCAGATATGCATTGCAGAATGGTGCCCTAAACCTGCTCCAAGCTACAGCATTCAAACTGACCGATGCCAACTTGCTGATTGGGCCAACAGGACTTGGTGCAACCGAACTGGGTTCGATCCACTCACACAACAGCTTGAAGTCTGGTTCAACATTGTCAAACCGCCAAGAAGGTACTATTCATCCGTAACTGCTCCATAGTTCATTTTGGGCCTAGAGACTGTTTAGGTCACTTGTGCACCTTTTTTTCCATCCATAGACAAATCCCCTTAAAAGAAAATGTGCAGTCGTTGAATTGCCTTTCACCCCTGTCTTACTACCCAGAGTGCTGCATCTTTCTATCTTATGCATATGCTTTGTTCTTTGAACCTTGATTGCACCTTCCCTTTATTTTGGACTGCTATGCTTTGGTGTTTGGGTTGCTACTGAATCACTCTTGAGAGCATAGCCTTCCCTAAGGCCACGTTACCATAAAAGGGAGAAGAGGTATAGCCCTCAACTGTATCTGATGTATCTCTATGATTGGGAGTCTGAGGCCGAGCAGTTGGTTTCGCCACTACTCATTCGTATACTCATACAGGGCAGAAGTAATTTCCTCACACCCACAGGCCTCCTTTTTTATTAGTATTTTGTAACGCCAACTGATGCCTTTTGTGGCAGTGACCCTAGAGTAAACCACATGCTGCTAGGCGTTCTTTGTCCCTGCCATACATGGAAGCCAGGATAGACATGCACATTCCTGATGAAACAAACTGGTGCTGCCTGCACAGTGATTTTTAGGGAGAATTCTCATTTCCGTGTTAATGCCCTTCTACATTGGAGACCCCAGCTCTTTCGCTGGACTCTAGGACTTTTCATTTTTATCCTGGAGAGAGAGACTTTTCCCACTCTCTCATGCATTTTTCTTTGATTTGAACCCTGTGTTTCTTTTGATTTTGGAGTCTGACAAACTCCATATGCTTCATACGTTTACCTTGTGACATACAGCTCCCTCGGTACAGTGTTGCAGAGAAATCCTTTGAATCTCTGCCTAGGTTTAAATACCTTCTCTTGGATAAACTACTGTTTCCAAGAATAGTAAAGTGAAATTGACTTTACCTACCTTTTTCTCTTTGAAGACCCAGCACACACTATCTTACATAGAGTGCTGGAGGGGTTACTTAGTATCCCCTTTGTCTACCTTCTCATGTAACATTTTTATGTTATCTTTCTACAATTAGTGGCTGGTGGCAGTGGTTTACTTTTTCCTACCATTGTACGCATTTGCCGCAGGCTAAATCCTCAGCTGCAGAATTGCACCCAGGGGTGACCATTTTGTTGTCTTTTTCGCCATTTCTTGTTGGAAAGGTCCTTCTTGAGATTTACTCTCCGCGACAAACCGGGTTTGGTCCCTTTGTTCATTTTTTGTTTGGCGGGATTCACTGGTGAAGCTTGCCTCTGGCTCCAGCATGTGTGGCAGGGCAGGAAGCGAGGGAGGTTCCCGAAACTACCTGTGCTTAGTCTCCTTTGTTACAGGAATTCACCCAAAGGTGATTGGCTGGCGGCCTGTCCTTGCAGGACAGCCACCCTGCTGTGTGAGTGACAGCTAGGCTGCGAATGAATAGGATGAACTTGGATAAAAGGCGAGGTCTTTTGCAAGGAAGGCAGAGTCGACCACTGGACGAAGGAACCAAAGAGGAAACTGGAAGAGAAGCTTGCTGCACCCTCCTGGACCGTTGGTTTGCCCGGTGAAGCCCTGCTGCAGTGCTGAAGCTCTGAATTTCTAATCGATTAGAGAAGTCCGGAAAGGATTACTTCTCCCCTTGGGTTAGTGGGACTAATCAGCCCCAAGACGAGCTCGACCAGAACCCCTCTCTCTGCTGGCTGTACTTCTTTGCTGCTGCAGGAACTGAGTGCCAGTGGACAGGAACACGAGAATCGAGTGCATCGCTTTCATGCCAGACCCAAGATCCAGGAACACCCTCCGGACTCCCTCGAAGCAGGACTAACCAAGCCTGAGCCACCTCAACAGAGTGCTGAGCCCCAGAAGCAAGGAAAGTCCACAAGGCGTCGAAGAACCGCGGTGTTTCTAATTGCGAGTAGCTGAAACCACGAAGTGCCGCTGATTGGAATAGTGCACATTGCTGCCGTCGACCTTCAAACCGTAGTGCAGGAGTCCCCAGATGTCCAGGACTGCAACAGGAACAGACGCTAGCTGGAACCTTTTCTTCAGACTCAAGGTACTGTGAAACGAGGGGTACTTACCTCTTGATGTGTGCAGCTTGCTTGCTCTCACTGGAGACTTGCATTGGCTGCCCTTTGCAGAGTTACTTGCAGCTTTGCCCTTCACAAGCCTCCCAGCTTGTGGCCCAACAGTGATTTCTTTTTACAAGAAAACTCTCTTCAACGTTGTGAAAGACTTTCGTGCTATCTAAATGAAGTGATTCAGCTTCCCTAGACTTTGCTCAATTGACATTGGCTGTCCTGGCTCCCCGAAGACTCTTCTTACCCTCTGACATTGTGTCGATCTGTCCCTCCAAAACCTCATACATATCTTACTTGTATAGCTGGTAAAGGGTTAACCTATATTTCATTGGGGGATTGAAAAGTGAATACCTGTTTGAGAAACTTGTTAACCTTTGTTTCCTTCCCTGACCTTTTCCTTTTTGCCATAACTTCTGTATTACCATCTAATTGTGAAAAGTCATATATTAATGTCCACAGTGTCCTAACTATTGAAGTCACCTCATGGTGTAGGAAAATCTGTGTGCCATCCCAAAAGGGTATCTACCTACTTTATTGAACTGAAAGAGTGTATTGTTGAAGTGTATTTAAGTGTTGCATATTGCTACGTTCTAAAGAAGGCTTATTGTAAAACTGACTGTTAAATTAATAAATAATTATTGGATCACGAATCCTTGAGTATAAGTGTTATTTGAATACCTGTCACTGTGAATCTCTATGTTACAGCCCTATAGCTCACATTGACCCCTCTTCAGATAAGCCTGGCTGCTCAGTCACTCTACCAACTTGTGTAGTATGGGCCTATACCAAAGGTTGGATTACCTATTGCAAAGAGGACAAGGCTGTGTAGTCTCCCACAGGGTTACTACATACAATCTTGCCTAACACTGATCATGTCAGACAATATTGGGACTAGTTAGTTCCAAGGCTGGTTGACAAAAGCAATGTGTGCTCACAGTCTCGCACCGTTGAATCTTCCATAATGGATGGTGGGGTATTACCAATTATGGATGACATACCACTGTACACACAAGCACACTAAGATTTGAAAGCTGACTTACTAAGCACGATGATGCACAATGATGAAACATAAGGTGTACAAGCAGGAAGGGAGTGGTAAAGAAGTCACAAACGTTTTTTAGAGTGTCAGCAACAGGAAACATGGGCAGATACGAACTCTGACCAGATGTAAAATGTGTGTAGTTAGAATCTGGTATAATACAACATCTTTACCACATGTCTCCTAGTTAGTCTTTTGCATGTTAGCTGGCTTTTACTTCTCTATATTCTTGAAAACCAACACCTCTGATCATACACCGATCCTTGTCCTCCAAGGATCTGTCCTGGGCCCACTGCTCGACACACCTCCTCTGTAAATTAACTAATTCCATTCCTTAGGTTCTCCTATTGGGCCTTAGCCAGTGATACTCAAATTGCCTTCTCTTTTCCCTCCCCCACACCTTCCGTCTCCAAAAGGATCTCTAACTGCCTCTCAGCCATCTGTCACTGGATGGCACTATGCTGTCTTATGCTTTTTTCCTCTTGGACCAAAGTCATCAGTCTTCCAGCCTCCAATATCCATCCTCTTTGTTTCTTCCTAACCCCCTTGCCAGACCATCACGTAGCATCCACCACTACCACAATCCATCTCATTATGATCCACAAGATCCAACTGACACTCACCTGCCACTCAACAAAAACTGGTCACTGCCCGATTTCTCACTTGCCCTTGACTATTCACTAGCATTGTCCTGGGCCTCCATCACTACTTCTTTGCCCCCGTTGATCCTCCACTCTGCCACATGCACCCTGTCCATTCTCCCCACTCTCTCTTCTACCACACCCCACTGACTGCATGCAGACTGGCTTTCCATGAACAGCCATTCCTCCTACACGTAGCTTCTTGTCTTTAAATCCCTCCATCAGCTCACCCACCTACATAGCTACCTCCATTTCCCAGTGCGCACCTCCTTGCACCGCTAAATCTATCTGTACCTCGTCTTCTCTGAGCCACCTCTCACTTATGCTCCCTTCCAAAACACCAAAATCACCACCAACAGCCCCTCATTCAAGTCACCTCTCCAGCTCAATCTTCTTTCTCTTAAAGGAGCACCCACCCACTCAAGGAACATTACCCCCAACACACTCCCCCTATACCCACTGCATTTTCTGTCAACTACATGTAAATATCCCTCCCTAGCCTGCATTGTAAATATCTTGTTCATTATTTGTCCATTGTTAATGTTTTGTTTCAACTCCTGTTACCAACAGGTCTAGTGTCAACTATCCACAATTTTGAAAATCATTTGTAATGCACCGGCTTGCACGGCTATCAGGCCTATTCAGTAACGCTGTGTGTGTGTGCTTCTGTTCGAAGCACCAGGTTCTCAGTAAAAAATATATAAATACTAATCAAGAACTCCCCAATTTCTCAGAGTCAGCATTTATTATTTCTGTAGCTAGCTTGCAGTGTCTGCAACCAAATCATATTTACCCTAATACTGTTTAGCCACCAAACTTTAAATAATGTTAATAAGCTTAACCTGTAGGCAGAGATGGCACTGAACAGGAAGGGCCTGCAACAAATATAATGGAAGCACATGCATGGATGACCACTGGGATATTATCAAGATTTTGTCCTGGGCGGGTGGCCTCAGAGGTTTAGTGTGCACATGTATTATTTAGAAATGTATTTGTGCTCCTTCATTCGAATGCAAAATCAGTGCCGAGAATCAGGTTTGTTTGGGTTATCTAGACGTGCACCTGGCATAAAAATGACTTGGACCTGGCATAATAATGACAGTGACTTGAGGTTAGAGAAGTTGGAACCATTATTTTGGAAGGTTCGCATGAGGAAACAAAGTAAAACCCAAGGCTGGGACAGCTCCTATTGTGCACAGCACATACACATTTGTTATTATGTGCAGAGAGTAAGACCTTTGGAAAGAGCTTGTAGTTACCCTCATGGCAGAGCATATAGTACATTAGGTCTACCTTCTTATCAGTTTTGGCATTGTTGAGGGCTTCCTCTGCATCTCTGGTCCAGATCATCTGAATTCCCAGCAGGCCAATCTGAGCAGGAAACATGGCCTGGAAATCGTATAGTTTGAACCCGGAGTCGCTGATGGCTAAGGAAGCTTGTCGGATGATGGTGTGCAACGTCTTCTTGACCCCGTTCAGTAGCAGGCCCAACCAAACCTCCACATTGCCCTTAAAGAAAAAAAGAGGAAAGCTGGTCACGAAAAAAACACACAAAAAAACAATCCTTGCAGCACCGCAACCTGTGTGAAATGGTTCACATACACAATCAAACGCTGTACACGCGTCCTCACTTTACCTGCGCATTGACCATTTCGATGAGGTTGACTTTCTCCCCTTCTTGAGATTCAAAGTGTAAAATCTGGTCATAGTTCTTTTCATGGAAACCGACTTTGTTCACATTATCAAAAAGACTTAGTAAATGTGCCTAGAAGAAAACAAAAACATGCATCACGTTGTATAATATCAGAACTAAAAGAATAATCTACGCGTACTGATTATTGAAATTTTGTCAAAGGCATCCTCTTAATCCATACTATAATCCAGCAATACAAACACCCAGACATCTTTTATAGGAATTGAAAAGTATATTCATGTTGTACATTCATTACACTTCCCTGGAACTCTAGATGGGATGCACTTCTCACACTCAAAGGACTGTCCATGCGTTCCACCACAGGGCCAATCATAAACAGAGGGAAGGAGCCTGAAGCAGCTCATTTAGAAACCAGTAGCAATCTAGTGGGGACTTCAGGGGGCGGGCGTCACTTATCGCTGTAGCACCAAGTGTTCATCTGTCTCTATCCACCTTCTAGGGGTTGCAGGAGGTCATATAGCAACTACTGGGAACTCGGAAAGTTTTTAACCTAGTATTGCCCTAGTAAATGAGAAAAACTCATGCACCGTTTCCAACATCACAGCATACACAGGTCAATCGACTATCACCATGTTTCATGGGGACAGATGTTAAACTGGAGTCCAAGAATGGCATACTGATTGTAGCTCAAATACTGGCAAAATAACCTACAGGGATGAGTGAGGAGGCGGGGAGGAAAACGTGGGGGGAGAGGGGGGGTCACACCTCAGCCCAAGGACAATAAAGAGAGAAATGTATAACCTGATGAAAAGCTACAGCTATAGCAAACTGGAAGTTTGTGTCAGCTTCCCGTGTCTGGCTGTCTTTGTAAGTTTTATTTTATTGGTGTCACTTTAGGAGCAGGCAGCAGAGCAGAAACTATTGGCATATATAGTGTTAGAGGGCATGAAAACATGTGCCCTCATGATGTATCTTCATTTGTTCTTTGTTATAATTTTTAATTTCAGAAAATCACTATGAAAGAAATCGTAAGTTACTGTAATGACTAACTTACTCCTAGTCCATAGTCCCCTTTCCTCAATACTGTATGAGTGTCCCTCGCTAGGGACGAGAGACGTAACCTTTTTCACCAGAAAAAAAATCTTCCCTTTTAAATTTAGGGGGGCACGATCCTAGGAGCATGGGCTCTCCTAACTCCGCACAACGGCACCACTCCTCAGTCCCCTTTGATGCGCTGACAATATTACCATTGCCTAATGACACCAGTTTTATTAGAGGGGGGATGGTGGATGCATGGAGGAAAGGGGACTATGGACTAGGAGTAGGTTAGTCACTACGGTGAGTAACTTATTCACTCCTACATCCCGTCCCCTTGCATCCATACTGTATGGGCTATCACAACTGAATGTAGCCCCAGGGTGGAGAGATGACCCTGCTAAGAAAACTAGTTCCTTAATGCTGCCTGCCCAAATGCTGCGTCGGACCTGGAGCTGGCATCCAAGCAGTAGTTCTTGCAGAAGGCTGAAGGCGTAGCCCATACAGCCGCCTTGCTGATGACCTGCCACAGAACGTGCCTCTGGAAAGAAACCACCGTAGCCTTGGCTCTGATAGCATGGGCATGCATATTTGCCAGGTGCGGTTTGTACTGCCCCTCATAGGCCTCCCTGATGGCCGTAACCATATATCTTGCTATGGAGTCCTTGGAAGCCCGATAACCTGGCTTTGACTCACAGAGAGCCTCTGACTTGCGGAAGCTCTTGGTTCTGTCCAGGTAGAATTTTAGAGCACGCCCAACATCTAAACAGTTCAGTACCCTCTGAGCTTCGTCCTTATGGTCCGCGAAGGAAGTCAGTAGCACGGTCCTCAAATGAGGTTAAATGAGGAGACTACCTTAGGTAAGCATGCAGGGTGAGTTCGAAGCACCACCTTGTCCTTATGAAAAGTAGTGTAAGGCTCTGAAGCCACCAGTGCCAGTATTTCACTGACCCTGTGTGCAGATTTAAGATCCGGTATCCAGTTACATTTTCGAAAACACATTTTCGAAAAGCAATTTTTTAGAAAAAAAAATGCCGGAAAAAAAGATTCTGAATGTTTTTATTTTTATTTTATAGGTTTTATTTTTGTTTCGTTAGTAAAAAAAAGAAGTGTATAAAAAAAACAGGGTGTTAGGGGGAGCCCCCATTTAAAAAAGAAACTTAAAAAAAACATATGAATGGTATTTGTTTCGGCATTTTGGTGTCGAAAAAATGGCATTTCGAAAATGTGACGTTCGAAAATGTCACTATAAACCGTAAAATCCACCAGGAGGGCTGTCTTCATGGTGACTAGCCTGATGTCCGTGGACGCCATTGGCTCAAATGGTTTATGCGCCAAGGTGGCCAAGACTACGTTGAGGTTCCACACCGGGTGTGGCTCCTTGATAGGCAGGTAGAGCCTGGTCAGGCCTGTCTGATGTCTTAACCACCGGGTTGGAGGATGAGAATACCTCCTCTGAGTTTCGGTAGGCTCTGATGGCTGCCAGATAGGTGCGGCATGCATCTACCTGCACCCTCGAGTGTGCAAGGTGTGCTGAGAAGGACAGCACGTCGTTCAACGTGCAGGTCAGTGGATCGACCTCCTTTGATTCCGCCCAGTGACAAAACCTAGTCCAGTTGCTTTTGTATAGCATCGCTCCTAGCGCCCTGTACGATGTCTAGTTTACCCTGTGGCAGATGCTTTAGGGTGACCTGTTCAGGAACCACGCTGCAAGGGTTAACTTCTGGGGGCAGGGTGGATAACCGTGCCTCCCTGCTGAGATAGTATGTGAGCTGGGCCCAGCGGAAGGTGCATTGGGGGCTGATGTGAAAGGCTGAGCAGTACCGAGAACCATGGCCTTGCCAGCCACCAAGGAGCTATCAGAATGATACAGAGGTGCCGGGACTCCCTTATTTTGCAGATTACCGTGTGTACCAGGGGAGTGGGAGGGAAGGCATATGTGTTCATGTTGTTCCACTGTATATGCATCACATCACCCAGAGAGCCACAGCCCTGTCCCTGCCAGGACACGAACTGGGGACACCACCTGTTGTACCAGGTGGTGAAGAGATCCACCGGAGGACGGCCCCATCTGTCAAAAATCCCCTGAAGGACCTTTTCCTCCAACTGCCATTCGTAGTTGTCAACACCTAGCTCGCTGAGGCTGTCCGCCTCCAAGTTGGACTCCCCTGGCAGGTGAATTTTTGTCAGGTGTATGCTGTTTTCCAGAGCCCACTCCCAAATGTTAACTGCTAGGGTGCAGAGGGGAGTAGACCTGGTGACCCCCTGCTTGTTGATGCAATATATGCTGGTGGAGCTCTCCGTCTGAATGAGGATCACCCTGCCACTAATCATTGGGAGGTAGGCTTTGAGAGCGAGCCAAATGGCCATCAACTTGAGCCATTTGGTGTGGGCCACCTGCTCTTGACTTGACCATACCCCATGGACACAGTAGCTGTCCAGAGTAGCTCCCCAGCACTCTAGGGATGGGTCCATGGTGATGGTAACCTTTGGAGCCAGTTGACAAAATGGCCTGCCTATCCTCCGGTTGTCTTCCGTGCTCCACCAGACTAGGTCATGGTGGAGATGAGGTGGGATGCTGACCAGCTCCGCCTGTTAGTCCATGTTCTGATTCCAGGAGGCTGCGAAGTGCAACTGCAAACGCCTCATTCTGAGTCTGGTGTAAGGCACCGCCAGAAGGCATGCTGCCATGATGCCCAATAGAATGTTGGTACCACTGGGCCGAGGTCACTACTCTGCTGAGAAAATTACCTGTGGCCTTCTTGATGGCGGCGATCTAGTCCTCCGAGGGTGAAATCCTTTCGGAGCTCGTATCCCAGATGAGGCCCAGGAAATTTAAAGTCTGTGTGGGCTCCATCTGTGACTTCCTGAGATTGATGGAAAATCCCAACTCGAGTAATGTAAGCATAAGGGCGGAGGCAATGTGGTGGACTGCTTCCCGTGACCTTGCCCTGACTAGCTGAGCCCTGAGGAGGGCTGCCATCACATTCATCAATCTTGTAAAGAGCCAGACCCTGGGGGCTGAATTGAGGTCAAATGGTAGAACCTTGTATTGGAAATGAAAACCCACGATCCTGAACCTCAGAAAGGACCAATGGGGCTGCCAGATTGGGATGTGTAGGTAAGTATCCTTCAGATCCAGGGAGCACATCCAGTCTCCCCATGCACAGTGTCTCGGCTATAAGCGGTGGGGTAACCATCTTGATCTTTGGAAAAGGAAGGCAAAGGTTCACGGTGGAAAGGCCAACACAACTCTCAGGCCCTCCTGGTTCTTGTGTATGGTGAAACTGTGAATAGAAGCCCAGACCCCGCTGGGAGGCTGGGACTTCTTCCACTGCCCCACTCTCTACGAGCGAGCAAATTTCCGCCAACAGAATTGCTGTCCCAATCTGTGGGAGCGGAGGGCAGGAGAGAGGGGAAGGAGGGATAGGTAGGCGGTAGCCCGTGGACACTAATGAGAGGATCCAGGGGTCCGCGAACCTTGTGCACCAGCATTGGGAGTGAAGAGCAAGCCTGCCCCCCACTGGAAACACGTGGACCCGGATGGGCATGTCATGCCTTTTTTGCGTCTGAGGCCAAGGAGGGGGACTGAAAAAAAGACCTTGTGCGCGGCCTTGTATTTACGCCGGTGTTGGCTTGGAAACCTGTCCGGTTTCCTGGACTGTCATTCCTGGAAGCCTGGGAAACCACTGAAGGACCGACCCTTGTCTGAGCGCTGGTGCGTCTGGCTGTATGCTTTAGGAGTGCTCTTAGTGAGGATGGATAAGGATTTGGCAATCTGGGAACTGTTGTTGTTCTTATCCAGTTCCTCGTCCGTAGTGGAATGGAACAGGTCACCACCCGCAAAGGGACGGTCCAGTATGCGCCCCTGGACATCTGGGTTGAACTTGGTCGCCCGTAGCCAGGCCGTCCTTCTCATGTCCGTAAGCGTTGCAAATGGCACAGCCTGAGGCGTCAATGTGCACCACCGTGGACTCCATTATGTCTTGCCCTACAATTTTGGCCTCCGCCAGCCCCACCTTGAAGCATGCCTGGCTCTGTACCGGACATTTCAGAAGGAAGTGGGAGATTTCTTGCCAAAGCCTCTGGTTGACAGCGGCGAGCATAGCGTCCGCATTAGACTGACAAAGATGAAGTGAAGCGTTGGAATACATTTTCTTGCCGTATGCTTCCAGGATCTTTTCTTCCTTACAGAGGAGTGCAGAAGCGGATGTAGCTATAGACTACTGCGGCTTGGAGTAGATCAAAGCAGCAGCGATCACTGAGGAGTGTGGATGAGAGTGCTGACAGCAAGAGGGGGTCCCCCTCCATCTGCCTAAACTTGCCATCTAGGCGCCTGTTGGTAGGTTGTGCCGAATGGGGTTTAAGCCAACCCTTTTTGGCAAATACCACCATGTCTATTTGCGTTGGAATCCCCGTTATAGCCGTGGGGCGTAGAGTGAGGACCTCTGCTAGGACCCCCTGCCTTCGGTTGTTCCACCTCAGGCTAAGAAAGCCCCAAGTATTCGGACAATCCGGCGAGCCGATTATGGAAGGCCATGGCCGACGACGGTGTGTTGGGGTCCTCCTCCTCATCCGTGCCCACCAAGATGTCCTGCTGGGAGCCGGTGGTTGCGGGGCACTGACAGGGGCCGGCGGCTGTGGGGCTGCCAAGACTGTTGGAGGCATGTGAGCCAGAGTGGTGGGAACTGGTAAGGGCAGCTGGGGCTGCACTGTGGGCAGAGTAGCTGGAATCACGGGCAGAGTGGCCGAAGGTGCTAGCGGTAGAACTGGAGCGAGCCTGTGCCTGATCACATCCCTGAGGATGATGTCCATCTGCGTAGACCTCCTGAGGGTCAGAAACCTTTAAAAAAAAACCTGTCTTCAAAGGCCCGTGGATTGCTTGGAGGTGCGGGCATGGACCGAGACCTGGACACACACTGCCTTGTTGTCTGTGGGGTGTATCTGCCCTGTGACGATGAAGGGAAAGCTGTAGGTCAAGTGCCTGGTAAAGACCAGTCCCACCTGGAAATCCGTTCCCCAAAGGGGATGGTGTCGGGCGAGCCGCCATTTTATCTGGGCCACGGCCATCTTGTCGGGCTGCATGCCACGTGCCTGTGTCCTGGTGCTTGCCGCGCTTTGCCCAGCCTCTTCCAAGACTCTTGGTGATGGAGGTTGAGGCCTACCCTGCACCTCAGGACGGGGACTGGTAGGCTGAGTGGCCTTGGCTTGTCGCCAGTAGCGCTGCATACAGGCACTACCTCAGACATCTGTCCGGTACTAGGGCTTAGCCCCTCGGGTGATACCCGGTAATAGAACTCTGTGGTCCCTCAGTGACGTCTCCGGAGGCGACCTTCCAAAGAGCTCCCTTCACTGAGCTAGTCTGTTCTTCAGAGCGCGATGTGTCAGCGCATCGCACGCAGTGCAACCTTCCCAGCCGTGGTCGGGGCCAAGGCAGCAGAGGCAGAGAGCGTGGGGGTCCGACTTAGGGAAGAGTCCATTGCAAGCTGAACACCTGCTGAAGCCCGCTGACGTCAACATACGCCGGGGGAGGAGCATGGCACCAGAGGACAGAGGTAGCTGATTAAAAACAAGAAAGAAGAAGACAAAAAACACTTAACTAGGGAAGAGAGTGTGGAATTACTAAGCCGGAGGCATAAACCAGGAGCACTGGTGAAAGCGGTCTGTTCCCGTCAACGCGGAAAAGAGGACTGAGGAGTGGCACCCGTGGACTGAGTCAGGGCAGTGCATGCTGCCAAGGCCACGCCTCTAAATTTAAAGGGGAAAAAGATTTTTTTCTGGTGAAAAAGGTTCTGTCTCCCGTCCCTAGCGAAGGTCGCCCATACTGTATGGAAGAAAGGGGACGAGACGTAGGAGTACAATCTGTGTGCCTTAGTTGCAATTGTTGCTGATGCTGGCACTTTAATAAAGTGTCACAGATGTCCGAGGCTTGCCAGAACAGTGTTTGTGTTGCTGTACTTTTTGTTTGAAGTGTGCCTGTTTCGTGATAAGTCATTTAATGAGTTATCAATTGTAATTAAACTTCATTACTGTCCATTAGATAAGTCATGTGCTTTATTATGTAATTTGAGACTGCACTTGATACACAACAGAAACAATTATTGGCTTTCTTAATGTGCTTTTAAAACGATACATGGCTTTCTCCTTATGTGTTTCTAGCGCAGCATAAAGAAACACCGAAGTATTACTATATAACACTCATGTCAGTACACAGACATGGAGAGGGAATAGCTTCTGAAAACATCTCAAGATGATATTTCAATCATATTCATTAGTCATCTCAGTAGAGTAGAAAGAAAATACTTTATGGTGTAGTCAAGAGTTTTAATCAACCATATTCACATTTTTTGATAGTAAGGGGAATCATCAGAAAAAGTCAATAGATGAATATATATCAAATAGACATAGTCCATAACTGGACAACAATTACAAATTAGATAAGTGTACAAAACAATTTGAGGTAATATATCAGGAGATTTCCAAACAATCGAAACAGAGTTAAATACAACAAAAGCTACATCGGTGCCTCCACTGGGATAGGAACCCTGGGCTCCCAGACTATTTTTCAAAAGCTATGTGCTCAAAAATATATGTCTACTATACTCTCATACGCTCCAGACATTTGTTTCCTTATTTCCTGATGCACAGCTATCTGGATATTTGAACCTATATCATTGGGAATACTGAAAGCTACATTTTTGTGTTTTCCATGCTTTCATGAAGTTAATTTTCAAGTGCCCTCGCATCCACCCATTGTACATTAATCTTAGCACAGGCAGGGTCTGATTGATAACCCAGGCACCACTTTGTTGCCAATATTAGATACACATTTGCATCATCATCAAAACAAGTTAGCTGAACAGTCACACATTTCCAAATGCATATCGAGAATAGATACAATCAGAAACATTTAAAGACATAGCTCTATTATGGTATTTGGTATCAAGCATCGCTCTAGCTATCAGATCACTACATGCTCAATATAGATCGGAATTCCGTTAAGCAAGACACCAAATCATACTAATTTATTTCTGCATTGGCCAAATGAAGTCACTTTGGCTACATATTTATGCAGTTTTTGGAGCAGGTCAACCTCAGAACTTTAAAAAATCTCAGATCTCTTCCATTAAAGGGATTCAATATGGGTTCGGCCAGACTGATCTTGGACGCAAAGCTACACATTACTTACGTGTAACTCCTCTTCTCCAGCATGGGGCTGGCATGGATTCACACGCTCATGAATATTCCCTATCACAAGGCTGGGAATCCTCAGTAAAAAAGAAAAGCAGTTTTGCTTTAGCCTGAAAACTGCATTTCTCCTCTAAACCAATCCTGGTCCTTTGGGTCATACTGCCCCAAACCAATGACAGTCGTCTCCGTAAGCTCGACCCCTGGTGGCCATCTTAGGATTTGGTAGAGCA
This sequence comes from Ambystoma mexicanum, assembly GCF_040938575.1. NCBI lineage: Eukaryota > Metazoa > Chordata > Amphibia > Caudata > Ambystomatidae > Ambystoma > Ambystoma mexicanum. Next base: position 118,066,952 of record NC_090933.1, read on the forward strand.
CGTAAAGTGACCGTATGAACCAAGAAGAGTCACAGAGGGGAAGGAGGGAGGTTTGCATGTGAATCCATGCCAGACCCATGCTGGTTCCTTCTCCAGCATGGGGTCTGGCATGGATTCACATGCTCATGAATACGATGGCACAGCAGTACATATACACAACCATCGGAAGTGGCAAGGCTCAACAGTAACAATACAATTATCCCTGGATCAGATTCACCTAAAGCAAATAGGTTGTGCAGCACCGCTTGGCCGACACGGGACTTCTCCCTGGAATCCCTGTCGAACTCAGAATCTCATGAAGGTGTGGATGGACCCTCACGTAGCAGCCCTGCAGATGTCAAGAGTTGAAAAGTCTTCCAAAAATTCTTCATGCATTCCACATAGAATTACAAAGCAAGAGCAACATCCAGCAAATGCAGCATCCTTTCTGCCGGCGTAGAAGGATTCGCTAAGAAGACTGGCAGAACCAAAGGCTTATTGAGGTGGAATTCTGAAGGAACCCTCAGCAGAAAGGTGGGCTGGGTCTGAAGCACAACCCTAGTAGCGTGGAAAGACAAGTACGGCTGCTTGCAAGATAGGGCCTGACCTCCCTGATCCACCTGGCCAAGGTGATAGCCACTATGAAAGCAGTCTTCCATGAAAGAAACTTCAAAAGGGGCCTGATGCATCAGTTCAAACCGGGCCCCCATGAGCTTAGTAAAAGCTACGTTGAGCAGGAGCCTTCACTGGTGGATAAGTCCTGAAGAGGCCCTTACAGAACTCTTTGACGAGCCTGAGTGACCACAGGGGTGGCCTAAATGGTGACCTGGTGTAACGGGATATGGCAGCCAGATGCACCTTGATTGAGGCATGCACCATGCCAGCTTTGGCCAGGGAAAGTAGATATGGAAGGAGCTGCGGAGCCGTGACTCACATCGGTGTAATCCTCCAAGAACTACACCACACTGAAAAGCATTTCCACTTGTGGCTGTAACATGACAACGTAGAGGAAGCCCTGGCCTTCGTCAAGATCTTCTTTCATTCCAGCGGCAGGGAATAATGCCCAAAATCTAGGGCTGCAGGTGCCAGGCAGCAAGGCTAAGCAGCGCTGCGTCGTGGTGCAGTATTTTTCCATTTTCCTTGGAGAAAGGATCAGGAAGTGGAGGCAGCAGGATGGACCGAGCAACTGACAGACGGAGCAGGTCTGGCTACCAGATCTGGCTTGGTCCCACTGCAGCAATGAGAATCATCCTGCAGTGACATTCCTGCTATGTGTGATCAACACACTGAGACAAAGAGAGCAGGCGGAAGGCATACAAGAAGAGTTCATAACACTGGAACTAGAAGGCATCCCCAGATCCCTCGGCTGAGGGAACCTCTAGCACTTTGAGTTGGCTGCCATCACAAAGAGGCTGATCCAGGGTTGGCCCAACTTGCTGAAGAGAAAGGTCACTTGATCTTGACAGAGCTCCCAATCATGGCAGGACCGCAGCTCCCTGCTGAGCAAGTCTGCAATGGATTCTTGGTGGCTGCCAGGTGAAACGGGATGAGGAACATGTCCTGAAGTATGGCCCAGTGCCACAGGGATAGAACATCCGGGGAGAGGCCGTCCCCTCCCTGCTTCCGGATGTAGTACATGGTGGTGTTGTCATGAAGATCCTCACCACCTTCCCCCGCAGTTGAGGCAGGAATGACTTAAGGGCCCACAAGACTGCCTGAAGCTCCACAATGTTGATGTGAAGGTCCTTCTCCACCTTGATGCGATTGCCTCTGGCATGTAGCTGTCCGGTATGTGCCTCCCCCAATCCTTTCAGAGAGGCATCCGTGGTGACTGTGGCCTGGTACTGTGGGTCCTGAAAAGGAGCCCCCTTTGTCAGATGCAGGTGCACTCCCAACCATCGTAGAGCCTGTCAGAACTCCTTGTTGAGGGAGATCTTCTCCAGCCACAGTGCATCCAGGAACCCCTGAAGAAGCCTCATTTGGAGCCGGCAGAATGGAATGAGGTGGATGCAAGAGGATATCATCCCCAACAGAGACTTGATGGCCTGCACCATCGCGGACTGCGCGGACGACAAGCGCTGTACCTTCCCCAAGATGGGTGTTACCCTCTTCTCCAAGAGATGGCAAGTGTGTTGAGACGGGCTCCCAGGAACAGAGCGTTCTGCGATCGCTCCTCTCCAGACTTTGAAGAGTTGATGGAGAATCTGAGCTCTTTGAGAAGGCAAATGCTTTGTCATGTGCTGGACTGCGTGTCCCTAATTGGAAGGGTGTCCTCAATTACACTTGCACCAGAATAAATACACCCCTCTAGGGAAATAAGGCCAAGAGTCTATCTTGTAAGGGTAACAAGTTTAATCTTACAAAAATGAGGATAGTAGCAAATGAATCTGCTGCCTGAATGGTCTTCTCCTGTCCCTCATCCGTTACAGTAGTCCCAGGCAGGAGGTTATATAGGCCGGGCTTGCTGTGGTGGCGTCACTGGATACAGACTATGGCTTCATCCCAATCCATCCTTCTTCCATACAAGGGATGCTCCAAAGCCTTCCTTTCTTCATTGTCAGTGATTTCTGTCAGAACATGCTGCTCTACATTTTGCTAGCTGATGTAAGAATACACTGTAGCTCATGCTTTCTTTCATTTTGCTACCTATGAATATTTTATGTACAAAAACATTTTCCAGCCATTCTCTCCATATTTCACTAATTCTACTCATGTGTATCTGAGCCCCCTAGGCTCCCCCCACCCTTAATTTTGTGCGCCGAGCATGTAAATCCCTATTCTTAGCCTGCATGGACCCTTGACGGTGTAACGCTCACCTGATTCCCGTAGAGGCGCCGGTCTTGACTGGGCATATACCGTATCTTCAAAGGTGATGTGTAACACACGGCTGGCTCTTTGGGCTGGACCTCTGTGCACTGTATGTCTGACTCGAAGGGTAAGATGTCTGCAGATAGAAAATATGGGATTAAGGAACTGGGTTATTGAATGTCTCTCTCTTCTTCCCTTTCTTTTCTCCTGTAGAACCCCAAAGGTTAACGCTCTCACCTTAGGTAAGTGAACGCCGTGCTCTCCATCTGCCTCGGGGCAGGGTGCTGTAACCACTTTCTTCACTGGATAAGGGGAGCAGGCCTCTTGACTTCAGAGGACTGCTGTCCGTCGTTTACTGCACGAACGGTAAGTTTCGAGTAATTCTAATGTCTTTAAAGTCTTTAGTAATGATGTTTCTTGTTTTGCAGGGTTCCGGCGATGGCGGATGACGGGCTGAAGTGAGTTGAAGATGGAGCCCGTGTGATGAATAGAAGCGCCTGGAAGCACGTAAGTAAGCGCTTGTTGCCTGCTTCACGATGCGCTCTAACTGTCTTTTTATTTTGCAGGTACAAGTTCGGAGCGGCTGCAGCGTGCCGGAATACCCACTGGGTTAGATGTGGAAAGGAGTAATGGCACGTGAGTATTAAAGTTCCCCAATGTCTTTAAACGCACCTTGTTTTGTCTTTCAGATGCGGGATGCAGCGCCGAAGGCCTCCGGAGCGTGCGAAGAGTTGGTAAGCTTTTGTCTTTCAGATGCCGGAATGCAGTGTGAAGACCTCCGGAGCGCACGAAGAGTAGGTAGCCTTTGTCTTTCAGATGCCGGAATGCAGCGCGAGGAGTTGGTGACAGCCGATGGACCCGGTAAGTGAAGAGCTGTCACTGAAGACCGTAATGCTAACCTGTTCTTTCTTGTCTTTATAGGTGTTGCTGAAGACTGGATTCAGGATGGTAAGCCTTTCCTTAGGCCCAGGATCAGATGCAGAAGACACGATGAGCGTTCTGCTGCAGAGGATGCAGAATAACGCAAAGCAAGATTCATCCATCGGGTGTGGTTTAAATAGCCTCCTGTAGTGCTTAGGTGTCTCCTTCCACAGCCACGCCTAGGTAAGAAAAGAGTTCCTGCTTTCCAGAAGAGTTCCAGTGTTCTGAATCTAGGGAGTGGCTCCTGCCCCACCCAACAGGAAAAGTAGTTCCAAACAGAAGAGGATCAGAGGCTCAACTGGCAGGCAAGTAAGCAGCATGGTCTGCTGCAGGTAAATCCACCCAAGCATTATGAGCCCGGCGCTTCCAGCGCTGGGACTGGGCATATTTATGAGCCTGGTGCCACTGGCGCCAGGACTGGGTCCAAATGGTCCCAATTGGGACTGGTTGGCACTCAGAACCTGGGTTATGGATCTGCTTCCAAGGGAGTTGGGAAAACCCTGACCTTTTGGAAGCAGAGATCATGACAGTACCCCCCCTCAAGGCCCCTCCCAAACCGGGCTTCTCCGGGGGTTTTGGCTTGTCAGGAAATGTTCGGTGAAATCTTTTGATTAGGCGAGGAGCGTGGACATATTCAGCAGGTTCCCAGGATCTCTCTTGGGGGCCGTAGCCTTTCCAGTCAATTAGGTAAAATAGTTTAGATTTGGAGATCTTGGAGTCCAGAATGCTTTTGACTTCAAACTCGAGTTCTCCATCAACTAGGATAGGTTTTGGAGATTTAGTTAGTCGGGTTTGAGGTTGCACAGGTTTTAATAGAGAGACGTGGAAGACCGGATGTATCTTCATGTGCGGGGGCAAGTCCAACTTGACCGCTACTGGGTTTACGATGGTAGTGATGGAATAGGGACCAAGGTATCTTGGGTTGAATGTGCGTGGCCCTTTTAGAGGTAGATATTTGGTGGATAACCAGACTTGATCCCCTACTTGATATTGAGGGGCTTCCTTCCGATGTTGATCTGCTCCTTTCTTGTATTGTTCTTTAGCCCTTTGAAGGTGAGAAACAGCTTCCTTAAAGGCTTGGGTGATTGTAGAATGCAGGTAGTCTACTGCTGGTGTTTCAAGATCTTGGAGGGGATCCAACTCCGAGGTTCGAGGGTGACTGCCGTACAAAAGAAAAAACGGGGTTTTCCCAGTTCCCGAATGGACAGAGTTATTGTAGGCATATTCGGCTATCCAAAGGATGTCTTTCCAAGTTTTTTCAGTTTGTTGCAGCATGCAGCGTAAATACTGTTCCAGAGTTTGATTGGTCCTCTCAGTTTGTCCGTCGGTCTGAGGGTGGTGACTGGTCGATAGTCTCACATCAATTTGAGCCGACCGACAGCAACTTCGCCAAAAATGAGAAATAAATTGACTGCCTCGATCCGAAATTAGAACCGAAGGAAAACCGTGCAGTCGGACGATCTTTTCGAGAAATTCTCGGGCCAGAGTTGCTGCTGTTGGCAAGCCTTTGAGCGGAATGAAATGCGCCATCTTGGAGAATAAGTCCACGATTACTAGAATCGTATTGTATCCGGAGCATGGAGGTAGATCGGTGATGAAGTCCATAGAAAGCGTATGCCAAGGGCGAGGTGGGATGTCAATAGGGCGTAAGAGGCCTGCTGGTCTTTCCTTTTGACTCTTGTTTTGGGCGCATACTCCACAGGACATTATAAAGTCTCCGATATCTTTTTTCCAAGACGGCCACCAGAAGTAGCGCTTGATCTTTTCTGAGGTCTTGGCCATACCGGGATGTCCTTCCAATAAAGAATCGTGATAACAAGAGATTACTTTTTTCTGTAAATCTGTGCTGGGTAGGTATAATCTTTCTTGGAAATACAATAAGTTGTCCTTTACTGCAAAGTCCTTTCCCTGCAGATGCCAATTCTGTATGTCTGCTGGAGTTACAAGTTGCCTGGCTTTATCCTTAACTTCCTCTATGGATTCTGTGGCGATTACACCCAGAATTCTTTGTTCGGGAATGATTGGTACAGGTTTAGGGTTGATCAAGTGTTCTTCCACTCCCATCCGAGAAAGGGCATCAGCTTTACCGTTCTTTGTACCAGGTCGATAGGTAATTATGAAGTCAAACTCGGCAAAGAATAATGCCCAACGGAGTTGTCTAGAGGATTGGGCTTTTGCGGTTTTCAAATATTGCAGGTTTCGGTGATCCGTAATCACAGTAACGGTGTGTCGGGCCCCCAGCAGATAATGCCGCCAAGCCTTAAAGGCAGACTTGATAGCCAGAAGTTCCTTGTCAGTAATCGTGTAATTGATTTCAGGAGGCGAGAATTTGCGGGACCAAAATGCCACGGGATGCAACTGATTGGTTACCGGGTCCTTTTGTGATAGAACTGCCCCCATGGCAAGGCTTGAAGCATCAGTTTCCACGATGTAGGGGAGTTCGGGGCGAGGGTGTTTTAAGATTGGTGCAGAGATAAATTTAGTCTTCAAATCCTGGAAAGCTTGTTCCGCCTCGGTAGACCATTCAAAACGTTTGTTTTTCTTTAACAAGGCAGTGATGGGCTGGACTATTCGAGAGAATTCGGGGATAAACCTGCGGTAAAAGTTAGCGAAGCCTAAAATGCTTTGCACACCTTTTACGGAGGATGGTGATGGCATTTGAGAACTTCATCGACCTTCTTTGAATCCATACGCACTCCGCCAGGTGATAATATGAATCCCAAGAATTCAACTTCAGTCACGTTGAAAACACATTTTTCCAACTTAGCGAAAAGTTTGTGTTGACGCAATCTTTCGAGGACCATTTTCACGTGTTTCCGATGTTCAGATTCCGATGAAGAATAAACGAGGATGTCGTCAATGTAAACAACAACACACACATCTCTGAGCTCTCTGAGGACATCGTTCATAAAATATTGAAAGACGGCCGGGGCATTGCAAAGTCCGAAGGGCATGACTTGATATTCAAATAGCCCATACTTGGTGCGGAAGGCCGTCTTCCATTCATCGCCCTCTTTTACTCGTACCAAGTGGTAAGCTCCTCTAAGATCCAGCTTTGTATATATGCATGCTTTTCTGACTTGGTCCAGGAGTTCAGGGATCAAAGGTAACAGATATCTATTCTTAACAGTGATCTGGTTCAGGGAGCGATAATCTATACAAGTTCTAAGTTCTCCTTCCTTTTTTGAAACGAAGAACAAAGCTGAAGAAGCAGGGGACTTGGAAGGACGAATAAACCCATTTGCCAGGTATTGATCCAGGTATTGTCGAAGGTGAAGGTTCTCAGGCTCGGTGAGGGCATAAATTCTACTACAAGGAGGAGTAGATCCAGGTATCAGGTCTATCTGGCAGTCATAAGAACTATGAAGAGGTAGAGAGTTAGCCTGATCCTTCCGGAAAACATCTTGGTATTCTAGGTATTCGGGAGGTAACTGGGAGTCTCTGAAGAAATTGCTGCCAGTGCAACACCAGGTGGAGGGTGACAAGTAGAGACACATTCTGGAAACTGGACCGTTCTTGCTCGCCAATCGATCAGAGGATTGTGTTTCTCTAACCAAGGTATTCCTAGAATAATCTGAAACTGAGGGGCCTTGATCACATCGAACACGATCTTCTCATGGTGTCCATCTTGACTTACTAGCGTCACCTCTTGAGTGGTATGCGTTACTGGCCCGGAGGCTATCTCCGTACCATCCACCGTAGTAATGACGTCCTTTACAGCCTTGGGACAAAGAGTTAGATTCATCCTCAAAACCATTTCATGATCCACATAATTGCCGATGGCACCGCTGTCGACGTAAGCTTCAATTGCATGTAATCGATCCGGATTATCAGGGCTAATGAGGACCATAGGTGGTATCACGAAATGCGAGGTCACGGAACTGGTTTTCACGCTTGGCAAGAGGACCTCTATTCTTGTCGGGCGAGGTCGTTTCCCTGCTCAGAGTTTGTAACTTTGGTAACTGCAGCTCCTACTGCCTTCTTGGCAGGTTTCACCGGACAGTCTCGAAGAAAGTGCCCTGAGTTTCCGCAATAGAGGCATAATTGCAACTGTTTTCTCCTTTCCCGCTCCTTTTGTGTTAGAGGACCTTTCAGACCCCCTATTTGCATGGGTTCCCCGGAGTCTACTCCTTTGGAAGGAGTTGGCGGTTTGGAAAATACTCGAGCATCAAACTTGGAACGATCGGCCTTCCTGTTCTGCAGTCTGTGATCTATTTGAACGACTAAGTCTATATAGTCCGAACAATCTTGTGGGGGATTCACTACTTGGGCTAACACATCTTTGAGCTCTCCACATAGACCTCTATAAAACAGCGTAATCCTTTTGTCCTCAGGCCATTGAGTTTCCACTATCAGTCTGTTGAAAGACGCAATATAAGCCAAAAGGTCTTGATTACCTTGTCGCAACGAAAGAAGCTCATTGTCCAAGGCCTGCCCCTGTGAATGTCTTGCGAACAGTTTTTCCATACTGAGCTGAAAAGCTTGAAAATCATGGAGGACCGGATCATCTTGATTTACTAGAGGGATCGACCAGTCTGCCGCATTGCCACTAAGGTACGAAAGCACGAAAGCTACTTTAGCTTGATCAGTTGGAAAGGCTGCTGGCCGGCATAAGAAATGCAACCGGCACTGATTGATAAATACTGCAAACCTCTTTGGGTCACCAGAAAATCGTTCGGGCGGAGCCAGAGGTACATTCCCAGGTAGGTTGATCTGCACTGCATTCATAGAGGATGTAGAAGGAAGATTTCCCCCAGATGCGGGTAACAGGGTCTGTCTGGCTTGTGACTGTAGCAATTGTCTAGCGAGATCATCTGTTCGCTCCTTGGAAATAATCAGTTCCCTTCTTAGAGCGTTCGTTTCCTGACGGGCTGCATGCACTTCTGCCCTTAGTTCCCCAAGTAACTGGGCTAGCTGGTCAGTATCCGAGGTTTCCATAGCGCCTGGACGGGAGTTTTGTGGTAGGCTTTGCGTTCTGTAACGCTCACCTGATTCCCGTAGAGGCGCCGGTCTTGACTGGGCGTATACCGTATCTTCAAAGGTGATGTGTAACACACGGCTGGCTCTTTGGGCTGGACCTCTGTGCACTGTATGTCTGACTCGAAGGGTAAGATGTCTGCAGATAGAAAATATGGGATTAAGGAACTGGGTTATTGAATGTCTCTCTCTTCTTCCCTTTCTTTTCTCCTGTAGAACCCCAAAGGTTAACGCTCTCACCTTAGGTAAGTGAACGCCGTGCTCTCCATCTGCCTCGGGGCAGGGTGCTGTAACCAGTTTCTTCACTGGATAAGGGGAGCAGGCCTCTTGACTTCAGAGGACTGCTGTCCGTCGTTTACTGCACGAACGGTAAGTTTCGAGTAATTCTAATGTCTTTAAAGTCTTTAGTAATGATGTTTCTTGTTTTGCAGGGTTCCGGCGATGGCGGATGACGGGCTGAAGTGAGTTGAAGATGGAGCCCGTGTGATGAATAGAAGCGCCTCGAAGCACGTAAGTAAGCGCTTGTTGCCTGCTTCACGATGCGCTCTAACTGTCTTTTTATTTTGCAGGTACAAGTTCGGAGCGGCTGCAGGGTGCCGGAATACCCACTGGGTTAGATGTGGAAAGGAGTAATGGCACGTGAGTATTAAAGTTCCCCAATGTCTTTAAACGCACCTTGTTTTGTCTTTCAGATGCGGGATGCAGCGCCGAAGGCCTCCGGAGCGTGCGAAGAGTTGGTAAGCTTTTGTCTTTCAGATGCCGGAATGCAGTGTGAAGACCTCCGGAGCGCACGAAGAGTAGGTAAGCCTTCGTCTTTCAGATGCCGGAATGCAGCGCAAGGCGTTGGTGACAGCCGATGGACCAGGTAAGTGAAGAGCTGTCACTGAAGACCGTAATGCTAACCTGTTCTTTCTTGTCTTTATAGGTGTTGCTGAAGACTGGATTCAGGATGGTAAGCCTTTTTCCTTAGGCCCAGGATCAGATGCAGAAGACACGATGAGCGTTCTGCTGCAGAGGATGCAGAATAACGCAAAGCAAGATTCATCCATCGGGTGTGGTTTAAATAGCCTCCTGTAGTGCTTAGGTGTCTCCTTCCACAGCCACGCCTAGGTAAGAAAAGTGTTCCTGCTTTCCAGAAGAGTTCCAGTGTTCTGAATCTAGGGAGTGGCTCCTGCCCCACCCAACAGGAAAAGTAGTTCCAAACAGAAGAGGATCAGAGGCTCAACTGGCAGGCAAGTAAGCAGCATGGTCTGCTGCAGGTAAGTCCACCCAAGAATTATGAGCCCGGCGCTTCCAGCGCTGGGACTGGGCATATTTATGAGCCTGGTGCCACTGGTGCCAGGACTGGGTCCAAAAGGTCCCAATTGGGACTGGTTGGCACTCAGAACCTGGGTTATGGATCTGCTTCCAAGGGAGTTGGGAAAACCCTGACCTTTTGGAAGCAGAGATCATGACAGACGGACAGCATACAGCTGGTGAGTCACCTCATGTGTTGCCAGTACTTGATATGATATGGCATTTATAACGCGCCTATGCACAAGTGTTTCAAGGCTAGTGAAGAACTACCGTGGAAGTCTGTAGTCCATTTTCCATCTACTGTGCTAAGATTTTGCAAATGCATAGGATCTTACATATCAAATCTATTCAGCTAATAGTCAGTTTTGCCTTATGTTTAAACAATAACTGCCTTCTTCAGTGTCTGCCCATGTCCTCCTTCAGTGCCAGCACGTCTATGTGTGTGATTATATTTGCATGAGAAAGCCTTCCCAGTGCCCCTCCCCTGCCCATTATAGTGCCGAAAAGAAGTTGTGCCTAATTCTAAAGCGGGTGGGGGTGGACCCTGGTTCCTTCCCAACAACTGCCAGCATGTGAGAGCGGTAGCTGATGAGCCAGTTGTCCAGATAAGGTAGACGTGAATGCCCTCGAGTCGTAAATGCGCTGCCACCAGAGCCAGGCCTTTTGTGAACACCTTTGGTGCTGACTTCAGGCCGAAGGGCAGGACCTTGAACTGGTAGTGTTGTCCCTGGACCACAAACTGGAGGAACTTTCAATGTTGTGGATGAATGGGGACGTGAATGTAGGTGTCTTCCAAGTCCAAGGTCGCAGGATGTCTCCCTCCTCCAGCTGGTCGAGCATGTGCTGCAACGTGACCATAATGAACTTCTGGGACTTCAAATACTTGTTGAGGCACCTTAAGTCTAGGATAGGGCGCCATCTTCCTGACTGTCACCGAAAGTATCTGGAGCACACTCCGGAGGTGCTGGGGGACATCTTCCATCACTCCCTTTCTTAACATGGCCTGAACCTCCTGCAGCAGGTGGTCATGTGTAGTTCTTGATGCGCCACAGGAGGAATGCAAAGGCACCTATGTTGAAACTCCAAGGTGTCCCCTTGCTTGTCAACAACATTCGCAAGCCGACCTCCCACTGGGGTGCGAAAGTGGGGACCCAGATCCACAGCCAGTTCAGGCCTGCTTGGGCATGTGCATCCTAGCCTGTGGGCAACAACAACGCTGGCATCTGCTGCCATAGACCTGCAAATGGCCTCTGTAGGCTTCCAGGGCCGTGAAACCGGAGAGTTGATGATACAGGGTGTTATACCCCTTGGAGGACCTGCTGGACTTCCCCCTTGAGGATCAAAAGGACGACAACCTCGTCTTCTACAATGTCCCCAGTGAGCGTGCTGTCTCTGCATCAGTCAATCGTCTGGAGAGACTTGTCTATAGTCTTGCCAAATAGATTGTCCCCAACAAAGGGCCTGTCCACCGCCTTGGACTGGAAATCCGCCCTGAAGTTAGTGGCATTCAGCCAGCCTGGGCGTTAGAGGGACAGCCTGTTGCCAATCTGGCGGAACCTGGTATTTGCGATGTCCAACGCCATCGTGATGGCATGATCTAAAGCTACCTCGCCTTCCTGGAACAGGGCCAGGGTCTCAACCTTCTTGCCCTCTGGTAGGAAGTCCAAAATGGGCCCGAGCTTACACCACAGCTCGCTGACATAGCAGGATAAGATGGCCAGGGCATCAGCAGCCTTGACGGTGGAGGCCGCAGTGTAAATGATGCAGTTTCCCATGCATCAAGCTTCTTCCCCTCCTGGTCTGGAGGCACCATGGCCGAAGAAGATGTGTTTGACGAGCGCTTCCTGGAGGCAGCAGACACCACAGAGTCCAGAGAAGGCTGTGATCTCAAGCATCTGGGGGCTGAGTCTGGGACCCTGTACTTCTTCTCCAGCCTCTCACTCATGGGAGGAGCAGAACTTGGCATCTTCATCAAGGCCAAACCTTCCTCTCAGAGATCTTCCACCTGGATTCCTGCATTAGAAGAGGAACCCCTCCTTCCTAGTCTCCTCTGGTACCACATTGAAGAGGGTGGAGGCCCTCGAGAGCATGGATTGAAAGGAACCTAGCTCGTCCGGTGGCAAAGCACTGGTGGGCTTGTTGGCCCCCACCGGCTCTCCGTCAGCCAGGATATAGTCATCAGACTCATCATATGAATCACAGTAGTGTCGGAGCTTGGTGTAGTCGGGGACACTCGCTTAGCTGGGAGGGGGAGTTACATGGGCAATAGCCACTCCTTGCCCTTATCCGATTCTTCCGGGAGTGACGTAACGATTGGCACCACCACCTTCACGGGTGTGTCAGCTGATGTCGTCAGCACAGCCACTGCAGAAGCCGTATGCCGTGGAGGCAAGGCCACTCATGGAGATGTCGTAGTGACCGTAGACACCACCGTTGTTGACAGGCCCCCTTTCGACAAAGTCATGATGGTCGTCGACGGTATAGTAGATGAAGTGGATGCCGGTGCCCTCGTTGACAGGATCGTGATAGTCGATGGGGTGGACGTCCTTGAAGACGAAACAGTCACCAACGGAGTCGTGGTCTTGGTCATGATGGTGTCGTAGACAGGGGCTGAGAGGAGCCATCCGAGGACTTCTCCTTTGAAGTCTTTTCCAAAGACAACAATCGAAGCTATGATGGGGTCAAGGACTTACTCTTGGAAGGAGCACCCCTAACTGGCAGGCTTGCTGTGGATGTAGTCCGAGAGGAGGAACGTGCCCTTCCTGAACTGGGTCCTGCAGCTGCAGCGATCTCAGCGGGATCCGTAGCGTGGTGCTTAGCCTTCTTTTGGACAACCAGCAAAGGGCATCCTCAAAGGACCTCAACCTCTTCTCAGAGGGAGAACGCCCATGGGAACGGCCGGTCTTGGATTAGGCATGACCATGCCCTGAGGCCTAACCTGCCATCAAGGTCCTTTTTGATCTTACTCGAAAAACTACAGCAAATATCGCATTTTTCCTCATTGTGGTGTGGATGCAGGCAATACAAGCATTTGAGGTGGCAATACTCGATATAGACATTGCATAGTCTGCATTTCACGCAAATCTTGAGACTCCTCTACTCATTGGACATCATGGAAGGCACGAAGTAGGCCCAAGCTAGGGCCTTCGACTTGAAGAAAGAACTGGTGATTAAGCAGATCTTCGCCAACAGCGGAATCCCGCTGCCGGTAGGTGATCAACGATCGACAGGAACTATCGGAGAATGACTCCCAACACTGAAACGTGCAGTAAAAATTGAGCTTATGGAGAGGACTGTCATTGGATGGGGGCAGTATGACCCAAAGGACAATTATTGGTTTAGACGAGAAATGCAGTTTTCAGGCTAAAGCAAAACTGCTTTTCTTTTTTGATTCCCAGCTTGACGACAGGGAATATTCAAGAGCATGTGAATCCATGCTAGACCCCATGCTGGAGAATATTTCAGGCAAAATACCCCAAAAATGCAATGTTGTCTACTGAATTTTTTGCATATGATCAAATACAACAGTTCAAGGTGTTTTTTCCACATTGCTCCACATCACCACCCAGCTCAAGTTGGTGAAAAGTGAACATGACGAAGAGCCTCTTGTCCAATCTCTGGTTCCTATAATAAGTATAAACCTGCAAAAATACTTCATCGGCATTCAGTTATGAACATTTGCAAGATTTTTACACAGTACCCATAGGAAACAGGTTTGCCCCCAAAAAGACTATTTTCTGGGCACCTGAGGTAGGAGAGGCTGCAATGTGTGAACTCAATTGCAAATGATTGGTGTTTTTAGATTATTACTCTTTTCACCCAGCTGCTTTTCCCTTCTCCACTCCATCAGATCCTTCCCTACATATCCCCATACTACACAGGCACTGCAGAAGTAGGCTGGGAATATATATGGCAGGAATATAGACTATGGGCCTGATTCACAGAAAACTTGCCAGACGTAACTGAATTAGTACTGGAAAGCACCTAGTTGATTCACACAAAAAGGGACCAAACAGTAGCTCTGACTTATTCCTCAATTACTTTTCTCCTGCCAGGAGTAAGTCTGAGCTACCTATGGTAATGTTTTGTGAATCTAATATTCACTCTCCAGGAGTAAATCAAGAATACATCTGAGTTACAACCAGTGACTTGTTGGTAAATCTGCCAAGTTGGCATTCATATCCAGGTCGAAATAGGTCAACTGACCAAATCTTACTCGTGTTGCTGTAACTAGAGAGGCAACTCGACTCATGGCTTTTCTCTTTATCCTGGGATAAATGCTAAGATCCTGTGTTGTACTTGGGTGGAAACATAATTTAAAAATACATCTTATTGTTTCGTTTAAGAACAAGGAGTACCTGAATAGTGTGTGAATCCGATGCCTGTCCCAGGATTTCCAGGAGTGCTGGATCGGACACAAAGAAAAATCTCGGGAATACCAAGCGCTTCTTTTCCAAATAACCTGTCAGCGATTTCTGGCACATCTCAAGTTGTTCCAGCAAATGAGGCAGCAGCTGTGCCATGGTCTCATCGCCGACGCAGCACTGGACAATGTTTGGGTTCTCATGGGCTCGCTGGATGATCTTCTGCCACGACTTGTCAATGTTCTGAAACCTTTTTGCTTCCTACAATGTGATTTAACAGTTAGATATTTGAATGTCTAATGCAGCACAATTCGTTATACCACTTGACAATGTGATCATTTTGCAAATGGTGGTCATTATTGCTAGGCTTTATATGAAGCACCAGGGGGCCAACTTACTTACAGACTGAGTGATATGAATACCACTGGATTGCCTGCTGGAGCGGTATTCTTGGTGAAGTGATTTACTGATGGGGGTATATTTTCTGTAAAAGGGCCCAGAGGCATTTGAAGAGTGCAGCAATACAACATTCTTGAAATATAGCCTTATGGGTAAATGTGTTTACAAAAACAACTAAAACTACTTACATACACAAGATAATTAAGTATAGATTAGAATTTGTAAAAACCTTTATGTAATATCTTTGAATATATTTCTCTCCTTATTTGATCAAATTGGTCATACCAAAACCTAATTTTTCCGGCTCGTCTCTTGGTTCTTAAAAGACTTGCTCTGGCTCGGAGATTTCAAGGTTTTAAGGATTTTAGCAAAGGTTCGTTTTGCCGAAGAAGGCGTTTTAGAACGACACAGTATGGGCATTAAAGAGTCTGCTATGCTATGGCCGAGCACACAAATCCCATGAAGGGGATGTGAATAGGAAATTAAGAATTGAATAGCAGGTGCCTTGTCCCCAAACTCAACATTTGCACAGGGACTCCCTGCTTTACTTATATATGCATATCGATCACAATAAAGACAGTGGGCCTCTTTATGAGTCCAGCGGTAGCCGTGCGGTAAAACCGGCATGCTGCCGCCAGACTCTGAAATTTTCCGACGCCTGGCTCCACAAAAACACCAGGGGATTACAACCCTGGTGTTTCTGGTAGTCAGATACCGGAAAATTGTTAATCCCCATTCCCACTGAGTCCCATAGGACTCAATGGGAATGGGGATGACGGAAGCACCGGCACCATTAATAACGGTGTCGGTGCTTCCCGGAAAGTCTGCGGGCGGGTGCTGTCCCACCCGCCAGGTCGGCACCCACCCGCAGACTCGGAGTGTGCCGGTCCGGTATCAACTGTGCCGGTAGGCTTACATGCACCGTTGTTACCAGACCAGCACACACGTAATGAGGCCCAATGACTTGAGTGAATACACAATCTTTGATATCAGGGCAACCCTGCAAAATACAAACCTGCGGCAGCTGCTTTGCAATGTCACCACCAACAAACACGGCTTCAAGATAAATCCAAAGGTTCTGCACAGTCAGCCAGTTCTCAATGATCTCAGTGGTGTTTGACAGCTTCTGCACCCACTGTTGGATTGTTGGTTTGAAAGGTGCATTGTACCTGTGTAAAACATAGCGAGAATACGGTTTTACAGTGATCCTTCCCACACAGATCAACCATACTGCAATATGTACTTCCAGGGTGCTTAAAACATTCTGTGTAAACGCATCCCATTTGTTTATCATCACCACTAAATTGATTGGATAAGAAAATAACTGCTTCAGTAAATGTGCGTGATTTTAGGAGACTGAGGTGGAACTAAGATCACCCATTCCCCAAGAAGCAGATATGATGAATGTAATGAAGTCACAATGTGGAAGACCCCTTTGCTTTGGCCAGGAGAACATGGGGATGCAGGGGTGGAAGTCTCACTTTAGGAAAAATGGTGGCGCTGTGTAGGTAACACAGGTCTCGGAAGGGGAAGGATTCAGCTAGTAAGTATGGACAGACTCCACCGCAAGAGCTCAAGGGTCCAGGAGGCAAGGAGAGAGAGGGAGTGGGGAAGGACAAGCAAGGCAGGAAAATGGATCTCCATGATAAAGCCAGGGACAGACCGAGGTTAGTGGGATACCAACGGCTGGCTATTACCCAGAGCAAGTGGCCAATGGACTGACTCATTAATCCACTCAGACAGAATTCCCCTCTCATGACAGGTTACAGGCAAAGAGGAAATCCAGGGACTAGGATGGGGCAGCAGAGCGCCCCCAGTTTTCCCTCTGCACCTCCCTGTGATATTCATGTCCATAGTGTACAGCACCAGAACATATATCTCAGAGGCATGAAGAATAGGGCCAACTATTATCACAATCTGTAGGAAACAAAGTTGACGGGAGTAGACCCAGTGAAAATCAACCTCAGGAAGGGTCTCTCCTCAATGCCACACACACGTAAGGCTCAACTGATGCATCTCTGGGCAAATCGGGATTCAATTAAGAGCACACTTCAGGTGCACAAAGCCAAAGTATTTCTCAAAATGGGCCTCTATGGGACTACAGCGGTAGTCGAGAAGCTGCATAAGTTGGAGAAGCATTGATGAAGAGCCTGAAGTATGAAAGCCAGATAGGCTATATTATAGGAAAAATGAAGAACACAGGGTGGATGTGTCAAGTGGGACACG